>NC_134352.1:59277308-59583308 GCF_964195595.1 Calonectris borealis
CCCACCCTATCCCATCCCACCCCACCTCAGTGGCAGACTGCCTGTGGGTAGCTTGTACCAGGGGTGTGCGTAGTACCAGTGGACTGACTTGCTGGGGATGTTTGAGCGCGCAGGGGTCCCACGTGCCCAGGAGGTTGGTTTCAGCTGCACCTTCCCCCAGGACTGCGACATCTGTGCCATGTCTGGCACACCCTGGGGCAGTCGGGGCTGCCCTCTGGATGCATAACCCCCCATAATGCTCCTTCTTAGCATTTTCCTTGTTAACGTACTTCAGCTCCTTCTAAACCATTTATGTGTCCAATGAGCTCAGACTTATTTGGCAATAAGGAGTTAGCTTGGCTAACCTGCTTCTTTCTTTATATTTGACTTATTCCTGGACCTGCAGGAGTCGTCTTTGTTTATCTACACACGCAGAGCCCTGTTACACAAATGCAAACAGGAAAATGAGTAGGTGTGTGGCAAGTGAACTCCTGCATCAAACTGGCATTCCTAATTATTTTGTCAAGTCATTTCCCAACGGGAGAAAAATGAAAAACAAAGCACTAAAGTTAATGAAAAAATTCAGGTTGAGAAATCAAGCCCTGAAACAGGAAAGATATTCCTGAAGTGAATGTTGCCAACTGTAGAACAATGATAATCTCTGTGGTCTTGCTACATGTTGATGATAAACACTTCTCACAGAAAGTAGAAAGATAAGTGGGACAGAGTTATTTCTGCAGTGGGATCTCTGATTTGGGAGATTTCCTGGGATTTGAATGCTCTATTTTTTAATCTTAATGGTACTTGTTTACTTTTATTTTTCTGCCGTTTTAAAGGAAAAAGGAGGGAAAGGAACATCTGAACTACTTGGCACTCTTAACACATATGTTTCCATTGGCTTCATCTGATCACAAAGGTTACAAGCTCCACCAACTGTGCCAGGAGAGCTTGTAAATTTTCTAAGTTAAATGAAGAGATTAGGTTTGCTGAACATGCAAAAATCTATCATCTTTGCCAATGGAGCTATTAAACTCTTTGATCCACAGCTGTTTGGCCTGAAGTCTCTCACAGGCAAGCTGATCTTCATTCTCCATCCTGCCTTTTGCCAGGTACAAATCCCAAAAGCATCTGAACCCCGGAGGAGCCCAAGTCCCCATGACTTAGATCTTTGTGTGCTAAGGTCCACATGGTGGGATTCAACCCACCTGGTGTTAGGTTATGTCATCTAAGCTGGCTGTCCAGCTCTCCCTGTAACCAGCAGAGACACCTGTGAAGATGGCAGGCTGGTCTTCCTCAGTGTGGGATGAGCACACCAGGAGTGCTGAACTACTTGTCTCCTTTCACTGATCGTGGGGGCACCTGGAGAACTAGCTTCCACTTGATGCCTATGTTGATCAGGTGAGATGAATTCCACCCAAAGGGCTAACCCAGATGATTAACAGATAGACTGACCAGACGGGCACCCATTTCAACACCGGGATTCACTAAGCTCTGTGTCTTTACACGTAAGTCCTTTGAGGGATGTGATCCAAGCTCATTTCACCATGTGATCTTATGCACAGGGACACATGTATTTCTCTTCCAGGTCTTCTAAAGAATTATCATCTGTTTATAACAAAGATCACACGACAGGTTGCATTCCTGTCTCCAGAAACGCGCAAACTGTTTACATTAATTATTATTTATTCCAATTTCTTAAGGGAACAAAGCTCACGCTGTTTCCTCTGCCTGCCTATCTTCCTCTCAGTCAAGCCCTCTTAATAAGCTGCGTTCCCTGTTGATTGCTCCCCCCATAGCCTCACAAATATTCAGTTTTCAGACGCTCAGTGGCATGGTTTTAACACAAAAGGTGGACTATCTCCATACTCCAGATTCATCTACAACCTATAGGTTAGGACCCCCTCTTATGAAAATAAAAAGAAAAGTACTGGTTTGAGCTTTCCAGGCTGAGGAGCGTACTCAGCCCACCTCAACCATTGCTTGGAGAAGTACTTTAGACATAGAGCTATTATGTCAAAAAGTCCCTAAAAGTCTCCCTACGCCAGTTTCTTAGAATAAGAAAGCACACCCTTGGATCTAGCCCTTAATGTAGGACTCATGTCCCCTACCTTTAGCCCTCTATAAGACAGGCCTCTGGTTACCTGTACCTAGAGGGATGTTTTAGGTACCTAAATTCAGGTATGATGACAGATTTCAAAACAACATCCCTGATTACGGCATCCTTTTATCTTAAGGGTGTCTCTTCATCCCTTCCCAGGTGTGATAGTTGAGAAGTCTAAACTCAATAGAAAACAGGAGATGCCTTACCAGAGATGGAGATAGGTACTATCAGGTATACACCTTCCTTTAGGCCGGTTCCACCCCAGACATTTCTGAGGAAACCAGGACTAGAAGATGAGGGCTGATCCCTAGGAAGACATATGTGCAAGGATAGCTGTTTTTTGAACCCCAAATGCATATTGGGCTATACACTCTAGTTAACCAAGGTGTCGGTATTTCAAGCACACTAGAGCCCTTGATTTGCTGAGCAAGACAAACTCTCCCAGTCTCTTGACATAGAGTAGGGTTTTTCATCTTACCTCCTCCATATGAATTTCTCTCTCCTGAAAGTGGGTTACTGGTCTTGTTCTCCATATTCCAGGGAACGCTGATTAGTGTGCCGTGCAAGGCTGTGAACACTTCCCTATATCTACTGGAAGCACTTTCCCTAACAAAGTCTAGGATTATATTTGCATTTTGTACAGCAATATCACCCTGGTGACTCATAGTAATTCCTGTAAGTGAATAAATTTCTCCTCCTCTCTCACCTCCCCAGACTCCTGCAGTAATATAGTAGTGAATCCCCTGGGTGAATCCCCAGACTACTGCAGAAATCCTCCTGTTAGATACTAAAGGCATGATCTTGAAACAGGTGTTAAGTTTCACACTACTACTTTATTCCAGACTTGCAGGTTATCTGTTTCTACCTGTACCATGTTCAGATGTCTTTCTGTGCCAGGTTGTCTCCTGGAGGAAAATTTCATTAACGCACCTACTTCTTCAACCATAGTCCTTGATGGAAACAGATGAAAAGATCCCAGTTCCCCTGGGAAATGCTACAAGTTCTCCTTCAGCACAACCCATTGCCATCTCCCTTTAAAGCCATTTCTTACTTTCTTGCTACAGTTTGTGTGCTTTTCCTTTTTTTCCCCTCCATTTTAACTAACGATTTCCCATATCACAAGTGCTTCTCTGATGTTCAGACAGCTTCGCTCGGCTGCAATTACCTTCCTTAAAGCAATCAATCAGCTCTCTTGCAAGGAAAAGCATTAGGCTATCCTGGTACCCTCCAGCTGGCAGGCCCAGGCTATTGTTCTTTCTTTGATGGTTCATTAATCATCACGTCATTAATTACTCCTTTTCTTTAAAATTCACCCTGTACTCTTGCATACTGTTACAATCATGCTAACATGCCTTTAGATGCAAGTTCACTTTCTTAATTATGGTTACTATATTTACTGTTCTCAAATCATATGGATCCCCCAGCTTCACGGCTTGACAAAATTACGTGGAGGGGCTGCCAGCTCTCCGAGTGTCCTGCAGTGAGGGATCTGCTCCCTGCTGGCCGAGTGCATCCAGCTCTCAGAGTTTTGCTTTGCCCCCAAGGAGGTATTTTCAATTTCCTGACACTCATCCCATATCTGTTCTCCTTTTCTCCGGATTTTAGTGTTCTTACAGAAAACTAAGGCTGAGTTTCATTTAGCGTTTCCACACACCTATGCCAGCTCTAATCCTCTCAATATAAAAACATCACTTCTTTTCTCCTTTAAAATCTTTGTGTTTCAATAGCTAAATAACTTTTTACGATTTCCTTTTATTATTACTATTTAATTTCCTCTGCAAACTTCTAACTCGGTTTGACTTTTGGCAATGTTTACCCCAGCCCTGTGCTTCCTGGCCTCCAAAATGAAGTTTTCTTTGCTGATTAGCTCTTTCCTCCTTTCCAAATGGATGCTGTGCCGGACTTTCTAAGGTGGTTCTCCATCCATTTCAGTCTGTAGCCCCTTCCTGCAAGTTTTCCTCCTTTCCTTGTGAAGTGAATTCCAGAGAGCTCCTTGCAGCTTTTATTGAAAATAACTTATAGGTGTCCTTTAGCTGGAGTACCTTACAACTCTTTGGCCTGACTGGCCTCGCTAATCAGTTCACCCTCTGAAATCTGTGCTTTTGAAACTGAAAATCTGACCTGTTTTCATATATGCCTCTGTTTCATCTAAAATGACTCAACTCAGTTTGGCTAATGGCTCAGTTTAGCTCTGAAATTAATGTTAGTCTTTCCACTGGCTGTAGAAACTTGGATCTGTCCTGTTTAAATGTTCTCCAGGGCTGAGGGTGTAAACACAGTATTATGGGCCACAGTTTCAGCTGGTTTAAATTGCTAAAGCTCTGCTGGACTCTGGCCAGTCAAGTGGAGTCTCCCTTGTCTAAGAAGCTGAAGTTTTCATCAAAGTATTTTGGAAGCAACTACAGTCTCTTAAATTACTAAGAAAAGAGATATTTTTGCCATCTTTCCACAGATGAAACTGCAATAAAATCTATGTTCTCACACTGTTTATAGTAGTCTCCAAATTAATTTACTATACCTGTCATAATATATTATCAATGCCTTCCATGTGTATTACCTCATTTGAGAGCGTCTTCTTGTTGCGCATAGCAAATGGCAGGAAAAATTTAATGTGATACAAATAACCTTTGGATTGATTTAACTATGCGTGCCCAGACTCTCCCAGTCCTCCTACTTGCAGTGATTGTGAGTTAGCATTCAGACAGCGGCAGCAGTAATGAGAGAGGGAGACACCAGCGCCAATCTTCAAAATCTCCTGTGAGTTAATCAGAGCAGGCTACAAAGGGGCCAGAGGCTAATTATCATATCAAAGTTTGACTAAGTGGTAGCACACTGAATTGGACAGCAAGATTACACAGTCTGAGAGTGTTAGATCCTCATCGCTTCTTCCCCTCCATTACACTCTACCACATCCCTATCACCGGGCACGTCTAAAAACACGCCAGAGGAGAGGAGGATAGAGAAGTCAAAAGGACTGTAGCACAAGTAAAATGTGCCAGTTGCCCTCGAGGGCATTTTGCATCTTAGGGCAAAATAATATATTTCTGTAAGGTTAAGGGTGAAGTTGTTCAATGCAAACTAATAATAACAAAGCCCATAATGGCTTTCTGCCACCCACCACCCAACGTTAGTATTGCCTGATAGCGTGCTGTTACTCATTCAGTAATAATACAGCGTTAGCTGCTCACACCTGACATGCTTCGAAGTATTTGCATGGGTAGCTCCTCTGTACCAGGATCTAAACAAAGGGAGGCATGAATTCCAGCATTCAGCTTGTCCTTTCCTTCCTGCATCTCCCAACTTATACCTGCTCTAAAATACATAACAACCTTATCATGGGCTGCTCGGTTCATTGTAATAGGTAGCCTAAGAGAGCAAACATGGATTTCAGTGATTACCTGCCCAGTACAGGAACACAGGTCGGCAAACATTAGCCTAAGAACAAGCCACTTCATTTTTGACAGGTATTATAGACTACTGAGGAAAACAAACCAGCCCTCTTTCTATTTTTAACTCTCTGATTGACACAGTGCCCACTTCAGACTGACTGCAAGCCCAACTGTTGGACGCTGTGCCGATGGAGAGGGGGAGTGCTCGCGCCTCTGACTGCTGAGGGACAGGAGGAGGGACCCCGAGGCTGTGGCGCGGGAAGGAAAACAGAGGCATAGACGAGTCCCTCGAAGGCAGGGGCAGCCCTTTCAGTGGTGGATGCCTGCTCATGCTCTCTGCATGCTTCACGATAACGTCGCTGTAGCCATGGATGAACTGAGGCTGAGCTGAAGAGAAATGCTTGAGTCCGAAAATGTGTCCATTTTGCTTTTTTCTTCCCTCCAAATCATTCCTCTCTTAAGGTACTCAATCCAGCTCAGTGTTAGGCTGGAGCAACGCAAACCACTTGGACGACTCCAACACCAAGCTAAACTCTCAGCGGTCGAGAACTGGTCCATCCCCTCTTAGCGTACGCTGTCTCCCTGAGGCACAGGTCACGCATAGTTTTCTAAACATTGAAAACCCTCAAAATAAGTAGGAGTGTCACCAAAACTCAAACACTTCTTGATCCTCTATAGTTTATACTGCACACATTTCTGACATGGATCATAGATTATTATTAACCTTAAAGAGCAAACAAACAAAAAACCTCACCCTCTTCTTCTGTCTTATATGCAAAACATTGTTTCCTCTTTGGAGGAAAAATCGAAGTCCCAGATGCATGCACACTGAGGCAAAAAAGTCATTGTAGTTTATATCATGCTATACCAGTTGTTTTCAGGTTTGTTTTTTTTTTTTTTAGTGAAGGCACAGATGCTTATATAGCAAATTTTAGCCTGCTGACATGGTCTTACGTTTTTCAGTTGCCTTCTGCAGACTCTGTAGAGGTATCCCACAGATTCCCTGGGGTTTCAGGGGTCCTAAATGTAAAAAAAGTACCCACTGCACTATGCAGCAGCATACATAGCTGAGGCTTCGGTGCACTGTGGTTCTGGACACTGTTTTTGCAGCAATGTCAGAAAGCTGAATTCTTAAAAATTCTCTTTGGGTGGAGAAAATCTTATTTAAAAGCTGAGAAAGCTATTGTAGTTGGAAGTTAAGGCTTTTCCTTCCCTCACCAGAAGACACTGTAGGAAATTGGAGAAAGTGATATCATTAGGGTTTATTGAACCTAGATAATTTAGTATAGTGGGAAAGTCTGACAAAATCTATTGCTTAACGTATTGGGTTTATAAGCTTGGCTACAGGAGGTATTTAGGGGACTGTTAGCGTGTAAAAGGTGAAAGTGGGAATTTAAAAGCCTAATAGCTATTTCTACGTTTGTGTTGATCCTGTGGTTCTTCTCTGCTATGCCATGTAATCTGCATATAGTTTAATGCATGTAATATTTATACATATTCTATAGTATGCATAGAGTTTAATCTGATGATCTGCTGCCATTTAGCTTAATCCAGTTTGGAAAGGTCAGCAGAAGACACTGGAGCTAGTACAGTGCTGGCTGTCCCCCACCAAATATCATGCATCTTCCCCACTGCTTTTGAGCCAGAACAAATACATCAATTCTTCATTTTCCCTTATGGGTGCCAGCTGCAGTGTCAGAGAAACATGCAGCTCTCAAGGAGGACAAGTGCATCTCCCAGGCTGGAGGCTCACCAAGCGACGATGACTGGACAGTGCTACCCTGAAAGCTTTGGGGAAAGGTTCCCCCTCCTGCCAGCTTTGGGAGGCAGTGAGCCCATGGGGCCTGCCAGCACTCTCAGCAGAGGCTGGGTGGAGTGAGTCCTGGCTAGCTCACTCCTGTCATCTGCCCGTGAGCAACCTCCCAACTGTTCTTTCCCCTCAAACGATTGCTTACGGTTTGCAAAGACATGAAAATGTTGGTGTGTGGTCAGCAAACAGCCTTCCTTGTTTTGCAGTTCACACTCAGCAGTTGCTCTTGGAGTGGGAACAAATCACTGCAGTGTAAGGCAGGGTGTGAGCTTGCAGTGCATCAGCTGCGCCGGGGAAAGGCTGCATGCTCTTGCCTGGTGGCTCTCTGCAAAAAATGGGAGGTAGCTTCTCGCCCTGGGGAACAGGGCGTTTCTCTGTTTTTGTATGTCATGATGTGGGGTCTGGAAAGCTGCCTGCAAGCTCATCTGGCCACGATGGCAGTCTGAAGCCTCGCAGTCAGTCTCTGATGTCCTTTATTGTCCTTTTCCTATAGCTTGCTGTGTTGCTGTCATGCTGCTTTTTACATGAATGGTGTCAGTGTGAATTTCATTGTGGAAACTTCCAGCTATCAGGTTCAATCTTGATTGTTGTCTCAAATTGATATTCCAGCGCCTCATTTTAATCACCATCTATTGCTAGAGGGTTTTTTTAAGAACAAAAAATATTTAGATACAGGCATTCACTCACTTGTAGAATAATTTATCTGATAAAGATTTGGCTTGATATTTTATGTCCTTCTTCCTCATGAGGAAGGGTATTACGACTCTGTAAAATTTGCCAAGTGCCTACTTCTTGTGTAGAAAACACAGCATCTGAAAGCAGTAATAAACCAACTTTTCCTATCCATCTCCTTAATGGCCCTGTGTTTATTCATAGATAAAGCGATAAAAGATTTCCCTTGGAAAATGTTGGCTTTTCAGCAGACCAATTTCTTTCAGCATTGTAAACGATGTAGACGGAAAGAAAATTGTGCACGCTTTTTATTCTGCTGGTACTTGGAGGAGCTTCCAATCTTTCCTGCCATTACTGATTCATGTGGGCTTTTTTTTTTTTTAGCAAGCACATAATAATGCTTAACCAGATCCATAGTTCCCAAGCTGGAAACTGCAATTAATATCAGTGATGATTAAGCCCTTTTCAGACTGTTGTCATGCTTTTGTCCCTCCAGCTCACCACTAGAAACGAGTGCTGAGCTCACAGCATTGAGGCCAGGTTTAAAATCTGACATCATGGTACTTTTTGCTGTGATTGGGCCTGGTTGGTTAATCCCTCTGGTGCTGATGCAATGTCAGACACTGGAAAATGAAGGATGCACATATATGCACTGCTGTTAACAAGTCTTCAGTGGGATGTCAGCTATGGAAGGAGTTGAAGAACTCAGTCCTGGAGTGATTATAACTCTGCTGGACCAGTATCTGTGACTGCCTGAGAGCAGTTTACACTCACGAGGCCGTACGAGGATCTCACTCCTGTGTAAATCGTGTCTGCTTTGAAGTCAAGGAAATTCCATTAGCAGGGAACGAGTGTGAGATCAGAATCAAACACGAAAGAGTTGTGATATTCCTACTGCTAAGAGGCAAGCGTAAGGATTTCATTTTTCACAGGTTGCTGCTGTGCGAGCTGACATGTTTGCTTTGCATAATTATATGACAACAGCCATATCCAGGGAAAGGAGTGGTGATGTTCAATGCAGGCACACACATACAAAAGCCGAGGGCAGGCGCCTGCAGAATATTGATAACAGAATAATGCTGGTTGGCAGGAAAATGAATGTGTAGCAGCAAATCTCTGAATCTCATTCACATGCACTTTGAAGGCCATTGGCATGGCGGGTTATGGAAATGCAAAGTATTATTACTCTAGGGCTCCCGGTTCTTTCCTCCTGCGTTGTTCTTTCAGACCAAACACTGCACATGTGCCAAAGTATCTACATCAAGCAAAGAAACACAGCGTGAAGACGGGGGTCCCCTTTTCATATTTTATGCATATGTGGGTTTTGAGACAAAATGTGTGGCATGAGAGCACATAAGGGAGGATCAAAGTCACGGCAGCAAAGCCTGAGACGCAGCGTTGAAAAGTCATGTGCAGTGCTGTCTGAACAGCCCATTTAAAAACCAGCAGCTCTAGGATGGTCAGAAACCTCCTTACCCATCACTGAGTTAAGCTTGAATCCTCCACCACCCTGTTCCAGAACAGACAGCTCCTGGCAGGTTTACCTCCTTTATACCCAGTGTGGGAGGCAGGAGCACTTCAGGCCAAGACAGCGTATTTTCTGGACATTTTATGACTCTGCTCCAGGGATTCCCGGTTCCTGATTGCTCTTCTCCCTGTCCTTAGCCATCCTGTCGAATCTGACAGCTGGGAGATTTGAGGGAAAGCTTTGTTCTGCCTGCCCATATTTTTTTCTCATTTCTTCTCCCCAGAAACTCAAGAAAAGTAAATGCCGAGCTCCTCTCCCTTTTCAGACGACCAGGGCCAATGCAAACACCAGGTAATGGCTTCCTCAGCTGGAGCTCCTCCAGCTACGGCAGAGCTGCGGCTGCTCGCTGACGTTCCCCACAGGGAGGGACTTCTCCGTTCGCAGGATGCTGGTAAAGCCATTAGAAGCACCACGTGCGCCTCACTTTAACTCACCACAAATAGTTTTTCTGTCAACATGGGCAGTGGATATAGATTAGATCATCTTCTAGATTGTTCTAGGGCTCTCTGGGGCTCAGGCCAAAATAGCCTGTTTTGAGAATCATTTGACCGTAAAGAGCTTTTTAAATATCCTTTCTTTTCCCTGGGCTTTGCTGGGGGGCAGAGACTGTCCTTTAAGCTGAAGCATCTGCTTCTGCAGCACTCTCTTCAGGAATTAAGAACGGACATCTGTATTTTATCCCAGTAGTGTGATGTAGGATTAAGGTTATCGTGCTAAAATCGGCTCTTTTTTTTCTGAATTATGCTCTAGAGCTCCTTATGTTTTCTCACTGCTAAACAAAGCACTTGTTCTGACCCCCACACCTGGCATCCCGCTGGGGTGGGTACATGCCATTGCCACCCCTGATCCATCCCCGGGGAGGCTGAGGAGGTCCCAGCACTGGCCGGGGCCAGGGGCCGTGCACAAAGGGCAGCCAACAGCCCTGCAGCTGCGGCCAGTCGTGAGGCTTCTGCCTTCCCCATTTTGCAGCTTTTATAGCTGGCGAGAGGCAGTGGGTTGCCTTGCTAAGAGTGAGTAGAAATACTGAAGGGCTGTAGGATGGTAACACAGCATACGGTGTGAAAAACGAGACGGTTAAACATGCTTGCAAGCGCCGTGGTGCATCAGCGTCACTCTGGCTTTGCAATGGGTGATGTTGCAGAGCCGGGCATGTGCCCCGAGAGCTGGGGTGAGCATCCCGGGGCAAGTGCCGGCAGCGCTGCCGCTGTCCTGCCACCCGCCAGAGGTGAGGACAGGCAGGAGGATGGCGGGTCTCGGCATGGCCCCGCAACGGAGGTCTCACCTGTCTGGGCTGGCTGCGTTTCTCTCCTGGCTGCATGCAGCATCTTTTTTTGGGAAAGAGCTGCTGGTACAGTGCTAAGGATCTCCCTTTATTTACTGGCCAAGGGCTTTGTTTCGTAGAAGCCACAGTAAGAAAGCAACAGCTCATGTTGAGAGAGAAATTGAATAAAAATGATGGGTTGTATTGAATTTGGCACTGGCTTGCAGGGTTCGTCAGGAGGAGGGATTGCAGGGGTGGGCTGTCATTTTGTCTCATTTTCTTGAAGCATGGCACTGTGTAAATGGTTGAAGGAGGAGGTATTGACTTACTCCTGCTGTCGCCATCCTAAAATATTAGGCCAGTGAGAGGGCTCTCACTGCAATTTACGATCCTTCAAAAGAAGATCAAAATGTGATTAAAAAAACTTCAACAACAAATAAGAGGAAAGGGAAGGCTAGCTGCCCAAGAGGCAGGCAGTCTCTTTGTACCCATCTCCCTCCTTACAGTCAGAGGAATACCACAATCTGACTGTGGCTCCTAGACGAACGGGTACGTTCATCTGCAGAACACCGCTTTGGTTATGCAGGATTTTTGCTTTTTTCAACCCAGAAAGTTTGCTTGCTATGAGCCTCGTGATCTGACACTCTGGTGAGAGAGGTTTTGCCTTTAGCAAAAGAATTTCTTTTGACCAAACTGAAGGTTGTCTGTGTCAGCCCATTCCCACCCAGCATTTTCACCCTCCCACACACAGCCTCGATGGCAAGAGGAGAGTTTCAGAGTGTCCTGCTTCTCCCAGTGCATCCATTTGCATGGAGGTTCCCCGAGTATCTCACAGCTACTTGGTTTTTCGACTGTGAGGAGTCTTTCTAGCCAGCACGAGTGACAATGACACCACCACCAGCACTTTCACAAATGGAATGACACTGAAAAAGTAAAATCCACTATCCAAACTGCTTGCAGTGAAATTGATTTCTTCCTAGAATTAAAACACAAGATGCTCTGCAGGCATGCAGTTAAAGATGGGACTTTAATGATATCCACTAAGATTTGCTGTAGAGATAACAATGAACTCCTGTTCCTAATGACTCAGGTACAATTTTCACTTGGTGAAATATCTGTCCTTTTGTATCTGCATTGATGAGGAAATGCACAGCAAATGCAGTGAGGGAGATCTGCTTCCTGTCCCACAGAGATCCCAGAAGAGGTCCTCACACATTTGCTTTGTGGCACTGGCTACAGCAGTTTGACATAGGTTGTCTTTTCTTTGAAATCTTTCTGAATAAGATCAGATCCTTCTCCCAAACATGATGGTCAAGTGTCTTCAATCCGAGACAGTACAATTTTCAAGATAGTGTCAAATCATAGTATTGTGTGATTTTATACAGATCAGTGGCTCCCAAAATTTCTGGACAAAGAACCAGGATTCCTCCAAGGTCACGAGACATTTTTATCATTAAAAGAGCTGTGGTTCTGAGGACCGGCTGGAGACAACTTGTGTTAACCCTACAGCGTGTCCTCACTTCCGTAATTGAATAAGGGACAATATCTACCTGCTATACTTATCTTGTGAGTATTGTAAACATTCATTCATCCTTACATTGTGCAGCACTTTGGAAACTGAGGTGCTACATCCACATATGAAATACTTGAGTACTACCATTATTTTTTACAGAAGACAGATTTGGACAATATTTTTAATGGTGGTGCTTAATATGTCATACAATGCAGAAGGTGAGCTGAGGTTCATGGAAAACTGAGACCTGAGAGTGGGAACTGTAGAAAAACAGAGTGAGGGAATACAAATAAAGCAAGTACAGATCAAGTATAATCTTTCTTTATAGACACTGTCTGCTGAGGAATACAGTAGGTATTGATTCCCCACCATTATTTCAAGCAGCACAGTTTATACTATTTTTTGAACCCTTACGTAGATTACAGAACACTTGGAGCAGCAAAGACCCTTGTGCTGTACCCAAGAGTGCTGCGGAGCCCAGCGGAGTGCCTTCTCCTTGTTTTGAGTCCTTAAGGACCACTGCGATTCAAACACATCAAATTACTATAATTGTAATGGGATATGGCAGAAGTAGCAAATCCTGTAAAATTCTTTCTATCAGGCTATTTCACTGCAATTCATTTGCTAAATCTGCTGTTTAGAGCTGAAGGGCATGAAATATCAATTTCTTTCCTTTAATTTGAAGATTTCAAAGGAAAAGTTATTGCAGTGATGCCAAGGTTGTAAATATCCCAGCATGAACTTTCCTAGAGAGGTTGCAACATGTAGGGGAGGCTTCATTCCAGAAAGTAACATGGCATTTCTTTCTCCCAGATGGGACACAGGGAAGGGTGGATAATTGCTTTTCTAAAGGTTGTAATCACAGTGAGACTGGAACCTAAAGATTTACTTTGTGCTTGTCGTTTTCCGACAGTCAGCTAATCCTGCAGGGTCAGGATTGATTAACTTTTGCATATGTATGCAGGAGAAAGTGAACATGGGAAGAATTTTGTCCTTGTACTTACAACTGTAGGCTTGGCCACAGCTGAAGCTTTGGTATCCCCGAGGCCTGAGCACTGCTGGCCCTTGGTATCCTCTACATACAAAAATCCATGCCATACCCCAGAAGTTTTTGCATTGGCTGTAGGATGTAGTTAGTGGAAAAGGCAGCATATAAAAGATAGTTCAGAAGCTCATTTAATTCTGCATTAGTAATGTCATTGCTCAATCCTGTGGGAGTGCTACAGATCCTGTGCAAGTTCCTATTTCTATGTAGGGACATGCCTTTAAGGGACAACACCAGTTTTTCATCAAAGGTTTCCATATTTGGATACAGTTATTCTGCTGAAGCCAGTATAAATAAGGTTCCAACCATTAAGTAGTTTTACTAAGGTATCTGGAAATTTTCACTCTAAATTGCCATCCTAAATTCTCATATGGATGTCTAAGTGACCAGCCTGGGAAACTGCTGAGCAACCAGCAGCTCACATGGGATAACAGCAGATCACAGGGGATGTGATCTGATCCATGCTGTGAAATCAATTGCAACCTTGCAGCTGCAGTACCATCTGGAAAACACACAAGGATAAACTACTAGCGGCTCTTCCATTTTGCGTCAGTATTTGGAGTTCAGAAAGGTCATCTTCCTTGTGGTGCTGGAAGTGACAATATTTCCATCTGGGGTCAGGGGATAGGGTCATGAGAAGCAATGGCTCCTAAGTTGGAGTGACATTTCCCTATCCCCAAAGTCAGGTGACTGATACTGTTTAAAAGCCAATTTACAGGTCAGCAATACCATGGTAATGCTTCAGGTACATGGCGAAGTGAGACATGGGTGTGTTTTCCTTTGTTCTATTAATAAACACCGAATAGCTTTGAATTAAACATTTCCTCATACTGTGAGCAACGCTGTGAAGAAGCTATGCTGCTGGCCAACCTTAAACATCAAAGTGAAGGTGTCTTACCTTAATTGGCAGGTAAAACAGACAGCAGGTGACGAGATGCTGCCTGCTTTGAAGATAATGATTAAAAATCACAGCTCTTCGTGTCAAGCCAACACCCTTTGCTTTACCTCCTCATGACTCTGGTTGAGATGACAAAAGGGGAGGGTAGGAGCCTTCTGCTCTGACAGCTACATCTGAAGAGCATCCCATCCTCCTGCCTCTGGAGGATGAGGAGGATGCTGTGTGGTTAGTTTTGGAACTACACGGAGGCAAGTTCATCTCTCCTGCCTTGGGCTTCAGGTTGCCGTAGAGGCGTAAGCTGTTTGTTTCCCCAAGGAGGAGAAATACCGAGTACTTTTATGTTTTATGACAGGAGGCTATTCTGTACTTTCTTATGAACACAGAGCTTAAGCAAGAGGCAACTTTGATCAATTAAACCCGGAGGGAGAGATTTTAAAAATAGCTGAACAAAGCTGACCACCCTCTGCATGCCATTTCCCGAAGAACTAACTATTGATAATGAGTTATGAACACCACTGGTGGATTAGCCATCGATTACAAGAGAAATAACTATTGATACAAAGTGAATTAACCATGGAAAGCCCATGCCCCTTATTTACTTTGGATTTAATTTATCTCACCTCCAAAAAATGCAATCAAAATTCTTCCTACTCTTTGGGTATTTGATTTCAGCTTTCTGCAAGAGTGTTATGACTAGCAGGTAAATACTGCAGCTTCCAAGCAGGCTCATACACATCTGAACTATCATAATCCCTAAGGTGGACACATTTCAAAGATTAGTAGAAGTTATCTTCAAAGGGTAAACAAGGAAAAGGACTGTCTTGAGGCACTGAACAGCACTTTTGCTGGAGTAGGATTTTACTGCTCAAGATTGCTTTGAAAAACAACCCTTTATTTTTTAAATTCTAGCTATACTTTACAGAATAACGCAAAATGAAGGTCTTAGATTTGTGTTTTCAGGCATAGTTTTCCCCATATGATACACTTCTGCTGCGGAGTTGTTAGCATCAATTATTGTACAGAGATTTTGGCTGGACATGGCAACACTTTCCAGTTGCACACACGCCCCGTTATTCAGTCGTGAGGACAGGGTAAACACTTGCATTAACACCAGTTCGAGTGAACTGTGTTACACTTAGTTCTTACACTGTCACCACAAGAACTAGGTAAACACGTGAGAAGATATTCTGATACCTTGTTACATGGAGTTTAACAGGAGAGAGGTATCTTTGTCTATTTTAAAAACAGATCCCACAGGCAACATATGGGGTACGTCTGAAAATATTCTCTGATACTCACTTGTGCAGACCCTCAGATCCCACATGCAGGCTTCTCATGTTAATGCCTTCCACAAGCTCTGGTGTAGAGGTCAGGTTATAAATGCATGTCGTTAACTTACTTGCACAGTCTCTGCAGTGCAGCTAAATCTGCGTCAGAGCCTGAAATGAGTGATGTAAGTGATCACACTGTATCAAACTGTGTTGGGAAATTTAAACAAAAGTTTTCTAAAATGAAAAATGTATATTTATTTTGCTTTTTACTTTCCATTACAAATTTGTAATGATTTGTTAATGTTGTTTATTTTAACTGCTGACTGAGTCCTTGAGACTGAAATATTCTTTGCAAGCCTGGAATAGTGAGAGCAGCAGCACAAACCCAAATCCTGATAATGTCCAGTAGTTTATTTGATTTATACAAGCTATGTGGCATTTACAGCACATGTGGTGACCTAAAGCTGCCTTTGACTTACAGTGGATCTATATGATCAGACCAAAGGTTGTTGTATAACTCTCATTGAAACAAGCCAGAGATTAATGTTTCAAACACAGGAAGAAAAGACATAGCTGATTAAGAAATTTAATGTCCATGTAATTATGGTTCTTGGCAGACTGGGATGTCCTAAAAGAGTATCTCCAGCAATACTTCTTTGCTCACTTACTGGATTAACATAACTAAAAAGGAAAGAAAAATAAAATAATAATAGAAATGACTTAGTGGTTCTTTTTATAAATTAGAACTGCACAAGAGCTTGCTTTGTCTGGTAATACCAACCTACCTGAAAGTGAGAATGTGTGGCTGTCACCCTCATACAGCAGGTTTGGTTTTCAGTTTCAGTGAAATGCATCTTATGGTTTCTCATACAAAGTCGAGCCCAGGAGAGTTACATATGAGAGACTGCTGTACCTGATGGCAGTCCTCTGGGGACTCTTTTACAATTAGATACATTTTCAAATGAACTCAAACAAAGAAATAAGGCAATTTGCTGATACTATGCAATGCCTTTCTTGAAATAAATGGAACAGATGCCACCTTAGGGTCTGAGTTTTATTAATTGCTTTATAAAGCATGCTTTTCTTTTAAAAATACACTCTCTGCATTGGCCTGCTGACCCTGGGAATTCAAACCTTATTATTCCAGTTTAAACACTTGCCAGTGCTTAGGCAGTTAACAAAGCTAAAGCCTCTCCCAGCTGAACACCAGATTCCCTGGGGAATCCAATCAGGCTACTTTATTCTGGTCTTTTAAAAATTCAGGTCAAATAGCTGTTTTAATTGTAATGACCTCCATGTGAATTCTGGTTTTGATAGCAATTGGTGATATCCTCTTAGCTTCCAGACAGACATACTAATTGCATATCTTCTGTCATATGCAGTGCCATGCTGCTGCTGCTGCTGATTTTTTACTCACATCCAGACTTTTAATTGGGTAAACAAAATAAATATAATAACCATGAGATGTGCTACTTCAGTGGAACTGATACTTAGTCTCCTGCTACACTTACTAGAAATTTTAAGACTTGTGACTGGATAGGTGGGTAAAAGGTGCTGTCTATATCCAGAAAGCTGCAGTTTGGAAAGACCCAGAAGGAGCTCTTGAATCATTTCAGCTGCAATTTCCCTAGGCATGGTGTGAAGAGCAATGTCACGGAAGGATCCCAATATGGCTATAGCAATCCTTAAGAGCTTCTAAACAGACTGTAGGGGTGAGAAAGCTTTTCATCCTTCTTTTTCTTCGTATTTATTATTTGATTATTTTTTACATCACTCCATCCTACCCTTTCAGGCAGCCAGCAAGTAATGGAGCATGAGCAGCAAGGGAGCACTCAGAGTCTGTCAGTTTTCTCTCACTAGGTCAACCTTACAGCCCTGAAAACAGGATTAATCTGTTTAAGTCACTATGGTTATGCCTGCTCCCAGCAAGGTTAAATTTTGTTCACTTTTCAAAAGTGAACAAAAAATCTAGTTGTCTCTTACAACATTTCCTTTAGCAGTTGTCACCATAGTAACATTCTGCTATATGGGAGTCTAATCTTCTGCAAACAATGAGAATAACTGCCTTTCTTTGCTCAAAAATTCTGCAAATTAACTGTAATTCCAGAAATATAATAATAATATAATTCCATTTTAAAGGGTAAAAATAGATATACTTTTCTCTTTTTGCTTTTTCGTTGTACTTTGTCTAATTTTTTTCTGGAATAACTATCCTGTTACCTCTTCAAAGGAGTATTTTCACTGGGCCTTTTTGGCTGACTTTCACCCTAAATCTTTAAAAACAGTGGCAAGACATGCCTACTTTAAATTAAGTAGTTGCTTATACGATTTACTGAACCAGGTCTTAAATAAGATTTATCATGGTTAAAGACCTACTGGAGGAAAAGGATGGGTGTGAAATTCTCCTCAGGTAGATTTTGTAGGAGTATAGCACAGTAAGCTGGAGGACAGCTGTGCATCCCAAAGAGACCATTCCTCACCAGAAACTGGCACCTAAAGAGTTAGCTATTGGCCCTTACTCTACTGGGCACATTTATGCTACTGGGATGTTTGCTTGGAAGCTATTCACCTGCTTGGAAGGAACAATCCAGAGCATTCAATTGTTACTTTAAACAGCTGTGCCCAGTTGCATACCAAGATTTGAAAGGCACTAACTTTACTGGTAATGTAGTGCCTCATTTGAGGAATAATGTTACCATTTCCCTTGATGTTACAGAGACAACACCTAGACAATGACAGAGAGACTTACACTGAGACCATGGAGAGTGTTGATAATAAATTTATCTAGGAATGTATATGCTGAGTGTTTTCCTAACTCACGGTGCTGCTATACCTTACTTGGAGTGAATTCAGTGTAATTCAAGAAATGTGGAGACAGAGGCCAAAATATATTGTAATGCTCTGTTGTTTCACTTACAGTGACCTCATAGATGTTTAATGTGCTGAAGGGCCGTAAAAGCAAAAGTCCCATACAGAAGCATATCTTGAAGGGCTTTCTAAGACTGAGTCAGTGTCTTTTAAATGTCATTTCTGCTGTTAGGGTACATCAGCACTGGCACTGGAAGGCCCCAGATGCTACAGTCCCACCTCCCAGTGCAGTGCAGACATACCCTACATCTCCTGCGATGGTCAGTAGGCACTGGCTGATGCCTGGCCATTCCTTCAGCCGACACATATACATGCTACACCTCCGCTTTCAGCCCTGGTGCTGGCAGACCATGCTGTTCAGAAAACTCAGAGGTCCCTGATTCACTGTAATACGTGATCTAAATATAGACAGGGTTATAATCTCGGCTTTTCAGCTGGGGCCATTGCATACTCTGCATACCCCTGTTTCCATCTACCAAAGGTCTGTAGCTCAGGATTCAGGGGTAGGAGGAGTGCGATGCATCCTGCCAGCCATCTGTGGTACAAGCTGTGCCTTGTCTCTTCTAGGGTTTTACACAAGTGTTTTACTTGTGCCACTGTTAAAAAAGACTAAAAAAAAAGGAAAAGAAAAAAAGAGAGAATTAAATAGTCACCTGTCTTATTACCAGTGTACAAATGAATTTTGACTTCCAAGTTAGCCAGTTTGGGAGCAGCAGAATAGTCTGGACATTCATTTTAGCAGTCATGGATTTCTGCCCTGAAGATTTTGTTCAAATTAAAGCAACTTACTTCTCACCCAACCGTCTGTGCTGAATAATAGTGGCAGATGGAGAGAGGAAAATCTGGATTTTTCTGCTTTCAAGGAACCACAAAAGCTAATGAGGTAATGTTAATTGTTCTGCGGCTGTAACTGAAAGAGGTCTCCGCACAGCAAGTACATTGCTTCGTCTTTTTCTTGAGGGTGAAAAGAATAGTGTATGAAAGAAATGCAGTTGAGTCATTATGTTAAAGTGTGATAAATCAGATATTCTTGTGCAAAATTATGTACTGGGGTAGGAGGTAAGGTGCAATTTTGCTTTTATTTGTTCCTATTAGAATAGCTAGTAGCACTGTAAATGCTGCTTGAGTTATGAAAATGGCTCACATTCCAAGAAAAAAGATTTTTTTAGATGACAGTAGTATATTTTAAGTCTTTTAAAAAGTAATTAAGGCATCTTCTCAGAGTATCAGAGACATAAAATCTAGTTCTCTGCCCACTTTTCACTCGGAGCAATTTATCTGTGCAGTGCAGTATTCTAGCCAAATACAGCAGTGAATTTTGTTTCGCGACAAAAATCCTCATTTCAACAACCATTTTGCTGCTCCTGCTTTTTACCATGGGTTTGTGAGATGCAGGTCTTTACCTTCTCCAAGGATCCAACAAAACTCGAGATACGGTAAATAATTAAGACTGATAGGTATGGGCAAAGTAACATTTCCTTTTACATTTCATCAGTTTCTTATCTCTTTGGAGGCATGGTGTTTTATAATGGATGAAGCTTTCACCATTAATAAGCATTTTCTCTGTTGTTTCCTAAAGAGCCATTCACTAGATTGACAAAACAACAGTTATGAGCTAATAAAGGTCCTCTCAGCTCGACTTGAGAGAAGGACATGTTAATGCCCTCAGGCGAAATGCCATTGAAACCGTAATGTCAGGACTGGTCACAAAGACTTTGACCTGTAATTGTGTCCAGAGAGTTCAAAAGCGTGAAAGTTTCCAGGGGAGGAGAGGGGAGCAGATTTGCCAGAGCATTCACCGCCTGCAATTAGGGACGGGTTTTCAACAGAGTGAGCAGGCACCCACCAGCCCCCGATTGCTCTCAGTGGGAGCTTCTGACAAAGCCTCCCTCCAAATGTTTTGGCGAGCAGGTGCTGAAGGTGAATTTTGGAGACATAAGACTCGACTACCATTCTCACATGTGCCTGCAGTGACCCCCCACAGCTCCCCAGGGGATACCGGGAAACCAAATTAAGGATGAGAAAAGAGTAGCTCCTTCCTCTCTGTGTGCAACCGCAAAGAATAATGGCCCAGTGTGTTTCGGTTTAGCCTCAGTTCTAAAGGTTATATGGCATTTCTTATCACCTGGGGATTTAAACCCTGAGGGTTAAGACCAACGGTTCCCATGGAATAAGCGCTGTCTGGAATTTGCATCCAAAATTCAAACCAAATTGAACATTAGTAATATTTTAGCATACATTAGGCTAATGATACTGCAAGTCCTTTACCATACACAATAATTTCATCATGAAAATTCAGCCAATTCCAGCATAAAATATGGCACTACAGCAATATTACAGCTTATTTTAGAAAAATACAGGCTTAAACGCAAGGGCAGAAGGACGGTTGGAAGAAACAGGTGCTCACTTACAGTTTAGCCTGAACACTTCTACTTGCACCGCAGGTACCATGCAAAATGACTACAAGTAAATAGAACTTTTGTGTTACTTTTTGTGACATATCCAAAAGCTGTCTTCCCTAGCCCCATGCAGAGATAAAGGTCCACTATAAACCTCAAGAAGAGACACCTATTAAACTACTTCCTGCAGTAAGAAACCTAATCCAGCTGGGTCTGTATTTTGCCACTGTTCCTTATAAGCACTAGTTATTTTTCTAAGGCTCTCTCCCTTTATCCACTCTTAAAATTGCAGTGATACAGACACATTAAACTTCTCCTATTTGTATTTTCTTTACCTGGCTAGTTGGACTCATGCTTCTTTTGTTGAAGAAATGAGTAGCTAAAACTCAGAGTTTCTTCTTGTGTAATTTGCAGCACTGAAGAAAGATCTGTTGAGTGGTTTCTTTCACCATTGTGCTGCTTGCTGTCTCCGAGATTGCCATGGGTAAATCTGGCCTCCCAGCAGCCAGCTCTGGTTGGGATACATTTTTGTCCCATTGCTGTGTATTTTTTGTGGCATGCAAGGCTGGAACAATTGCAATTCATCTCAACAGCAGACTGTTAGAGGAAGAGGCTTTACAAATACAAATCAGAATTTGTGGGGTTCCCCATTTGTAATGTTTCCAAGACACGCTTTGGAAAATGTCGTTGCTCTCTCTTAGACTGACAGATACTGGCAATCACCTTCTGATAGGCTTTCAAGATTTTGGACAGCATGGTGCCTGTTCTTCATTCACAGATTTGTTAATCAGAGTTGTGTCTCAGTAGCTACAGTTGGGTATTTAGAATTACAATCTACAGCTTAGCAATCTACTCAGAAGAGTGATAGAAAGGGAAGATATATGTATTAATATGAAAAAGTTACAGACATTTCTGAGTGCAGGATATTACAAAATTGCAGCAGATTCAGTTAAAGGATTTGCATTTAACCAGACCGTGCTCTAGCATGTAACAAAATCCTTTATGTGGCTGTGAATTTTGAGGAAACAAAATGTTGATTCTAGGTGACCATGTGCACTGAAAAGCGAAGTCATAAATAAGACAAAGTCTCATATTTTCCAGATCTGGCTTGGGAAGTGGTAAACATGGTCATGCTCCAGCATGCTGCAACACAGCCCATATGCAGAAGTCCTGACAATGAAAATGTTTGCATAAAACTTCGCATTCATAAATATTCTAAGTGCAAACCCAAGCTTGGATGCAGGTTTCATTTTCCCTTCAGATTCTTTCCACTCTGAAATGCTCTGGAAGTTTTTACCCCCGTTCTCTGCCCCTCCAGTCCCTGCCTCTAACACACACAAATGACTTTGCTAGGATTTGCCAGTAATGAAAAAGAAGCATACTTTCTGCGGCGTGCCAGATGGTGCTTGTGAAGACCAGACACGCAGGAGGTTCCTAATTAAAGCTTTAAACCTGGGGATGAGAAACGGCAGGCGCAGTCTGGTGAGTGCCCAGATAGTGGACACACAGGCAGGCTGCCTAACAACCTTTTTAAAAGCACCCTCACACCCATCCTCAGGGAACTCATAATGACAAGAGGGAGTTAATTTAAAGCTAATTGAGAAATCTCTATCCAGTCTTCACACAATAAAACAAGGTGCCAGACCTCAGCTGGCGTTTGCACCCTGACAGGAAGAAAATGGCCAGAATGGGGCTGCAAAAGCTGCCACCTCGTTCTCACCCCAGGCAAACAAAGCGACAAAACCCTTGAATGTTTATGGTTTCAGCAGCACTTTGGCCCATAAATAAGAACCGCCGAGGGAGAGTGCCTGTGGCTAGGAATAGAAATAAAGCCTGTAGCTCCATAAAGGCTGTTTCTTCATCAGTAAGACCTCGCAGAGCTGAGGGGTAAGTAAGTGCAGGGACACTGCACCGGGACAGGCTGATGCCTGCCCCCCTGTAGGTAGGAGGGACCCCTGAAGGCACAGTCTAGGGCACTACAATTACCTCATCTGCTGAAAGTGTTGGGTTTTATCCTGGCCCTGCTGCCCTCTGACACTTTTCCTAGCTTTTCTATGGCAAACAGTGCTACATCAAGGACTTCTGCTCCCACTGCTTGATGTTTCAAGGCAGCAGAGAGACACTTGCACTATCTTATAACACACAACTACCATTAAACCCTGCAAAACCAATGTCAACCTCTCCACTGAAAAGCCAGTCCCTACGCTGAGTGTTACACAAGCGGCCGGAGGGGAAGAGATGCCTGCAGAAAGTCTGTATAGCCACGAGCATTCAGCTGGTTTCAGCTGCCCAGGCGTTCCTCACAACTGCTGCTTTGCCTTGCTGCAGAGCAGGTAGATGGCTGCTGACTGCAGGTCTTGACCTGTATTGCTGACATCTGAGGCAGCTCCTAGGACACTGAATAAGTTGGTCCTGCTCTTCTACAACACTGCACTTCCAGGTCCCAGAAAGGCCCTAGGTCCTCAGCTTCCCACCAGGGACAAATATACTGCTTCTGTTTGTACCACTTCAGCCTCTGGAAATCCAAGTTCTCCATGAAAGCCCAACTGGGACAGGTGGCAAAGGGAAAAGAGGTGAGGGACTGGTGCTGAATCCTTATCCCCATAAGCTGAGATTATGAGCTCTACATTGAGGAAAAGGTTGTTTAGAGGCATGTAAATCTTTGCTCATATCATAGTGTAGTTTAGGATCCTATATAGACACACTGTGTCCTTCCCGGGTCTCTGGTCTGCCAGTGAATTTCTTTCCTTGTTGGCCTTTCCTCAGTTCTGCCCAAAGTCACCAACCCTCACCACTATTTTGAACCAACTTTCACATTTGTTAGAATAAAGTATTCTTAACAGATAGTAAACGTACTAGAAGAATTTCCGTATCCTGATGAATTGCTAGTTTCTCAGTCCCGTATCCAAACACCAATTTGCCTAAAGACCTCAACTTTCAGGGAGAGGTCGCCCGTTGACTCCCAAACACATAGGCAAAATGAGAGGCAAAAAAGACTTTTGTCACAGTTTTTGGAAGGGATGGCAAAATCTGAGCTATATCTCTCCCTCATGCTACGGAACAGTCACAACTGCTGGACCCTGGGTGTAGTTGAGCTAAGTCACCCGCGCTTACTATAGCAGAGACATTGCTCTGTATAACTGCTTCCCCTGGCCTGACTGAGGGTAGCTTCTTATTACATTAAAGTTGGTTTAAGAGATCCCCACCTTTTCCTGCCTCTGGCCACTCATTCCAATCCCTAAATAACACTTAGTTTCCCTCCCTACTGGGCCAGTGATACCGTGGGACTACGCTTAATGCTAGGTCAGGTATTCAGGCTGAACCTCGCAGCCCCCTTTTTGTTTGTTTGTTTTGGAAAACACAACACTTTGAAAGCAGGATTTTTCTTTTTCTGAGGAAACCAAATGTTTCTGACTTATGAGTGAGTCCCAGCTACTGCACACAGATAAAAGGACTGGAATTGCTCAGGCTCCATCTGCTTGCATTGGCTGCAGAGCTGACCCTCTGCTTCCACCGAAGTTACTGTCTGGACACCAGAGTTTTATAAACTCTGATGGGTAATCCAAGAAGTAGTGAACATACTCCCATCCTCATTTTCCCCAGACTCATTCTTTGGCTAATGCTGCAACATTATAGAATTATGAGTGTCCTATAAATACATATTACCACAGATACTCCTGCATAAGCGCACCGTAAAATACGCTATAGCAAATTGTAACATTTGTGTAATTGAGCGAGAGAGAGGAACAGTTTTATTTCTTGCAACTTTGGAAATCCTTAAGAACATGATGGAGAGGATTTGCTATGCGAGTAGATTAATAAAATTCCTATTCTAACAGAGGAAAGTAAATTAGCCATGAAAGCAGTATCACAGACCTGAAAAAGAGCCTGTCTCATCAGAGCGCTGTGGAAATGAACACCAAACTAATCTGTGGGGTGCAGAGAGTGTGAGATTAGTTCGACAGAACAGGAAGATTTAATTAAAGACATATACAAACCAAATTGCAAAGCATGTATTATTCTGCTTTTGAAGAGCTTGGGAAAGACAGCCATTAGCAGAAGGTGGGAAAGAAGGCATGAGAGCTGGGGAATAGCAAGGACTGCCAGTCAGTAGCAATGCTGAAGGTTGATTGCTCCTTCAGGGAAAGCTGAGACAGGGTGGAGGCAATTTAGGGTGGAAAAGGGCAACTGAGGTCGAGCAGCCTGTTCTTACCTGAATTTTACATTTATCACTGTTCCTGTAGGACCAACCCAGCTCTCCCAAGGCTGAAGAAAACATCCCACAGGGGCAAGTAGCAGAAGGCAGCAGAATAGCATTTGGCTCCGAGAAGAGTAAAAGGTCAAGGGTTGTATTTCTTAGTTATAGAAATGCAAGCTCATTGGTGTCAGCCCAGTCAAGAGCAATACACCAAGTCACGTGCCCTACAATACAAGGAACTGATTTGTGCATTCAGAGAACACAAAAATTAACCGTTAAGTTTTCCTAGTCTGCTAGGATCTGATTGTGCAGTGATTTGCAGTCATGATTTTCTGGACACTAATATGACTGCTGTGACAGTATTTCAACGACATCCATGAGCTGAATATGCAGAGGGATCAATGCCTCATTTTGTGCAGTAACATTTTAAAATGCTAGACTCAGAAGACCTCCTTCATTACTAGAAGCTCAGCTGTTTCCTGCAAGGAATGGCACCTTCAACCCCTCCAGCTACAAGACCCAAAACAAGCACCCTGCCATTGAATTTCCAATGAGTAAAGGGGCAGCTTGTGCCAGTTGAGCTACATTTCAAGGTGCAGTCCTTCTTGCCCCCTGTCAGCGTTACTGGTTGTTTAGCAGCAGGAATGGCCCATAGGTCATCGCAATTTTATCCCTTCCAGAGTGCTGATGGGACCTTGGTGAAGGGCACTGCTGCCAGTTCTTGCGTAGGAAGCAGTATGTGGGGAGCCTGTTTGTGCAAAGCCTTTCTCATTTTGCAGTGAGTCACTAGCTAAGATTACTAATTCAGCTCAAATAGTCCTTCAGATGTCATTCGCTTTCAGGAAGAAAAGAACTATGTACTTGCTTTATTAGTGAGGAAGGAAAATGCTTGGTGGTAGCCAAGATAGAAATCTTTTTGGAGTGAAAAGAGATTTCTTGTTTTAGAAACAAAAACTCACAGCTATTTGTTTGAGCTGTGAAGAACAACCCACACAGAACAGAGAGCAGAGCATGTTAATGCAATATCAAGAACACAATGGTTATAGAAAATGAAATGTTGTATACCTGAGTCAAATTACTAAATGTGAGTAAAGAACTGAATAGTTTACTGATGGGGAAGTTAGCTGGTTTTTGTGGTTTGTTGTTCGTTGGTTTTTGTTTTTTTTTTTCCCCTTCCAGTCAGGAAGGCAAATTGGATTTCTGTACATTTTCATTTTCCAACTGTGTTGGTCCCCAATAATCTTAGCTTACCCAATATGTAAAAGGTTTTGTTCCCAATCTATTATGTTATCTTGCTGTCACTGCTTTCAGTTCAATAGATTGTACTCATTTAAGCCTGGCAGATCAAACTGGGCTGTGTTTTGTCTGGCTGCCAGAGTTCACCTTAAGCTGATGCTAATAGTCGTTGTGAAATTGATGTGTCTGTGTGTGTATGTGTGTATGTGCATGAATGCAAATGAGATCAGGAAGAATAAATATACAGCTAGATCAAAAAATGCAGGATCTTTTTGAAAACAACTCAGAGGAAGCTAGAGGGAATTTGTACCGATGATTAACAATTTGAGGAGATGGTGCACCATGTGTCAAGCAGAGGAAACGTGGAAAGGGAGTAAAATTACAGACTCCGTAAATAGCTGGCACATATTGGAAGGGAGGAGAATTTATGCCAGCCCTGTGGGCATGGTCTGCCCCCAAGGGTATCAGGAAATCCTGATTTCCTGCTGGGCAAGTCCCAGCTACTCTGCTTAGGGCTGGCATCATGCCCAAGGGCAAATGGCTTCTGCAGGGATGCAGGAGGAGCAGGGAGGCAGCAAGCTGGGCATGGAAATACCCACCAAACACTAACAGAAAAAGCATGTTTTGGTGCTCTATTCATCCTCACCCTCCTCCTCCTGCTCCTTCTCTTTCATTCTGTTTGACACAGTCACCTCCAGCGTCAGGCTCATCTCACACACATCAAAACAAAGTCCTGCTCCAAATGAGTTCAGTTTCAGCAGCTTCGTTGGCTTATGTGCTTTAAGACGTTTGAATTTCCTGTCAGTGTGGGTGCTGCCAGAAATTTTCTTTGACTTTTTTTCTAAACTTGTAATTAAGACGGCACAGTGGTTCTTTGTAAAACGCCTGCTTTCAAGATTCTCAGCAGATGAACAATAGAAATGGTACAGATGGTGCCCTGCAGATTTCGGTTCTTGCAGTGTTATAGGAATTCAAGACTATGCACTGTCTATATATGGCCCCTTTCTATTTCCAGACGCTCTTGTGAAAAGTTACACACAAGCAAAAAATTATAATCCTAATAAATACAAATATAGGCTTATTTTTTGGTAAAACATTTTCTAACAGTGGAAAATGCTTTTTCACTTCTTCTGATGTTTCCATTTATTTTTTGTGTGTTGCAGATCAGAACTGAGTCCTTTCTGATCAAAAGACCTCAACTGAAATATCATACCTTGTGCTACTTTTTGTCCACCATGAGGTAAAAAGGTTATTAAGGCGGCCAGCACAACACAAAAACATCATTAATAAAATCTGCCATATCCCGTCATCAATAAGATAAAAAAAAATCCACTATGCCATCGTTACGATGAGAAAAGAAAACCTGTCTGAAGTTTCACAGCAAAGCAGGTTCAGAGAGTATTCTGAAATGGCTCAAATAGATGGTTGGAGAGAGAAATTAGAGCATTAATGAATATCACAGTAAAAGTCTGTGAGATAGGATGGAGTAATGTCCTAAAATAGGACTGGAAAACATTTCTGTTCCCCTTCAACATTAGGCAGCATTTGAATGGGACTTTGCACAAGGTTGGTGTAGCTTAGAGCTCAGATCTGAATAGAAACTAGGGACTAATCCTGTCAAAATTTCAAAATCTGTGTTGTCAGATTTCATCCCAAAATAAAAACATGAGGGAAATTGTTGAATTTGTGTGAACTCTGCCATCTTGAGAAGCAGAAAGCCCCTTATGCTTGCTTCCATTTTGGTCTGTATCTAAATGAGAGACATACAAAAAGATTAAACTGAAGCTGTAAACTCAGGAATTTCTGACCCTGATCCAGGCATATTGTTGTGGGGGGGAACTGTATGGAAAGAGCATTTAAAACTCAGTATTTTGGATTTGCTTGCTGAAGAAAACTGTGACAGCTGTGAAGTTCAGAACTGCATCTGGATTTAGTCCAGATTAAACTTTTTCTGGCTGGTGTGGATCAGAAATTTCTTTGAGGTTAAAAGAGTTGTTTCTTTTCATCAAAAACTATATGGGTACAAAAGTGCATATGTTTATGCATATTTATGCATGTATATGCATATTATATGCATATAAAGAAATAATAATAACAGACATACAGACATTAATGACATTTCATATAGGATATTAATTCCAGCTATAACTACTAGATAAATTAAGCCTATTTCTTACACTTTTAAAATATTGCCCTTCCTTATACAGCAATTTAAAAAGATGTAATTTCTAGCTCAGGCTAGAAATTGTGACAGTGAACTAAACAAGAATGCTGCCAGGTGCCACGGAGAAGTGATTAGGGATGAAGGTCTCAAAAAATTAACACCAAGCTTAACGTGGTTACACAAATATAAGCATCGAGCTGTGACACACACAGCCTATATTGTTGTTTATAAAGAAACTCTAGTGTTTTTACACTTTATCTCCCTCAACTTTTGATGTAGGCAGAACAATAACCTCCACAGAGCTAGATAATTGCTTTCACCAAAAGCTCTGAGGGCAATGTCATCTCTTAATGACACTCAACTATTAGTTCATAGATGTTATCATAAAATTAATTACGTTCCCTACGAGACGCCCTTAACGTTAATTTTGATGGCTGTCTTATTGATTGGCTATTGAACTCCTCATTGTGCTGGTTTGCCAAGGTCTCAGCCTGACTCTATGCGGAGCGCTTTTGCCCTGGGCTAGCTGCCAATCTCCACGACAAGGCACCTTGAAAAGGTCAGGGCTACCAAAGGCTGGCCGAGGGTGTACTGCCTTTAACTCAACTGAAAAAGGACTTCATTAGGACAGAAGTACATCTACTGAGTTTCTTTTCATGAGGCAGTTATCTAGATGATAATGAGTAAATTCAGGAGACAGGCTGTCTGTTCTTACCACTCATAGAGATTAACACTGAAATTTCATGGCTTGACCAAAAAAACAGCAAGCAAGGGAGCGAGAGGAGCGCTCGCCAGAGGAGGTGAAGGCTGAAAGCGTATTCCCAGTCATTGGTCCCCATAACCAGACTTCTCCAAGGAGCAAAGTGCTTGCAGCTCCCTTTTTCTTCAGTAACAAGTGGCTCTGAAAGGGAAAGGAAAGCACATGAATGTGGTTTTCAATGTGTCAGGCACAGGGTGCAACTACACTGTGAAACAGAGGATGGTAGGACTGGCTCTGGGGAAGCCTGAGTGGGCAGGAAAAGCACTGGGGGAGCACAGGGCAGCATGGCATGGAGCAGGCTTGGCTGTGCAGGGCCGGTGCTCACTAGCTCTGTCAGTCTGGAGTTCAGATAATAAGCCTGGAAGGCTTTATCAGCTTGGGCCATTGCTGGGCTAACAGCCTCCTCACCTAAGCTGGTGTTGAAGAAGAGCTCCAGCATCTCCACTTCTGATGCAGGCATCTGCCCGTTCTGGGCAGAGCCTGGCTCCAGTCTCCGAATGCCTGGCCTATGCCTCCCTGCTGGAAAGCACTGGCTTTCAGGGCCTCGGCCGGCAGCACTTTGGTATCGCCTCTGCACAGGGGTACTTTCACCTCCTCTACAGTGAACATCGGAACTCAAGGGCAAATAGCAGAGCATTATGTCCAAATTTTTTTTGGCTTCAGGACCACGCATTAACAAGATCAAGCTGTCAATTAAAAGCTATCCTATGTTTTATATCTCAGCTTTGTATAGTATCTGGGGTGTTTTCCACATTATAATTTCAAGCAGCTTCTTCACATGAAATTCCCATTTTACCCACGTCATATCCTTGTCAGGTTGCTTCACAGAAAACTCCTTATGACCCTCTGTCATGGTTTGAACCCAGCTGGCAACTAAGCACCACACAGCCGCTCGCTCACTTCCCTCCCTCAGTGGGATGGGGAGAGAATCGGAAGAGTAAAAGGGAGAACACTTCTGGGTTGAGATAAGAGCAGTTTAATAATTGAAATAAAATAATAGTAACAGTAATAGTAATAGTAGTAATAATAGTAATAACAACTACTACTACTACTACTACTACTACCACTACTACTACCACCACTACTATTGTAATGAAAAGGAAAATAACAAAAAGAGAGGGAAATAGAACCCAAGAAAGACAAATGATGCAAATGAAAAACAATTGCTCACCACCAACTGACTGACGCCCAGCCAGTCCTCAAGCAGTGTCCCCCCTCTGCCAGTTTTCCGCTAGTTTATATACAGAGCATGATGTTATATGGCATGGAATATCCCTTTGGCCAGTTTGGGTAGCTGTCCTGGCTGTGCCCCCTCCCAGCTTCTTGTGTACTCCTAGCCTTCTCAGTTGGTAGAGAGAAGCTGAAAAGTCCTTGATTTAGTGTAAGCACTACTTAGCAACAACTAAAACATCAGTGTGTTATCATCAACATTATTCTCATACTAAATCCAAAACACAGCACTATACCAGCTACTAGGAAGAAAATTAACTCTATCCCAGCCAAAACCAGGACAGTATTCACCTCTTATTCTATACCATCTACGTCATGCCCAGGTTCCACACTTTCCAATACATTCCAATTAATCACCACCACTTTTCCTGTCTTTTGATACATACACACAGATATCATTCGCTTAGTTTATGGGCCACCCTTGTAAAATGTTCGTTGTGTTCTTTTAGTCCATTACTTTGGACTCATCTGTCATAACAATCCTTCAGGGCAGGGGAGATGGTGTGTGGTGTTGAATTGTTGCATCCTGAAGCCAGTTCTGATTCCATTACCACTGCGCTTTGCTTGGTTTTCATCAAAGTTCATTCTTCATTACTCTGGCTGATTCTTACTGCAATACCATTGATATGGCATACAACCACTGTAGAAGTGATGATATACAATGTTATATAGCAATTAACATAATACAATTTAATTCATTGGCTGTTCTCATCCAAAATCAAATCCCCTTGAGGTACACATCGGACTTCCCCATCCTTTCACATTACCTACCAAGTGCACCCAAGTCCTTGAGCAGAAGCAATCCCATGAACGGGTTTGCCTTTGCCCGAGGCAGGAGTAACCCAGACTGTCTTCCCCAGCATATTTCTTATGTGCACAACAGGGACTTTATCCCCTTTTACAGTACGCAAAAGTTTTGATTGGGCAGAGACAGCCTGATTGGCAGATCCCCTAGTGTTGACTAACCACGTGGCTTTTGCTAAATGTGTATCTCAATGCCTGAATGTCCCACCACCCATTGCCCTCAGTGTTGTCTTTAGCAGTCCATTGTATCGTTCGATTTTCCCAGAGGCTGGTGCATGGTAGGGGATGTGATAGACCCACTCAATGCCGTGCTCTTTGGCCCAGGTGTCTATGAGGGTGTTTCGGAAATGAGTCCTGTTGTCTGACTCAATTCTTTCTGGGGTGCCATGTTGCCATACGACTTGCTTTTCAAGGCCCAGGATGGTGTCCCGGGCAGTGGCATGGGGCACGGGATACATTTCCAGCCACCCGATGGTTGCTTCCACCATTTTAAGTGCACGGCTCTTGCCTTGGTTGGTTTGTGGGAATGTGATATAATCAATCTGCCAGGCTTTCCCATATTTATATTTCAGCCATCATCCTCCATATCAGAGAGGCTTTACTTGCTTGGCCTGTTTGATTGCAGCGCATGTTTCACATTCATGGATAACCTGTGCAATAGTGTCCATGGTCAAGTCCACTCCTCGATCACAAGCCCATCTATATGTTGCATCTCTTCCTTGATGGCCTGAAGTGTCATGAGCCCACCGAGCTACAAATAATTCACCCTTATGTTGCCATCCAGATCCAGTTCAGATCCACCTGAACCACTTTAATCTTAGCAGTCTGGTCCATCTGCTGGTTATTTTGGTGTTCTTCAGTGGCCTGACTCTTGGGTATGTGGGCATCTACGTGACGTACTTTTACAACCAAGTTCTCTACCCGGGCAGCAATATCTTGCCATAATTCAGCAGCCCAGATGGGTTTACCTCTGCGCTGCCAGTTGCTCTGTTTCCATTGCTGCAACCATCCCCACAGGGCATTTGCCACCATCCATGAGTCAGTACAGAGATAAAGTACTGGCCATTTTTCTCATTCAGCAATATCCAAAACCAGTTGGATGGCTTTCACTTCTGCAAACTGACTCGACTCACCTTCTCCTTCAGCAGTTTCTGCGACTTGTCGTATAGGACTCCATACAGCAGCCTTCCACCTTCGATGCTTTCCCACAAGGCAACAGGATCCATCAGTGAACAGGGCATATTGCTTCTCGTTTTCTGGCAGTTTGTTATACAGTGGGGCCTCTTCAGCACGTGTTACCTCCTGCTCTGAGGATATTCCAAAATCTTTGCCTTCTGGCCAGTTCGTGATCACTTCCAAGATTCCTGGGTGACAGCAGTTTCCTGTTCGGGCCCGTTGTGTGATCAGCGCGACCCACTTACTCCACGTACATCGGTTGCATGATCGAGAAGGGCAACGAAGCTGGTGAAGGGTCTGGAGCACAAATCTTATGAAGAGCGGCTGAGGGAACTGGGGTTGTTTAGTCTGGAGAAGAGGAGGCTGAGGGGAGACCTCATCGCACTCTACATCTACCTGAAAGGAGGTTGTAGCGAGGTGGGTGTTGGTCTCTTCTGCCACGTAACAAGCGATAGGACAAGAGGAAATGGCCTCAAGTTGCATGAAGGGAGGTTTAAATTGGACATTAGGAAAAATTTCGTTACTGAAAGAGTGGTCAGGCCTTGGAACAGGCTGCCCAGGGAAGTGGTTGAGTCACCATCCTGGAAGTATTTAAAAGACGTGTAGATGAGGTGTTTAGGGACATGGTTTAGCGGGCATGGTGGTGTTGAGTTGATGGTTGGACTCAATGATTTTAGAGGTCTTTCCCAACCTTAATGATTCTATGATTCTATGATTCTATGATTCCATGTGTAGAGGGGACCCTCCCTTTGAACATCCAGCCCAGCACCGGCAGCCGGAGTGCCAGGAGGAGCTGTGCTTCAGTACTAACCATTTCCCAAGCAGCTCGAACCCCTTCATATGCTGCCAATATCTCCTTCTCAGTTGGAGTATAGCAGGATCCTCTGTATCCCCGACTCCAAAACCCTAAAGGCTGACCTCGAGTCTCCCCTGGTGCTTTCTGCCAGAGACTCCAGGTAAAGCCATTCTCCCTGGCTGCGGTGTAGAGCACATTCTTTACGTCTTGTCCTGCCCGTACTGGCCCAAGGGTTACTGCATGAACCATCTCCCATTTAATTTGTTCAAAGGCTTGTTGTTGCTCAGGGCCCCGTTTGAAATCGTTCTTCTTCCAGGTCATTTGAGGGGCTTACAGAGAGGGCTTACAATCAGACTGTAATTTGGGATATGCATTCTCCAAAAACCGGCAACGCCTAAGAAAGCTTGTGTTTCCTTTTTGCTGGTGGGGACATGGCTGTTATTTTATTGGTCACATCCATTGGGATCTGACAATGTCCATCTTGCCATTTTATTCCTAAAAACTGGATCTCCTGTGCAGGTCCCTTGACCTTACTTTGTTTTATGGCAAAACCGGCCTTCAGAAGGATTTGGACTATTTTCTTCCCTTTCTCAAAAACTTCTTCTGCTGTGTTGCCCCACCAACCAGCTGAAACCAGGACACCCTCCAACTGTTAAAAACAGGGAAAATGTTTATTTCTTTGAGCATAGTCCCTCAGTGCTCTGTTTTTCCATTACCACTATGGGTTGACTTTCACAGTCTTGCTGCAAATTCCTGGATGAGCAGAAGACCACAGCCAACCTGAAAGCCAAACAGAAGCAGATGCCTACTTGATTATACATGCTGATGGCTGTCAGCAGCCATTTGTCCATGGATTTAGCTATTTAGCTGAGGTACCTTGCAGGGTTGTTTGGGCCAGAAGAGCGGGTGCAGAAGGCACCTGAGTGAGAGGCTGCAAGGAGAGGAGGTGCAGGGGAGGTACTGGGGGTTGCCGCAGCAGGGGAAGGTGCATTGCTCCAGGTGTAGGGGATGTGGCAGAAGAGAATTTGCTCAGTGCCGGGAAGGAAACAAGGGCTATATGTGCATGTGTGGGTGGGTGCAGGGGTGGAAGAGAACGTCACACATATCCTGTGCCATGAAGTCATTTCATCCTTTTCCTGGAGCAGCAAAATTCAATTTTTTCTGTGGTTCAGAGACCCTCGAGCCCTCCCTGCTAGTGTAATATAATTCAGTGACAGCACGTTGAGAGTGAGGTCTAGCTACGACAGCAGGACAGCCAAGTGTCATCCTTCCTTTGTTGGCACTACCGGCTTGTCAAAGAAGTTTATGACAGCTATTGGTCTCATTTGCAGGAAGGCGAGGTAAGAGAGAGTCAGGAAGTTATTTTTGTAGCGATCCAAGCAAAAGGGTAAAGGACATCTCCTGCTTGGTTGCCCTTACCTAGTATGCAGTGGTCATAATGAACAGCATGGGGTTTCTATTCATCCCTGCATTTCTGAACTTTGACCTTCATTTCATTCTGTATGGAGAATCCCCGCAGCTCATTTTTCTCTTTACTATTGTGGCATTTTTTTTCCCTAAAATTAGAATATTAATTGAAATCTGAATTAGAATCTGATTGCAATCTAAATTGAATAGGGAGCTGTGACTTTCCAGTTTTCCGCAATCATAAAATGACATGGCTGAGAGACCTAAATCTAATTGTGTGGGGATTTTTTTTTTAAATCTCTTCCTGCTTCTGCACTTGGTTTTGTATTCTACTAAGCCCAAACTCAGGAGGCATTTCTAATCAAATAGCTAGAATTTCATGTCTGATTATGGATGCATATTTGTAAGAAGAAATAATCTGGGAAACAACTGGGGTTGAAGAAGCATTTCTAAATGATATGTATCTAATTTCTCCCAGCTGATAGCATTTTCAGCATTTCTTGGGTCTATTAGTTTTGTATTCAGCGCACAGCTTCAAACTCCAGTGGCCTGAGAGAATGCATTACTGTTCCTACAGCAGAGCAGTAAAAATGTCAGCAGCAGGTTTGATATTCAGTACTATAAACGGTGCTTCGTGAGGAAGCCCAAGTGATGCTGGGCTTATTCCAGGCACCAATTTGGTGAATCCTGCCTGTTTTTAAATACACATGTAGTCCGATTAATTTTATGGAGAAAAATGTGCTAGAGAAAATCCATAGGAAGGCCTTCAGTAGTGTGGGCATGAGGACTCATTTTTAAGCAGCTGCTACACTTTGTAAGGTGTGAGAGACAGTCACTTTACAAAGACTCCCTTATGTGTGCTTTCAGTTTTGTAGCCTGATCTGGACAGTGTGGTGCTGGTGACAAAGCTCCTCTTGATTTCATCTGTAGCAGATGACAGTTTAGGTCCTCATCTGAAGTTCTTGGAAAAAGCTTTTGTTGACTTCAGTGGGTAGCCCAAGACTGATCCTCCTTTGCTTTAGTCATTTAACTGAGGTGCCTATTTCGGGAGTTTGGTGGCTCTTGATTCTCTCTTTGACCAAGAGTGAATGTGGGATAGGCACCTCTGGAGGCTGCCTGAGGCTGGAGCTGAGATAAATGCCCTTCCATCAATGCCTGTTTCTCTTGCCTGGGGTGGCTGGGCCAGCTGTGTGCCTTACTCGTGTGCCCTGGTTTGTGGGTACGGGCTCAAGTGTGGATCTCACGTGGGATCACCAGCTTCACTTGCTATTGAGTCAGTGGGAGCCTAGAGACTTTTGCAATTTAAAAGGGATGCACAGAGTCCTCCTGGAAGATGTTACGCTTGATTTTTGAAGGGAGTACAATGAGGATTACTCAGAGAGGTTCTTCATTAATTTTTGAGCTATAAGCTTGGGGAAAAAAAATGCCATTGCTTAATGGCACATGCAATATGCTAGTATCAAGGAAAATTGTCGGTTCCTTGTCATTTGTATGCAAATTTGCTATACTCTTATTTTGCCATGTTACAAAAAAAGTTATTAAAAATAGATCTGTATAAAAACGTTCTTGGGGCGCTGTCTGCATCAGGTCAGAGTCTCACTTCATGCAGATTACAAAGCCACAGAGCTACCTGCCAGTGGAGGTGGAGAGTACTGTCAGAGTCGTTTCTTTGCTGAGCAAGCCTGCTGCTGGTCACAAACTCTGTCCTGCCCCAGTTGCTGTTCCATACAGCTCTAAATTGGCTGCGTTAGGCAAAGGTCACGTTGTGGTATCAATTACTGGCTACTACCTGGAAAATTTAATTTCATGCCCTGCAGTGGGTCTGCTTTCTTCTCTACTATGATTGGCAACTGTTTCCCTGTCGGTAACTAGAATAGCTCATTTACTTGAAGTGATTAAAACCCACAAGCTCACTGATTTGGAAGGGCAGCTTCGGGTTGCTAGCATAACCCAGAGAGCTTTTGCACAAATGCATTTGGATGAATAGAACAAAAGCTACTTCTTGCCCTTTACAAGACCTCTTAAGGAATTGTATTGTTTGTGATTTGTGTCACGTCAATTCATTCTTTGTCATCCAGTTGGTGTTTAGCTAACGCACTGGGTATGTTTCCTGCAAGTTAATTGTACAAAATGAAAACCAGAGGAAATTAGTGAGATAAGAAGTGCCTAATTTCAGATAATAAGACATCAAAGTCTTGTTAATGTTACTTATTTTTTAACCTAAACACTTCTACTTGAAGATCAATTGTCAAATCTTGTCTGTCTTTTAGAAGCCTCTGAGGAGCTTCTTAAACAGCTGGTTTGCATTTTAACAGATTTTAGTGCTATTTCCAAGATCCAGAAAGCTGGGCCTTCATTTATTCTCAGAAATTATTTCCTTCCCAAAGGATATATTATGTCATTGATTTTAAAATGGAACTACTAATCAAAGTAAAGGGTGATTTCTGCTTGAAAATTGTTTATGTAATATAGGCAGTGACAGGGGTTAAATATAGGTGCACAGGAGTGAATCCGATCCTTCTCCATGCGTCTAGAAGATATTGGTTTATGTTTTTCCTTTTGTGTTTGCTTGAGATATGAGGAGCTGTTCCGGCTTCATGAGGAGCAAGGATTTGAAAGAAAATATCTGTGAAGAATACAAGGAATTATTAACTATTATTTAGATGAAGAGGGGCTTATTTTAAAATAATTAGTGGTTCCTATGACAATGGAGTTTTGCTGGTCCAAGTACTCCAGGACTCTCACAGTTCAGATTACAGACACTTCAAACAACCATAGCATGGTGACTGGAGTGGCAGTTGGCAATCTGCAGGTGTACTGCAGAGGCCTTCCTCAGAGGACACGTATTTTGGTATAACATGAAACAACTAAACATTATTTGAAAAGTATTTATGCCAGGTACAAAGAGTCCTGTGGTGGCAGCTGGATCAGAAGCTTTTGATAAGGCAGCAAGTTGGAGTTTGGCTAACTAAAGGATATGGGACACTGAGTTGTGGGACCCAGTGTTTCTTGACTAGCAGCCAAAAGGTTCTGCTTGTCCTTGAATTCAGACCAAATTGTCTAATCACTTCCCATGCGCCTTTTAGTCCTACTTGCCTGCAGTACTGCTGCAGTGGTCAGTGTTGCACTATAGGTAAAGTTTACTAAGTAGGGGATATATACCTACCCCAGCAACTTTACAATACAGAGATCTGGACATCACTAAAGCTGTTTAGGAAGACCTGGGAAATCCAAACTAAAATTTCTTTTAAAAATCTTTTCGGTACAAAGTAGTACAGAGAAAGGAATGAATAAGGAATGCAACTCTACACATTATCTCTTTTCTTAGAAGTGTACTGCTCCAAAGGGTAACCCAGTTGCTAGCACCAGATCCTGAAGCTCCCCAGTGGCATGTTGGAAGCTAGTGATGATCACCTTCCATTTCATAAGCCTGCACATAAGCCTTGTCCACGGTAAGTCTCCACAGGAAGCAATGATACCTGGGTCTGTACAGTCCTTTGGATACTTGTTTTGGTGCCTACCCATATGGGGCTTAGCTTTGGGCTTGTAGTTTTGTAAGCCTGGCCCAGAACGGCCACCTTCAGTAGGAGCCATGAAGCAGCTCTAAGGCAAGGAATGATCAGATTAGATCAAGCTTTACATTTCCGCCTCTGCCTGTAGCTTACACTGAGCAGGTAGACTCCATACTGGCCATGTCCCTGCAAGGCTGTGCTCTGCCTGTGGCCCTTTCCAGCCCTACTTCCAGAGGCAGGGGATGCAGGCGTGCATACTGTCAGCCTTTACACGGCAAAAGTTATGGAGCTTACTGTCTACTTAGGATTTCTCCAAGACAGTAGATTTTAGGGCAGATGATCAAGGATTTTTACAACACTCGAGATAGATAGGTAAAAAACAACTGTGCTTTGTTGGATGGCAGCCGACATCCCCCTTTTTGCCTTATTTGTTTTTTTAACTTCTTAATGAGATCAGAAATGTGTCTGGCACACACCTGTTACAAATAGTTTTACTTAGGATAATAAGTTAATATTGGCTGCTAAAGCACTGAGTTGCCAGAGCCAGGCTTTGCTGGTAGGAATGTAATGAGTTGCTAGTGGTTTGGCATTGCAGTATCATTGTCAGCCTGGAAGAAATCTGCAGGTCTCAGAGAAATGCCCTAGCTCTGGCCCCAAGAAGGTGAGGCAATTCTCCCTCCTCATTCCTTTTAGGGAGGCCACCCTTCCGTTATTTCCAGGAGTTATTCTCATCCAGTAATGCTTGCCATTTCTTGTTACTTTGCAGTCAGTGTACAGCTGGAAGGTATCTGCTCTGGCAAAGCCAGAGCACTACTGCTCACAAAGCAATTTGGCAATTTCACCACTGATGCTTACTCACTTCCAAACTGTGAAGCATCACTAGAGCTACCTAACTGAGATACACTGCCTCAAAAAATAACAGGATGAATAACGATATCATTTAAGTACAATGCTTTAAACTGCATTTATTTACTGTAGATGGTCAAAGAACAGAGCAGACCCCAAAGTGTATTCAGCTTTTAAATCCTTGGTGCAGCATGAGCCACATCTCATTAAATATTTAAAGAAACAGACTTGTCATTTTCTCTGTAGGATGAATTGACTTAGACTTCCTGCAAAATGTGGGCTGATACTTTGGGAACACTCAGCTTCTTTAACATTTCATAAATGTCACTAAAGCAAATGCCTGTAAACCTGTGGGCACTTGCCAATCACTCCTTGATGCTTCTCCTCATCTTAACTTTTATATCAATTAATAGGGAAACCTCTATTCTAGCAAGTAAGCCTCTTTGAAGGAATCCAAATGTGAACTATACATTCAGTACTTAGCCGCTACTGACAATTTCTAGTATCATAAATCCAGCTTCACATCTGGAAATGGGTTCTTCAGAGTTCATTGGTTATTTGTCTGAGGAGAGGCCTCCAGTGACACAGAGGGGATTTAGGCACTGGATAGGAAGTAAGTACCCAATTCCCTTTTGTGCCTTTGAAAAGTTTTCCCACTGATGCCTGTGATGAAAAGAGTTGGAATAGCAGGCCTTACTGCATGCACACTGTTAGGGTACTCTAGGCACTCCCCATATTTTTAACATCCTGAGAAGAATTTCAGGTGGAAAAGGAGTTCTTGAATTGTGCATCCTAAATATTTAGAGAAGAACAAGGATTGTGCTCATTTCCAGGGGGAGGCAGTACAATACTTTAATAATTTCTTCCAATTCTAGTCCTGTTCAGAGTCTCCTAACTCAAGAGTAGGTATTGACAGGCATGCTGTGGTTTTATTTTTTCCAGTCCTTCTTTTGCCCTGTCTTTCTGCCCCCTCTTTCTAGCTGGAAGTCAAGACCCACAGCTGGAGGAAATAAAATGGCTATATTGCAGTGCTTTAAAATTAGCATGGTTCAATTTTGGCTCAGAACTAATAGAGCTCTCTGCAGAAGGCGTTGAAGCCTTGCTCTGTGCATCTGTCTCTCTTATAATGGAAAGAACATAAGCAGCTGCCCTATTGAAAAAAATCAGAAAAATCCACCACCTACCTCTTCCCTGCACTCAGCAGCTAGTGTTCGTCCTAGCTCGGTAATGAAAGGTGATTCCATCCCCTCAGCATCACATTATCAAGTAGCTTCAGGTTGTCCTTAATCACCTTATTATTTTTCTCTTTCAAAGTTTAGATTAAATGATTTAACAATGCCCATGTGATTTCCCCATAAAGACTGTGGAATTGGTGTCCATATGCTGTAAGTTAGGACACACCAGAATGGGAAAATTGAACTTACTCGTTCCACTGCAGCAGTAACAACAACCTCCCTTCGCTTCCCCCTTTTCCCCGCCCTTCGCCAAACCCTCTTCTCCAAAACCACATAACCATATGGCCAGGATTATAAAACATCAAGGCCTCAGTCACAATAGCAATCCCAATAAAAAAGCCAAGGTAGAAGCCTTCACAAGGCTTAACCTTCGTTTACAACTGATCCCTGGAGTGTCTAGCTCTGCAGCTTTTAAACACTGCTCATATCCCCCATAAAAAATGTTTCCTATTTAAATAATAAAAGATTTACTACACGAGCATCCTTCTCCCACACCCCTGGATTACACTTCTCCAGGGACAAAACACCAATTGGGCTGGGTAAAACACCTGCCTTATTAATACCATTCATCAAGAAACAATGCTGAAGAGCCTGACAGCATGCAAAAACCCGGCTCCTCTTTGTAGCTGAAAGAGTCCCTGCTGGACCAAGCAGACTTCAGCTAGGAAGAACAGGTGCCTTTCCCCCCAAAATGATGCTTTTCTGTCTTAGGATAGCACAAGAAGCAGGGGGAGCTGCATTGCTCAGAGAGCCAGTATCCCCCCTCACGCCGCCCTGGTGCCAGCAATGCCAGCTGAAAGCATCGCCACCTCCAAGGAATTTCTAAGAGATCTGTCTGATGGGGCAATATAGGCTCATCCTCCCAGCCCAGATGGTCCAGGTTAAGGAGGCTCCTAAGCATCCCGCAACTGCCCTGCCCTCTCCCCCAGGCAGCAGCAGCCTTCCTCCGGCAGGCCAGAGTGGCACTGCTGACTTACTCTGTAAAGGCCAGACCATACGTCTGGTCTGCACTAAGCCTGGCTGTGTCTGGGTTAGAGGGTGTTTCGGGCCAGCCAGCATTTTCCTCTTCCACAGGCTCTCTCTGTTACCGGTACGCCGATGGAGTTAAATATTACAGTGCTTAAGACGCCCAGATGGTTTATATGGCACACATCCTTGTTCCAGGCTGCCTGCAGAGAAAAGCGGACAATTATATTTTCAAGGTGTGCTTTGTATCAGCTTGGGCTAGAAACGGATATTATATCCTAAACAGTAATGAAAGCGAAAATTAGACCCTTGTGCATCTGAAGGAGCTGGGGTCTTGTGAAGAGCATATACAGCACCTTTACTTTAATCCAGGTCTAAGCACAAAAAGGGACCTCCAAAAGTATCAGAAGGACTATAGAAAATCTGTGGTTTTAGATGTCGGCATGAAAACTGTGTCTCTACTGAGGCTTACTCGCTACTGCTTTAAAAGACTAGTTGTCCATTAAAAATATATTTTAACGATCCAGTGCCTTTTTTCATTGCATCGACGATTATATTGTTCAGTCTACAAAATCCTCTGGAAATCTGTGACATGAATCAGTAAAAATCTAGCTGTATTTGCAGACCTATTTTGAAAACTTCCAGCAATGAAGCTTACCAGTACAGCTATAATCTTCCCCCTCAATCCCTTTACTGTAGGCAGCTTCTGCTATTTCTGCACTGCAGTAGCATTTGCTGACATTTCCATGGGGATGTCATATATTAGGTAGCACTCCAGGCTTTGGTTAGCAATACATGATACATCTTGAAGCAGTTAAATTCCTCATGCCATTTTGGAGTTAAAACCCTGTTTCATTTAAAAGCTGGACTCCTGGCTGGTAACTTGTCTGGAATAGTGGGTGGCAGGTCAGTGCAATTTGAAATGGCCAGGACAGAACAGTAAACCATGAAAAAAGGAGCAATTACACTGCAGGTCAAGGTTTGTTACAGGGTGGCATGGTTTCAATTTGGCACTGGAGCATGGCAACAAGGCTACTAGGCATGTTCATGCATTTTTGTTATCTGCCATTTGCAAGCAATATTTGAGGAGGGGAAAGGGGGAAAATGTAGGAGACCAATACAGCTACCCTGAAGGGCTAGCTGCTTACAAGGCTGTTTTGTTTTGTTTTTTTTTTTAAAGAAACCATTATTAACCTAAAGTTTGGAATAAAAACATCCACATGAAACTTTGAGAATTGTGATCTGTTTGCCAAACTCTAGATCAAAGGTGCTTGAATGGATTGATACAATATTTTTGAAAACAAAAAATGCACATCTGGCCTGAGAATCAGTCTGCCAAGTTTTAGCCTAATGAACTTTGAAATCAGCCTCCTACTAGCAATCCTCTAGACCAGATTTCTAGTAGAGTTGCTGGACAGTCGTTTATAGCCAAAAGGCACTTGTATAATGACAATGTTCTGTGCTAGCACCTAATTGACAGACTCCTGGTACTAGGGTTGTTGCTAACGAAACTGTTTTTAATTTGTCCCCCATCATTTATCGACTGGCACATGAAGCCTGGATGCTAAAATCTTATCGCATCAGAACAAATTAATGTAGCCATAAGTCCAGCTGTGGAACACACATCCACAGCAATCTGTTTACACAGCACAGCTCTTCACATATTGTACCATTCCTTTTGCTTTATGATGCAGACCCAAAATTGGTTGAAAACTTAAAAAAAAGCTTTTGCTGAAGCTGGTGTTTGTTGGAAACACCCTTTTGTTCTGCACTTTCCTGATTGCCAGATGGGAGGAACTCTGACAGTCTGAAAGAAATAAAAGATTCTTGCTATGCTCAGCCCAGAGAGCTGAAACCCACAGAGCCAGACGCTCATGAAGAAAGAAGTATTTCCTGCCGTGACTAAAGTGCAAAGCATATTAAATGAACCCATTTAAAAAATCCTTCACCATTTGAATCTCCTCTTGAAACTAGATTTCATGATGAGATGTAGTGGCAGTCATGACAATAGGAGTTTGGAAAAAACTGTTGACACTAGCTGACACTTGCAAAAGTCTAACCAGAAAGGGAGCGTTTATGTGCACAAAGTTTCTCTGCCACCAAGCAGGTGAATATGTACACGTCCAATAATCCTTTTGGCAAATGCCCCTGTGTGGACCAGCAAAGCTTCTTTGGAAATGTATTTATCTCAAAACAACTAATCTGAACTCGGGCAAACTTCAGGTGAGAAGGCAATTAAGCCTCAGCTACATTTGTTTTGGACCCAGAGGGGTGAAACCACACACAGAATCTCTATTATTAAATGATTTCTCTTATTTCTTCTTCACCTTTATTAAGGCTGGAAACATCTTCCTCCTGGCTCATTTGATACTAAAACTCTATATACTCCTAGCTAATCATGATCCTGAATTTAAAGAAGTTAAAATTATCCTGATTCAGTCTAGACACCTAGTTTAAGGCAAGACGACAAGCACTTCAGACTCCATTGATTGTACTTTCCTGATTTCCACTGACTCTAAAGACCAGATGCCCTCAGTCAGATTCCCTAATGGATCCCAGCTCAGGTGCAGACCTCTGTATCTGGAGACATCGGTATGAATGAATTGCATCTAAGGGATTCCCACCCACTGTCACTGGTACAGGATCCCCACAGTGCATGGTCCTTGTGTTGACAGGCAGGATCCACCTCTGATAGACAGGATCCTTGAGCACATCCACCCTTCTCAGAGTGCCAGCACTGCAGTAATTAACTCCCTCAGAGATTCCCACCTTACCCTCTATTGATAGACCCTGTGTCTTACAAGTGCTCACAGTCAGAGGGATTGGGGAATGGGATAATTCTGTGTTCTCCTAGAAGCACTGTGCACTGAAATCATTGCGCTTTGTTTCTGCAAACTATTTAGAGCTTGTTGATAGCGTAACATGATGCTGAGTCTGTGCAAGAGAGAAGCCGGGATGTAAGTACTAAAAAGGAAGCTAAAGTACTGCATCTTAGTATGCAAAATGCAGACATATCATTCATGTTTTACAGCCATAGCCTTTGCAAAGCACTGGGTATCTAAACGGGTCACAGACCTTTACACTGGCACTACAGTATATGCTGGCTAGTGGCCTGCTGGCCAGATCCTGTTTCATGAAAGAAAACAGAAAACAAATATGCAGATAGCAAATGCACGTGGGTGGAAAAAGTGGGGAGAGGCATCCCTCTTTCTCAGCGTAGATAACATAGCAGAGAATGGCTCAGAGATGCTGTTTCTACTTTTTTAACCCAAAAGGAGAAAAGAAGAGAAAAGGAGTGTTAGGAAAGGGGGTCCAAAACCTGTTATGGTTATACAGTCCTGACTACAGTAAAGATTTTAAAAGATTTCAGCAGAACTGATTCAGTTAAACAGATACTGTAACTTAAGCCAATGGCATTTTTGTACAACCCCCTTTTGTTAACTGATTTTTTTTGTTTTCTGAAATGCTGTTGCCCTGATTCAGGGTTTGCGCACCCCAGTGCTAATATCCACATTTTTAAATTTATGCTCTTGCCTTTAAATCAATTTTAAAACCAGCAAGACAACTGAGCTCCCTGGGCAGAGGCCTATGGGAATACATTTTTCAAATCTCTGTATGGGAATTAGATGCACAAATCTTGTTTACAGCTAATGGGATTTGTGCTCTCTCTTTTACACACAGAGAACCATGCCTGGCAAACTATATTTTTGTTGAGGCAAAATAATTGAGTTTCATGATCAGTTGAAGTGACAGCAATGCAACAGCAGGCTATGGTCAGAATAATTCAAGCCCTTTACTTCTCTCTCCAGACTGCTACATTAAAAATAAAAACATTTGGCTCCTTTTATCAAAGTTATAAAGTTGTGTGGGCACCAGATGACTGAATACATGTGAAAAGGAAAAAAAAATTAAAAATAAAAGTTGTCCTAAAGAGAGAAAGAATACAGTCCTGCTGCAGACATGTCCACCTTAGAATAGCTAACATATTAGCATCATACAGCAGCATTTCCTCCTCTATACACTGGTGCTCACTGTGCTGAATGGTAATCTCTGTGCTTTCCTATTGCTTTGAGTATTGCTAACTGCAAGATACTCGTGGGCAAGACAGTGGGTGTAAACAGAAAACATCCTGCTCACGTCAGGTATAAAATCTTCCTTGTTCTATATGGATCTACAAGAATGGGCTCCTTTCAGCATCAGTCATTCAACAGATTTTACATTTAGATTACAGAGATATACCTATAAATATTGCAATACGAATCACAGAAATCTGAACGGCCATATCTTGCTATATATTGCAGAGTATAACTTACAGTGTCAATTGAGTCTGCACCCCACTGTGCTCCCAGGTGTACCAAAAGTCTGTGGAACTTCCTTGCAGAACTTACTGTTGCCCAACAGGTAAGAGAGGCAGACCCTCTGTAGGTGCAGACTAGAGGGAAATGGAGCAATGATAATCTGAAAATCTGCCTACACAATTTTTCTAAGCATTATAAAAGAGAATGATAGCAAAATGAGGGCTGGCAAGAGTGGTTACCTTTTTTGGAAACACTTATGAACAGCTGTAGCGAGCAGCAATAACATATTCTTCAAGGGAAAACTGTTCCTGTCTTTCAACAAATATTATATCCAAATGCATTGAAATCAAACATCTGCAACAACTGTGACCATCATTTTCCGACTAGTGCTGAACAAGTTCATGTCCGCAGAGCACTGACCTGCTTAAAATCATCTCCATTTAAACTTCGAGTCAAAATGTCTCCTGAGATTGGAGATAACCAGTGTGTGCAAGAAGGGTCTTGAGTCATCTCTCACTCTTCCAGTCCTCACCTTCTCCAGCCTTCAGTCGCAACTGGGTCATTCCTATCCCTTGCTGTATTATGTCCAATACAGACTGGAAGCCATCTATGGTTCAGACCTGCCCTTTTTTAATTATCTGTAAAGCAACATGCACACCTCTGGCTTTTTATCAAAAACAATTAGACAGTTGCATAAACAGACCATCTGGCATTTTAAAGAGCAGCAAGAGATTTAGAGTTGGAAGTATACCATTTGCTTTTAGTCAGTCTCCTGCCTGCACTGCTGCTGATAGCAACCTTAAAATTTACAGTGACACTGTTTCACAGCAGAATGCAGTTATCAATGCTTTCCAGAGCTTTAGGAGGTATTGCGCCAGCCTGCCTTGGAGACGCAGACCTTCCTTAATTAATGTGTTGAGGCTCTGGGCTCCCCTGCCTCAGGGTTGACTCTAGAGCGGTATTGTTCATCCTGTGGGGGTCCTAGCAAGGACCCCCACAGTGTCCTGGTGTGGAGAGGAAGGAATTACACTTCCACCTCCCCCTTGCATCATTTTGAAACCTGTCTAGTACGAGATGCATGTGTGAATGGTGGCTGGGGATGCAGCATGGATGGCGACAAAGGGCATGCCTCAACTTTCAGCTCTCTCACGTACAGAGCACAGTGTCATTTCTTCATAATTCAAGTATATTTGAAAAATCTGGTGAGATGGAAGTTTTTGCTACTCTGCAAGGACGCACATGGCACTGGAAATACCTGCTTCAGGAAATTCCACCTTGTGTCTATAAAATGAGCATCTCCCAAGATGAAAAACCCATAAATATCTGGAAAATGTCACCATCAACTTACAGTTAAGTCAAGACATGAACCTTGGCTGACCTGCTTGTGTAGTTCCCTGTAATCCCTCACTTCCTCACAAAGCTGGGTGAATGGTCTCAGAAACCCATGGACCTCTTGGTAAATCATAAATCCTCTGGGTTGTTAGTTTGGGGGATTTGAGGAACAGATTTCAGGAAGTAGTGAGGAATAATGATGCTCTGGGATGCTTCATCATTTTCCATCCGCAGAAGAGTTTACACATGTTGTCTGTGACTTCCCCAGTGGATTTGAATTTCCTACTTGGAAGGAACTGAACTATCTCAATGTTTAATTTTTGAGTGATAGTAATCAAAATTGCATTTTAAATGATAGTGCTCCATAATGTCAGAATTGCCATATCTCCAATAAAGAAATAGGCTGTCCATACAAATAAAAATCAGACCTGCTTAAGAAATAGTCCAGTAGATATATATTCTTGTCTGCAGCATTATTATACCCTTTGATTCTGTCTTCTGACACACTCTTTTCTACACTTCCAATCTGCAAATGGCTGGCCTGACTTAAAACATGTGGGAAATCCAGAAAGATATACAAGGATGGACACGCTGTGACAGTCTGCACACATTATTGTCAGAAATGTTCACACATTTAGCCCATGGTTACCTGCTGTTTGCAACCATCCCAGGGCTCCAGGTACTCTGGTTGTTAAAGAACCAGCTAAACAGCTTTGAAGGTTTGTTAATATGCTGTGGCACTTTCAGGTATGTATTTGATCAAAACCCAGGAAATTGTGAGAGTGTGAGAGCATGTCTTTTCAAAAGATATCTAGACAGGAAGAGAGGGACAGTGCAGAGAGTCTGAGGTAGCTTTAAATTAACTGGTTCAAAGCTGATAATACACTTGTCATGGTAGCTCAGAGCTCAGCGCAGGCTAGTTTACCCTGCTAAAGAGCAATCAAGATGCATAATAATAATCTGAAATCGTATTCACCTTCCAAAAGGCTCTCTGAATTGTTTGCATCCAATTCAGTATAATTTTGGTCAACGGACACTTTCTCACCACCTTCCAGAGAGCAGGGTCTGGCCCTGCAATGGCAACACTGAGGAAGGGCTTCTCCCTTCAGCATTCACAGCTAATTAGAAAGGATCTGCTGCAACATTTCATCCCTGCATCGAGGAAGGATTATTTCTGAGGAACAGCAACCGAGCGATCCTGCCAAAATCACACATCTGCAGTGCTAGAATTGTCTGGGGCCTCCTCTAGAGCTCAAAAGAGGGTAACACATATAATGAATGATGTGGAGAATAACAGATAGATGACAACTGACTACAGAAACACAAAGGGATGTGCTAAAGGAATATCTATCATGCTTCTCACTTAATGAGGTTATAACAAGAAGCAACAGATTTAAGATGCAGCTGGGAAAATCTGTCATTATTATTGGCCAGCATTTACAAAGCTCAATGGCTAATGCTAAGCTCCTAAATCTATTTTCAGGTATTTATTGAAAAATTGTTCAGGTTTTCAGAGGTGGTGAAAGGTTGCCTTTCGAGCCCTCCTTTTCTACTGCACCAAGCACAAATCAGCCTAATCAGAAAACTTTCAGAACCATCAAAAGCTTCATCTCCTACAGACATTTCTCTCCTTTACACTGGTAATACAATTCTTGTTCTGTCAATGTTGTCTCATTAAAGGAACTTGAGTCCTTTTTAAACACCTGGGCCAAATCTTTTCTTGGACGGCTCCTGCTTGCTTCCACAGTGCTTTCCGAAGCAGGAGCATCGGCACGTGGTGACATGACTGGCTCTGCTCTACCACTAAATTGCACTATGAGACACACTAAAACCGAGGGCTATAAAACTCCCTCCTTTATAAAGCCATATCCTATAACCATGTGTGTACAATTAGTGTGGGCTGCCAGGTTGTTAGGAACACCAAGCAAACGCAAAGTTGGGTTTTGGATCCAGCTGGGAGGTGAGTAAGATCCATGGGTGTATAAATTAAAAAGACATTTTGAGGTAAAAAACGCCCACACAAACGTAGATCTGGTGTTTTTGTCCGACGTAAACACTGCTGGGCGGCCTTGGCTCCAGATCATACTGAGCAGGGAGGCCTGCAAATAAAAAGCTGCTTTTTTTTTTTGCAGGCTGTGTCCTGCAGAGGTGACACGGCAACCAGGCGGGTACATGCTTGAACGTGAGGGAAAAGCACTTCTCAACTGAAAGACCCTCTTGTCCCATCGATACGTGGCCTGAATCTAGATTATAACACGGATGAAGAAGTTGGTACCACCATCTGGCAAAAGTGATGAGCTTTATTCGTAGCATAAGCTACAACGGGGAGTTATTTGCAGAACTGATAAACAAGAGGGCGCAGCTTTCATCTGCTGGGGTGGACAGTCCCACCCCTGGTATCACAAATGGCTCTTCTGCCCTTGTGGCCTCTGCTAACCCCGGGAAAGGGGCCCCCTGCTGCTTTATGGCCTCTGGGTGGTCTTACCCTTGGGCTGCTCTCTTCAGTTGGCTTGCTTTTGTCTGCCTCTACCTGAGAGGTCACAGCACGCATTCGAGGCCTAGGCGATGCTTAGGAAATGGTGAAGGCCGTTTTCCTTTCCTACCCCCCAGACCAAAACCCAAACCCGAAGGCTCACCGCTGCCTGGGTGAGGGCTGCCCTGGGGAGGGAGGGGAGCCGCCCTTGGGAAGGCCCTGCGGCATGGGGGATGGCTGCAGGGCAATAGTCCGTGGCGGGAGCCGGCTCACACAGCCCCGGTGCTCACCGGGAAACCAGGCTAAAAAAAACCCAACCAACAACTCTCTCCTCTCCCCTCCAGTGTAAACCCAATTGCTTTTAATTTTTTCAGATGCCTGTGCCCAGCGCCTGTCCTTCCTTCCTGCTGTTTTAAACGGGGCCGGTTGTTCTCCACGGCTGCTGCGGTCAGAGGGGAAGCGGCATCATCCAGATGCAGCAGGAGCTGGAGGTCCTGGGGAGGTGACATGTCCTCTCCTGCCTTGATCCCCCTGCAGAGACAGTCCTGCCGGTAGCACTCGTGCTTCCTCTCAACAGTATGTGCATCCCCCCCCCCCGCCTCTGCTCTCCCTCCTGGAGAGGAGCTGCAAGGGAGCACACCCTGTGCCCTGGGTCGTACCTCACTGGCAGAGTGTTGTGTACGTGGAGAAAATGCCGGATATCGGGAGCTCATGAGATTGGGGTTAAATTCCTTGTTCTGCTTCTCATGAGACTCTGGGCCAGATAGCAACAGTCTGAAGGCTTTTATGAGCTTGAAGATACTCATCTATGCTGAGAAAAATGCCTGGCTAGGGACTTCTGGATAATCTCACCAGGAAACTATCAGCCACTTTAGGGGATGAAATGCCTTTTTAAATGCCAGTCTTTAAGTGTCTGTGCTTCAGCTCCTTTTACGAGGACGATTGCAGCAATGGTTGTAAAACCCTCAGATGCTCCATAATGAGACACATAAATGGAGCAGCCTCGCTTTGTTCCCTTACATCGCCCAGGGTAAGGAAGGTAGGAAGATTTTTTTTAAAATTTTGGACAAGCTGATTTTCCTTGCTGTAAAAGGGCTGGTTTATATGAAGGGCTGTGGGGTTATACCAAACAGAGATGGAGCGATGTCCCAGATCCCGCACCTGCAGCTCTTCTGCAGACCCCATGCCCAAACAAGTGAACCAAACAACGTGCAAGGTGTGTTGTCTCTGCCCGTCTGACCATCCGTCACCTCTTCTAGAGCCAGGCACAGGAGCCAGGTGCTCCCGTGCTGGGAATTTCTCACCTCGCCTATTGGAAATTAGTCCATAATCTGCCAACAAAAAGCACATAGTCTTCCTCCCTCTGTCCACACAGAGCGTAACAGCCTGCCTCTGCTAGCAGCTGCTGGCAGAAGCCAATGCTGATGATCAAGGCAATCAGCGTGAGCTCAAACACTATGTACCCATCCGTGAGAAATCTACGTATATTGGTCATGTGCCTTGAGTGATTCCTGACTTTTAGGTAATTTTCTTCGTGGTCCTGACTTTTAGCACCTACTAGATGGGTACAAGAAAAATCTTTGTGATAATTGTGAAGTGTTGCAATGACTTTATATAACAAAACAAATGTAAAAGCAATTTTGCTCATAGAATTAAACCATACTTTATTATTTATAATCACATTTTTATTAAAGGAACAAGTACCTGGTTTTAGTATCCTGTTCAGTCTAGTCTTCTATTTTAGGAGCCTCATTAATGGATTTTAATAAGGGGGCTATAAAAAAGGAAAATCCTCTTTATAGAGGTGAATACAGACACAGAAAAAAAGTTAGGAAAACATACACCTAATTTGGTCTTGAAGTATGAAAATGTACTATCTTAAGCAACATGTTTATTACAAGCAGAAGAAGGACAAGCAAATGTTTATTGCTTCTATCAGCACTAATGCAGAGTCCCTTTGGTTATTTCTTCAATCCAAACAGCTTCCTGGTAGATCCAAGATGTGAGGCCTTTCTGTAATGACTTGGCAAGAGAAAGGGTCCAGAACTTCTCTGCAAACACAATTAAGTTGTCAAAGACAAGTCCCGTATTTGAATTAAAACTATAAATCTTTCATCTGCACCTACTCTACATCAAATAGCAGGAAAAGAGGCCCTCCCATCTAACAGTCTTAATTACCAGAGCACTACAGCCTTTGAGCATGACAGAGCCAATGATAGCTGACCTTGTGCTCCAGCCCCAGAGTGGGATCAACGTGATGAATGGGAATTCCTGCCTGAAATATCACAGCAAAAGGAACAGCCTCAGTTGGCAAATTAAGTGCCTAACACACTGTTGGGGCTACACAAATATATAATAATGCCCTTCGCTTTGATCCGTTTATACTGGAATGAGCAGCATGTTGAAGGCTTCAGTGTAAACACTTCAAGCTTTGCCTAGTAATGACCAGCCCTTGCCACCTCCTTTCCCACACAAATGCACGGCAGGGCAGTGGCTTTTCCCCCCTCCAATGCCACTGCTAGTTCTGTTGCACTTGGAGTAGGAGAGATAGGCACCGTGGGTTTGTTAGGGTTTTTGCTAATACTCCCACATAATTCCCCATGGCCCAGAGTAGGCAAGATAACTGTGGATCTCCAGGGAGAACAGGAGTTATGAGGCTTCATTTTCCTTTTCACAGTACTCGGGTAGAAAGTGAGTCAAATGTGGCAGCCGGGTGTTCGCTTACCTTAGAGCAGCAGTTCCCACGCTGTGTAGTGTGAGTGGTGAGCGGCCTTCGAGGTCCACAGTGGGGTTTCTCTTCAATTATGAATATTCTCAGCTCAAGGTTTGTGAAGAAGAGCCATGGCGGTCCATGAGAAATGCTTACAGTAGTTTGTTGGCCCAAAACTTGGCAAATGAATGCCTCAAGGCAGGGCCACGTTTCCTGGGGTCATCTCTGAAACAACTACATTTTAGGACGGGGCTGTCACGTCTTCTGGTGTACTGATGCGACCTCTTTGTCCTTCTGAGACATTTCTGAAACTGTTTGTCTCTAATCGCTGTATTGACTGCTACTGAACATTTCCTTCCTGACCTTACTTTTATTTTATATCTTAAGGCTTCACAGTGTATTCCCTCCACTGATGGGTCTTGCTAGCTCAGTTATTAACTCTGGCATGCAGAAGACACCTTGCTGTTTGACTAGTAGTATCAGTTATGAAGCAGGAGCTGCATACGCCCTGTAGAAGAACCAATTTCGGGTATGGCATATCAAATACAGACCATAAAATGTTTTAATTGAAAATACGTAGAAATGCCCCTTCCCTTTTTTTCTGCACAAACCGTTCACAGGAAAGGTATCATGAATTTGCACGCTTAGTATCATAAAGCTACAAAAATCTACTTGTGAAAAAGTTCTGTAGCAAATGTTTTACCCTGTGAATTCTTCAAACAGTATTTTCCAGAGCAAAGCCCAGAGTGTGAACACAAAAATTTCTTAGCACAGAATATATTTGTGCAGGTAAATCAGCTACACTTAAATATTACAATCTTATTGTATTAGGTTTCTATGATAAATAGAATACGCTATCTTGTATTATATTAAAACATATCTGTGTATATATACATATGCATATATGTGCTTGTCTTTCTATATTTATATTTGTTACATTTCACAAAGAAATAAGTCTGCATTTAGTTTTACGCATGGTAGTGACTATGCTTGCCACAAATTTCCAACAAATGCATGTTAAAGCAATACGGAAAATAAAGAATATTAACCCTGGAGAAAAATTATTTGAGGCATATTTTGAATCTGCAAGGCTGCCAGATTACACCCACAGGCATTACACCCATGTGAAAAGGGAGCTATTCAGCATAAGAGCAGACGAGAACAGAAAAAAAGGAGGTGATGGTGAAGGCTGTGCTGTCAGGTCTGCGTCCTTCACATATTCCTCAGGAGGTGCTCTGTTCACCTGCTATGTGTTTAGGCAGTGGTGGGTAGGGGGTTGTTGGTTGCTCCAGAGCTGTCCTGGAGGGAGGCTTCTCCTGATGGATGCTGCATGTCTACAGCCAGAGGTTAAAAGTGCAAGAGAGACTGTGAGATTCAAAGGATATAGCCAGACCTACTTGCTTTGAGGAAAAATGATGTGACTGTGTTTTAGGGTTACAGACAGACCAGGCTTTCCCCTCCAGTGCAATTAGTGGAGATGCTTCATTAGCTTGACAAGCAGAAGGGTGTGGTGGGAATGCAAAAACCCTGATGGGAACGTAGTCTTCCTGAATGCCTGGGAGGCCTGCCACTGACTTTATCACAGGCTGAATTTCACCCGGCAAGCTTGTATTCTCTTGAAACAGAACGTGAATAATAAGGATGGGAATGGAGTATACATAACCACATATTGCTGAAAAGGGACACAATCCTATTAAAAACAATCCACTTCTGGCAGGAGAATAGTTACTATGGAATTTAAAACAGGAAGTTGTGTAATTAACTGCATATTTCAGAGCAATATTACACTAAATACAATAAAAATACAGCATGAAATAAGTGGCCCAGATCCTCGGGATATAAATGAGTAGAAACCCAATTCACTCTAATACCCCAATGGAACAATGTACATTTACATTAACTCAAGCTGTGTGCCCTACCCACGCAGAATTTGCAGGACATAAAACTTGCCGTGCTAGGCACAGCTTCAGTCTCATCTGTATTGGGAACTATAATTTATATTTTGTCTTTCTATAGGCTTTCCCCAGTGTTTAAGATTTAAGGGCTGAAATAGGAGAAGAGGATCAACTCAACTTTGAAAGCAACTGGCAAAGAAATCCTTAGAGAGAATGAGCATGACTCTGAAACTGTAGAGCGTAAACAGTCCTCTAGCATCCCCCAAACTCTGTGCATGGACTTGTTTTTGCTTGCACTTCTTGTCCACACTGCCTCTGTACACAGATTAGCAGGGTCTACTTGTTGTGCATGGACATGATCAACATTCAGTTTGTATATGTTAAATGATACCGCTTGTGTACACAAACAGTTACTACAGGGAAACTGAACTCTCTGGGGAGAACATCCCCAAATCTGTGTGCACTCAATTATGAAGAGGGTTGAGATACCACAGTCAGCCCCAGTGCAGCTTTTGTGCAACATATTTACCCAGGACTGCTTCAATGACAGGTGCATTAGGAATATTTCTAGGGTTATGAATATGCATGTGTCTGTATTTGCAAATATTTGGAGCTGCTATGTATATAAATTGTGTTGCATCATGTACATTTCATGAGGATGAAAGTGTTCTCCAACATAAAGGAAATTTCTCTCCCAACTGTAGCTCTGAGCTGTCTAATGTATTTTGCACTGTATACAGAATTCTTTCACACAGATTGCTGGTGAGTTGCCATCCTTGCTTTCTGTTTGCCTTAGGGAAAAATAGTCAAGTAGCTGTAATTATTAAAGGTTATAATTGCATAATAGGGTATGAAAAACAGAGTGGTGAGGCTGGGCACCAAAAAGTTACAGAGAGGATGTGAGATAAGGAAATGTAGGAGGTTGCACAAAGAGGTACTGGCACTCATAAAAGGGCAGGCTTCTTTGCTTTTGACTACAGTCTGCACTCCTCTTTAGTTTCCATGTGAAAGAATATTATTAAGAAAGAAACTGGAGAAGGCTTAGTTTGTTTGTTATTTAAACCCTCCCCTCCCCTATGCAAGCCCACACATGCTAAGTGTTTGAACAGGGGCCAAGACTCTAATCCAGGCACTCCTCCCTGGGCAGCACAGGACAAGCAGGAGGCCATGCTTGTGGGGCAGCAGATCTTGGGTCCCCCCTTCTCCTCCCCTTCTCGGAGCAGCTGGCAAGGCTGCAGCATCAGCTCTGCCTCCAGTCACACCGACGTGCATGGCGCAAGTAGCAGGCTTGCGCTAATCCAGCTCGCATGGGCTGAAATGTCGAGGGACAATCTAACGCTATCAGCTTGTTGGATGGGCGCAAGGGGCCGGTAACTTCCAGCTGCCGCGGGGAGCAGCAACCAGCAGGCAGAAATGGGAGCCGGCGTCGGGTCGTAGAAAGAGGACATGCGACCACAGGTGGGATGAACAGCCCTGAGGAATTTAAAGCCATTTACTAGAGTAGTGAAAGAATATTTGCTAAAATAATGTATCAGAAAGCCGAGATGTAGCAAGGCTACAGTTCAGGCTGCCTAAAAAGCCTTCAAAAGGCAGGAAGAGGGTACTCTGGCTTGTGTGAGCAGCCGACACACAGCATGGAGACCCAGTCACCAGCACTCATGGCGGACAGAGCATGAACTCCAGCAAGAATGGGGTCTGGCCTATGCTAAAGTATCCTATTCCCTAGGAGTGAAAAGACTGGAACAAACATAAAAGCAATGATGATTTTCACAAAACTCCAAGCAAATTCTTAGGAGGTAGGGAGTGGGAGGGAGAGAGGTTAAAAAATAAATCGATTTTAGTTATCTTTCTTAAAACTGGCTATGACTGAAACTGGAAACCCAGACACACCATCACAAGGATATTACTGGGATGTTTCCATTTGTAACAGAAGGTAGAAGAGGTAGGATTGTGTGCACGCAATTTCCAGCCTACTCTGTATGCTCAAGAGATACTTACAATTTGGCTGCACATCAGAAAAGCAGTCAAGCTGTACAAGAAAACCTTTTAAGTTTCACTCAGCACTGTATACTGTTGCGCTCAGTTCCCTGGGTAGGGGTTTTATGAAAGCCACATACACAGTGAAGCAAAGTTTGCCTCAACTCTTGTCTTCCACTGTGATTGTATTGGAAGAGGCAATGGGCAGCCAGCAGAAGCTCTGCTCTCCTGTGTTCCTGGGGACACGCTCTTCTACTGGCTCCCCAAATCGCAGCTGATAAGGACCGAGTCTGAGCAGGAAATTGGAAATTCAGCACTGAAAGCCCGGCTTCTCTTTGACTCCTGATGGGGTTCACGTGTTCAAAAGGATATTGTCTGTAAATTAGAAAATGGGTAAGGCTCACTTCGTTACTCTTAGTCACTCCAACTTCTCCACCACACCAAGCAACTGCAGCAACCACGCTGGTCGACAGAAAACTTAGTGAGTGAAGGGAAAATGAAAAGTTACCTGGCTCTGTATTAAAAAAGATGAGTTACACTGGCAGTCTGCTTTGGCTCTGTTCTTAGTGAGACCATCTGTTCTGAGGAAGCTGAGAACATTTCAAATAAAAGCATTTGTAATCTCAAAAACTCCTTTACACTTTCAGGGCAAAATGTCAGATCTTACTTCAACAGATCTCTATCCCCAGAGTCAGAACTTGAATCTACCTAAAAGACATTAGTCAGCTCCTACCAAATGCCCATAACTCAGCAATTTCCACTCAAAACAATTGATTAGATGCAATTGGATCCAGGTGGAATGGGCAGATCACCTGTGATTTCCCTTTTCCATTACTTTTTGCTTATTGAATCTCTTTTAGAAAATAAAATATTCTTTTGGTACCTAAACAAGCCTTCAGCTACAGCTGGTAGTTAGATTTGGGAATAGATGATTAAAATGTGATATGGTCCCTGTTTCAGTTGACAGTGCCTGAAAACTATTCAAAGAGATATGGGTTTGTATTCTGATGTTATGTTAATATGATTTGCAGTGTTGTATTTCTAACAGCAATTGGATCTTGGGTGCCATCTAAGCAATTAGATACTACCCAATCAGAGCATGGTAGTATCAACACTCATGGCAGTATGCCAAGAAGTCGTCTTTTCTGGTCTGCAAGAGTAAGTTCAGTAGATGGTTGCTCCAAGTTTTTCCATCAGGACACGAAGAGTAAGGATTCTTCATTTTCTTCTTTAAGCAAAGAAGGAAGAAATGAATAGAGGAAAGTTGTAAAAGAGGAAAAGGAAATACTTTCTAAAAAGTGAAAGATGAGAAAATTGGAAATTACTAAACCTGTCTACTTGCCAGTCCCACAGAGGTCTCAGAATAGCATCTGCTGGAGCTGGCTCCAAGCTGACACTGCTGAGGGCTACAGTAGTGAAGCTCTACAGCAGCTGAGCCTTTAACATGGGAAACAGCCTTTAATACTAGCAGGAATTGAAACAGAAGAGCTGAAGGAAGCTGAACGGCTTTGGGTAAAAACAGAAGGTGTAGGCACATGAATGAGTCATTGCAGGGTGAATTAGAAGGTGAACTTACAACGTATCTGCTGACCCATTGTAATTGCTTGAGTACCAGCTCTTACTCCTCAAACACCAGGGAGGCATGCTTCTTTTTGACTGAAAGATAATTATCAATTATCTGTCTTTCACCGTGGGATAAAAGCCCACACACTGGCAGTTAATGGGGGTCGTTCTGATGCTCTGTTCATGCAGTCTCTTTTTACCCCTACAACCTGTTCAGGTGTCTGTACCCACAATCTAGATATATCCCTGTGCTGAGCCTTCAAAATATTCTAGTCATGTATACCGCAAAGGTACAGTTCCCAGCCTGTTCTGCCCCCTCAGGTTGTTCTGAATTAACTAATCCGTTAACTGTGCATTAATGCAGCATGGAAATCCTGGGGGTGTTCACTAAAGTAGCCACTTTATAAACAGTGTCCCACTAGTGCAGGGCACTGACCATTTCCCAGGCAAATTTACTTCAGCTGCCCAGAGGACAGAAGCTAGAGCTCCTTGAACAGAGAAACCTTCTTTCTCAACAGGCCAAGAGCTTCCATGGCCTGGGAGAGGAGATGAGATGGGAGCTATGCTTTCGGCAGGCCCTCTCATGCTTCATCCCCTAGCTTTCTGCTAAGCAATGCTGGCTGGCAGGGAAGCAGATTGAGAGCAAAGAGCGCGCTCTGCTCCTACCTCAAGTCAATCTACAGCTTCTGCGAGTATGTCTCCAGCCCTTGCTCCCCAGATGCTCTCTCACCTGTCTTTTTCTTGTTTTTCCTCTGGTTGCAGAACAGAACTTAACTTGTCCTCAACTTAAACGCTGTAGTAGGTGCATAAATCTGTCTGAAGCATCACACTAGTCTGAGTGTCTTCACACCTTGACCTCTTCATCACCCAGCTACCTCAAGCGAGAAAAATTACAGAATATCTAAACTGACTCCTAGTCAGCTTAGAAAAGTTTCCCTTTTCCTTCAGACCAAAAGCCTGTTCCTATTTGACAGTGTTGCATTGCTGACAATGCACTTTCTAGGAAGTGTTTTCTATTTTGAGTGAAGATGTCAGGCTCATTTCCAACAGATTTTTTTTTCTGCTCTCTCTCTCTCCTTCTGACTCTTCTAATTCTGTGAATCTGTCTGGTTTAGTCATACCTCTTGGTGGGAAGACCTCTGAGGAACTGAGCCTCTGGCTTTGGAGTTCCTACCCCCCCAGCTTGTTATCACACCAAAACTCTGTGAAGATTGTGCTGTACCCTGTTGTTCACTGCAGGAGAACAGAGCTTGTTGCTTAATTACTGATTCCAGGAAGAAGTCTTTCAGCACTGTCTAATTACAATAGTGTTTCCTACAATCACAGAATATGCAATATGGACAAAAGGATAACAAAACCCAAGCACTAAATTCCCATTTGAAATGCAAAATGACTTCAGCGTCACACTGAGATTTATGTCTACCACAAAAAGCTGGAAAATGGAGACCATAGCTCTGACTCTGCTGCTGTGATGTTGTCTCAGGACTGCCTGACAGAATAAAATACAGAACTGAAAATTCACATTTCATATAAAACTGTGCCCTTACTTATCATTCTGCATTTCAAAATATTGTCTTGCCTGCGTGTGAAGAAACAGGTATATAGTGCAGTAAATGGTTGTATACATGGGTATCCTCACAGACCTATGGAAAGATAGGATTATCCAGATGTACAGGCATGGATAAATGATTTGCCTAGAAGTGAAGTCATTTAAAAGTGATGTACATAGTAGGATTCAAAATAGGCGCACACATGGATTAGAGTGCTAGATTTTTGCCACATGAACAGTAAGGAAATATTGTTTATTCTTTATCTTTTCAAAGAGATGAAGTTTCACTGGAGACAGAAGCTGAGATTTGGGAACTTGTGATCATTAAGAGTCTTACGGTGATCTATCACATGCAGAGCCTGGCTGAGCCAAAACCCTGCTATCAGCTTCAGTAATTCACTTTGGACTGAGTAAAATTCCCACTGCAACTTCAAATGGAGGTCTTGGATATCCTCCTCTCACATCAGTATGAATGCTCATCATATTAGGTGAGAATGAAGAGAATTTTTAAAATTTTATTCTAGGTACGACTCACTACATGAGGTGAAGAGTCCTGATTTTAGTTTTGGTTTTTTTTTTGTAAAATCAGATCTCACAGCAGGGAAACTTCAGATCTGGATTTCACTATGGACAGTGAATAAAAGTTCAGAGTGGCTCAGATACAAGGTTTTAGCTTTATAACACAATGCGCAAACCAATGTGGTAATTTTGAAAAAATTAATGCCTTAACAATCTTGGAAGTGGAAATAATTTGGATCTTGATCCTTTTTAACCCAAATCATCAAATCTTGAGTCAACAAATGGGAGATGTTAAAGAACAGCAAGGACTTTGGACACCATAAACCTGTAAATGATATGATTAAAAACAGTAAGATCAGAGTGCAACACAGGGAAGAAAAAGTTACCTGAAATTCAGGAAACGTTTCTTTGGATTTAGACACAGTGCCACAAACCTTAAAATATGCTTGTTTATGTCCAGTAAATCAAGAAATAATGATAACCCATTTCATACCACAGCTGCTTCTCGTCATGACTAGCAAGTTACATAACAATGAAAAAAAGTGGTAAAAATTTTCAGAGATCTGTTTCAGCTCTCATTTTGAGATAGAGACTAAAAAGTGGAAAACAGTCTTATTTGAACTTCATCCCAGCATACTGGCCTCATTTAAAGAGCACTCTACTGCAAAATGGTTGCCCACCATGATTTATTGTTTGGGCTCAAACAGAAAATCTGAAACATTGAAATAAAACTGAAAGCTGTGATATTTCCACAGCTCTTTCTGGACGCCCATCTCTTCACTTGCTGTTGACAGCAGTCTGTTTCCAAACAAGTTGTAACCAACACCTTTGAGGGACAGCCTGTATCTCAAGAAGAAATGGAGGTCAATTTGCCATGCATAAATATGAAGTTCAAAATAATCAGTAATCTGAAGCTGCCAGCCAAGTATTTAAGTTATTGTGGTCATCTGAGCAACTGTTTCCTCTTTTTAAGAGAATGTAATGTTAAAACAGAGAAGTAATCTGAAAGGGAGTCTTTGCTGATGACATAGAAACTTAGATTTTGGAAGGTCAAATTATTTTTCTTTTTGAAAGAAAGCCAACAGGTTTTTGTTCACCTAAAGCATTTAATATCAGGGGCACTGCACTTTCCAAGCCCTTACAGAGTAATATCTATCTTGTCTGATAGGACTGAACTGCTTAAAATGTATGTTTTGGAACTGAAGACTGCGGTAATACAATACTGTGATGCTATGTTGATCCATATATCCAGCACATAAGGTGATTTTACCTAATCTGAGATTTTTAATATAAAATTCAAGAAGTTTGAGTACACACACCCAGAATTAAATAGTAAATTGTGCCATATGTTACACATTGGAGTCAAATTCATGAGAATATGGTGAGAGTGAAAAAGCCATTTTGTTGAACTGTTCTTTGAATATCCGTGCTGAAAGAAGCTCACACCATCAGTGATCCAGCAGCTAAGACACGCAACAGAAATAAGTCCATTTTTCCATGAGTAGATAGCTCTTTATAGAGAGCAGAATAATTGCAGCAGAAAAGGTGATGTGTTCACCCCCTCCTGTTCCCAGCGGCCCAAGACATGGCCTCCTGATTGACAGGAGACCTGGACCCTGGTCCTGAGCTGGTTCTTTGACCCAGAGCTCTCTTAAACTCCAGCTGGAGAGCAGAAGCTGAAGCTTGAAGCTGGCATGTCAAAAAAAAAAAGGGTCAAATCTGATCAAAGAGGCCCTTCGTCTGTCTTAGAGTTTTCTCAGTTATTCAGTGTCTAATTCATGCATATGCCAGTTATACTAATTTAATACTCCCATCCTTTTTCTAACCAATTCGTATGATAAACTAATCCAACACAGATTTTATATACGGGAAATCCCTTTAATTTACATAGGGTTAGCCAGAATGTAAGCCAAGCTAAAATGTGGCCCAGTGTCTTTTATAGTACTTCTTACAAGGCTTCTTGAATTTTCATGAAATTCTAGTAGGCCATGCATTTGCTCATGTAGATGGCATGGAGGATATCAAAGGAATGTCGCACTGACTCTGGCCTAAAGAGGAATGAAAACACAGGATGAAAACAGAAAAGCAACCAGTGGTACACAGAAGTGATGGTTAACTTGGCCAAGGTCCTCATCTTTCCAAGTTCACTTTTCTTTTATCTTTCAAGCTCTGAAACCTCATGAGTTGAAGTATTTACAAGCATTACTTCTAATCTTACACACTTAAAGTTTTGCAAGACATTGAATATCAATTAAGTTTATGTACAGGTGTAAAACTTGCCTTTGCTCGTTGCTTCCACTTGAATCCTTCAGTTCACAGAAACCACAAAATACATGTACCTAGTTTATTTGTGTATTATTTCAATCACAGTAATGTCAGGATCTGGACCCAGTTTTCACAGAAACTGCTTATATGCTTTTGTCAAGCAATCACTTCCCCAAACAACTCATAGTACGAATAAGCAACACAGCGTATTTTTCACGTTCTCGATATCTTTTTTTTCTTTTGCATTGAACTGTTCATACAAAGTTTGCATAGAAAAACCAATTTGCTAAAAGTAGTGTGAACAATTTCCAAAAAATGGCTGAATTTGATACAGCTTACAAATAGTTTGTGGACAGAAAGGAAGGTGAAATACACTTTTGTGGAATCATTTTTGCATTCAGCTCCTCTTCATACAGACTTGCATGGCTGCTGTCAGAGATTCAGCACCAAATGTTAATTTCTAACTACCATAAATTACTCTGAAGGTGTTTTTCTAAAAGACTGTATGCTATCACACTTATTGTATTTCCTATTTCTCACTAGGCTGACTTAATTTTACTTGCAGTGAGCTTCAAGCTGTGATTTATGTTACCGTTAGACTTAGGAAACCAATTGCCTCAAACTGAATTATCTAAAACCAAAGTGTTTTAAATTCCAAGTGAACATTTGCAATTGTTTTCTTTTTATTAGCTGCACAAACCTGTTTTTCCCCTGGCACGCAAATCATTTGTAATGGGCTGCTAGATGTATTTTTTAATGCATTCACTCTCAGCTTAAGCTAAGTTCTTCAGCAAATCCAATAGATGAAGCATTAAAAATAAACAGAAAAGGCCTTCGATACCATTGACTTGGGCCTCGTATAAAAACAATTTGGATACTTCAGGCTGGAAACAAGTGTTTTGTTACAGAAGCTGATAGTTCCCTGCTGTAACCCATGCTAGCAATTTCTTTCAGATGTGTCCTCACTTGAACATTCTCCTCAATCATATTGCAGCTCTGTGGAGCCCATATTTCCTCTTGCAAGGCGTCTCTCTTTGACACACTGTCATGCATTAGGTATCAGGAAAGTAGTCAAAATCATGTGGTTTACACATGCTCATAATGATATGCCCCAAGTGTGTCAGCTGGTACCATCTGCGGTGCCTGCAGCAGTGTCTGGGAGACTGTGACAACTCAATTGCAGGCTGGAGGTTTGAAAAACTGTGGATAATTACTATTCCCTCTTAGGAAAGAGGACTCCTATGTGCAACGTTAGGGAGGCCACATCTGTTACAACTATTACTAAGTCTCTGCCGATCATCAATATTACAATAAAAATAGTCATCAATCTGGATAAAAATCACTATTTCTTTTCAGTTCCAGCCCACTGATCTGATCAAATTGTAACTAATAAATTGATGCTCTGTCATTCTTTCCTTTTGTGTGCTTTTCTTCGCATTCTGATTGGTTTTGGAAGCCGTGTAGGATCCTGCCCCAAACAAATAACCTGGTAGTAAAATAAGAGGGCAAGAAAGAGAGCTGTAGTTACTCTTGCAGAGAGGAGTTGGGTATTTGAGAAGAATACTGAATTCTGAAATCCTAGTTCAAGAATTTTCTGTAAAGCCACTGCTTTCAACTAAGCCTGGTTTTTACTTATCTTGGATAAGATCTTGGCTCTTAATTATCAGGCTGATAATGGCTAGTTTGCATTTTTAGAACAAGTATAGATTGTTATCTAACTTAAAATTGAGAAAGTATTGCAGGAGCTTTTGCTCAGACAAGTTGCCTGTGTTTTGACTGTGCAAATTCAAGGCTGATTTTAATCAGCTTCATTTTATCCTAACCTAAGACCTTACCGGCCATTCACACCTCTGTCTGGGGTCTTTCTTAGTGCTAAGCATGAGGTTTGACAAACCATGCCATTCTTCATGGTTTTTGTCCGGCACTGATATGTGGAGACTTGATACTGTGACTACTAGAAGACAAATGCCAAATATTCTTACTGTGAAAATTTAAATATTGGATGTGATATAGATTTCTTCCCAGCTGGTTCAGCTGGTCTTGCATTTTACGTTAAACCTACCAGAAATAACACAACAAAGCTACGTTTCCAATCAGCAGAAATGAAATCTGAGCTCTTGGGACCATGAAAGAAAGTGCATCTTGAAATGGCCAGTGATGGAAAACATGCAAGGGAACTTCTTACATGGTATGATTCTGCATTGCCTCAAAACTGGTAATTCCTGAAGGAAAGTCTTTGGTGCCATATCAGATATCTTAAAACAATGGTTGCTGGAGTGTTCCAAGTTTTGTTTTCTTCGTACAGTCTAACAACAGACATAACAACAGATAAATATCAGGACGAATTTGTTAATATTGTATTATTGGCAGACAAAAAAAGATCACTTTACATTGGAGTGCTGAGCTCCTGCCAACCACCAACAAGTGAATAGCTCTGTTTTAGAACTTAGTGTTAATGAGAAAAAATATATATGCTCCACAAAAATAGAAATAATCTGAAGGCATTTGAAAAGGTTTAGGCTCCATTCTGAGAGTCCCTCGAAAATCAGCCTTGCTGACAGAATTTGAAAAATACAGCTTGTGTAAAGGTAGTGGCATTTAATTTTTCCATAGTCCTTTACATCTCTGCAGTGCTCTGTGAAAAGGAACCGCAGTGAAGCTGGTAAATATTATTAGTCTAACTTAGAGATGCAGAAGCAAATTCATACAAAAAAGGAGTGGCTTACACAAGGCCACCCAGAAGATGGTCAGATACCAAAAACGATGGGTTGGGAAGAGACGGCATAAAGTAGCAGGGTTGGTTTGAGAAGCATGAGGGTCTGAGATGGAAAATTAGTTTCAATGTATATAATTAAAGGCTGAAAACTATATAAATATGCCCTTACAGATGAAGAATGTTATAGCAATATGATTTTTATGTTGCTGCAAATATTTTGGAACAGTGAATAGGAGGCATTAGATGCAGAGAAACTCTTAATAGTGTGTGGATCAGGTAAGGGCTGAGATTTATGCTCACGATGCTTCCAAGAAGCCTGACCCTGTCAGGATGCTGATGGTGGTCCTGCAGAGGGCTTTGTGGCCCTCTATTTAAGCGAGGATCTCGGAGGTTTGCCGAGTTCACGTAAGACTGATGTTGGAAAGGGAAGAAGGACTCTGGAAAGGCTGTGTTATTTCCCCCTCCCCGTGCGGGTCCATTCCTCTGCTTAGGGAGGGAGACTGTCCATCTTCCAACACACAACGCTCTTTTTACAGCATGGCCACTGAATTTCAGTCATTGTGTGATGATGGTCTTCATGGAAAGGGTGCCATGACTAAAACACAGGACTTCATGTGCTTCTTGCTCTAGAGTTCTCTTCATTTCCTTAAGTTGTTTTTCTGTGTCAAGTTATAGACAGGCCTGTGGACTAGGCAAACTAACCGTAAAGATGATGAGAGAGATCACACACCTAATGCAGGTGCCTGCATGTACAAACAGGAATAAGCTCATTTCCCTGCCTCTGTGAGGTCACTGGAAAGACTATGACGTGGGTACTGTGTAAATGATTTGCTGTTTGAGCCCCTTCCATGTCACGTGCACACACACACACAGAAAAATGGTGAAATATATGCATTTTACAACAACAAATGTATGGACTGAATCATGAAGGGCCTGAGCCCACGTATTCCTTGGGATCTTCAGCCAGGAGACTGGAACAGCTCTCTCAGAGTGATCTCATCATATGGAGTGAATAAGAACACATCTTATAAATTATTAGATTTTTGGCTGCCTTTTTGTTTTGTTTTCTTCCAGCCACTGAGGGTGAAAAAAGGAAACAAAAGGCAGATTTTGATTGATCTGGTAAATATGGATGTGGCTAGAGCCAGGAAGAATACATTAGAGAAGTGATTGATGGCCTTGATTATGGTCAGCATAGTAAGAACACTGACTTTTGCTGTGGCTGCAGACTGCAGCTTGCTATTCCCTCGCTTTCTGTCTGGCACAGCTTGTGCTTTTTTCTAAACAGGGCAGCAGAGATAAATAACAATAGAATTATGATCATACTGATTTTGCTAACGGTCAGTTGGCATTTGCACTGTCAAATTCTTCTGTCAAAGACCCATCTTTACTGGAGTCCAACATACTCACATGGTGGATCCAGATGGCAATACTTATTTGACCATATTTGTTTCTTTAAATTGCTCCAGAAAAAAAGTCAAGATTAATTTCTATGGATGCAAAGGAAGATATTTTCTGATCCTCTGTTATTACAAAATGTGATTTGCTTTAAGTTTGCCTTCTTTATCATTTCCTTTGGGTTTTCAGCTAACATGACTCTAATATAATAGTTTAAAAGGACCTCCTGCATATATCTGGTCATGTGTCACCCTAACAAAAATGCTTGTCTAATGCTGGAGCTCTGTACCATAGGAGAATATTGCTGAATGACAGGAATTCTCCTATGGGAGTCTTTGGCCGGTGAACGCAGCAGATGGGAGAATATTGTCTATCTCCTCAGACAAATGAATATGTCTAGCATATATGCAGCAAGTGAAGGTAACAGGCAGGCAGACTAGATGGGGAAGAGAAAGCACAAAGGTGACAATAACAAGAATAGCAATAGCAAGGCATATAGATGGCTTTTTTCATTGTTTTTCTTCACTCCCTTGAATGCCAAAAGTGCCAGAAGGAGGTGGCTTTAGAAGCAGCTTTGGTGAGGACAGGGAAAGAGGGGACGGAGGCTTTTGTGGAACAAGGAAGGTAGCCAGCATGACTGAGTGGAAATAACAGAGTAGAGAAACTAGGTTAAGTTTAGCAAGAGGAACTGCACAGCAGATCCTTCAAGACTAGGACATTAGACCTCTTTAGAGAGCACTGAGGAAACAGGCCAACATTCAGAGAGGCAGATGCCACAGCCAGAATAAGAAAGATGGCTTTGGCAGCAACGTCCTGACAGCCCAGCAAAGGGAGAATGCAGTCCTGTGAGGAAGACTGCAGTAGGTGAAGAGGAAAGTGATGAGGTGTGTGTGAGTAGTTTGGCTGCAGGGGTGGAAAGGAAAGGCTAGATGGCTAAAACACTGTAGCCGGTGTGGCTCATTTACTCCATCTCTCACAGGAGGTGAGTTGGGAATCCATAGAAAAGGCTTGAAGCTCAATGGGGTAAGGACAGTCAAACACTCTGCAGAAGGTTTATGCTAGATATCGTCTTGTGCTGTTTCTTGTGCTGCCTGTGAAGGCCATCTACAGGGAAGGAGTCATTTGGGATATTTATCAGACTGGGAGCACTCTGTCAAAGACTTTGTAGAGGCTCAGCTCATTCACTAGGCTGGTCCACCTCCTTCATCCTGTTGATGCAATGTCACATCACGTTCACTACATTGTTGTGCAGAATAAGCTCCTCATTATTTGTGCAGAACATGTACAAGTTAACCCTGCAGTGGTGTAGTAGGTATCTGACATTTGCACGTAATTGCTGTGACCTGATACTTGTGTAACTAGAGGATGAAAATGCTTTGCTTTATCTGAAGTGGATTTTCCATGTAATGACCATATAACTAAATTAGAGATGGATAAACTTGCTGAGATTTAATATGAGCTCATAGCAAAAAAATGTGTTTAAATAAACTTTATGTTCAGATAGGTCTTGACAACCGGCAAAAATGCTATTTCTCATTCTTTGCTAAGATATGATCTCATTACACATGAACAATCACTGCAACACATGCAGAAAATGGCATAAGAAAACCCCCTTTCTGATATTATCTCTGGTTGTCAAGTGTTAGATGCAAGGCTAATGAGCTTTAATCCAAGTGCCAACCAATTTAATTCTCCCCATTATCTTGGATGAATAGGGATATTTATTAGGTTTCCCCACACGTGCTTGCTGTGGCACAAAGGCAATGAATCATTCTTATGCCACAATAACAAAGCTGGGCTTGACCCTATCCACCAAGGACTGAAGCTCTGATTCTTGCTCTGCAGGAAAAACTGAGAACATAGCATTGCTCCCAAAAGCAGGTGTCCAGGGAGGGCCACAACCAAGAGGATCTTGTTCAGGTGGCATTCTGGTTCACGGAGAGAAAGAAACTTGACTTACTGAGGCTACCAGCGTTGCTGTCACAAGTCTGATTTTGTTCTGGTAGGGAGGAAGATGCAGCGAAACCCAATCTTATCTTTGGATCACGATTTTTTTTTTCTAGGGGTGGAACTAACACCTTAGGCAAGGCTACCCTGTGATCCACGCTGCAGATTCATTAGCTGTAGCAGCAGTTTCTACTGCACTGTACTGATGACCTATCACTGATGGGCAATCAAAGCAGGCAGTGCAATCCAAGTCCAAAGGGAGGGAAAAAGAGGAGAGGAGGCTGTTATTCAGGGCCACCCAGAACAAAGAGCAAGAAATGGCTTGTGTGCCCCCAGACCTTCTTCTGAGAGATTGGAGAGGACCTCAGCTCAGGAGGTTATGAACTGTCCTAATTAATAGAGAGTATCAAGCTCAGATGATCTGTCATGGGCCTCCCAAAATACTTGTGCCTGCTGAAAATTAGTTGGTATCTGCAACCCATGAGTTCATGCGGATACATGGGCAGGTTCATTGCTGAAGTAAGACTCTCAGAATACTGTCCTTAGTAACTGGTGCAGTTGCTAACTTTTACTCAGCTGGCTTGTAATTTTGGTTTTATAGAAGCAAGTGTGCTGAGAGTGGGAGTCCAGGACACAAAAAAATAGAGAAACTGACCTTCCTTTTCTCGAACCTCTGCATTTTTGTTATTCTTCACAGAGCAATATGATGTCTTGGGGATGGAATGCCAACCCCAACCTTGAATCTCTCTTCTTTTCTCAGCTTCTGTCAACTGTGTTTCCTTAACATTATTTCAAGATCATTTAGGTATTTAATTCATTAGACTGCAAAGTCCTGCTAGTCTAGCAAGGCATTTCCCAAGCCATTAGACATGTCTGTGTGTAAGTTCACACCCATTTGATGTACCAGCTACAACTCACAATGATAAAGGTTTATTGGAGGCTTTTCAAGTATATTCCATTAATCAGATTCAATGCAAAATCTTTCTCAGCCTGTCTCGAATAGACTTTACAAACAGCACGTACCATGCAGCATTGTTCTCCACCAGGTAGGAAACATGTGATATAAAAAAAAGCTCATCAGCAGACCATGTTGTTACAAATGTGCCTTCCCTACACTGAAGAGATAAAAAGCAGACTGTGGGATTTTCAGGACCAGCCCATCCAGGTTACAATTTCTAGCCTCCACATTTTCACAGTATTTAATGAAGTTTTATCACTCCACTATGACTTAATCAATCTGACCTTTAGTAAGAGGCATAAAGCTAAAAGCCTGTGTAGTAATTCTTCAACAATTAATCAAAGAGAATCAAAGGAAAGGACTTTTCAAAAAGAAAGAGACAGAATAACAAATTATAACAGCCAAATATAGAAGAATCAGACAATTTTTCACCTGGGAAATTCCCCTGAAGGAGGCACGTTAAAGAATTACCCAGCCATTGGGGGAAAGGCACCATATCTTTCCACATACCTAAGATCTTTCTAAGACCACAGGCTAGACACCTTTTTAATATCCTAAGCTTAACAGCAGATCTAATGTCTTCAATACTGAAATATTGTTTCAAAAAAACAAAACAGAAACAACAACAACAAAAAGCAAAAGCAGAGGATTCTACAGCTTACTCTTTAATTTCATGAGACTTGTCACTTTCCAATTGCTTTGGGTTTTGTATGGAGACGGGGAGGAGACTCAATCATCTCTCATCCATCCTTATCAGACATTAGACAAACCTGCCAAGTTTTGGTCACTGAAAGAAGTCAGGTTTGAAAAATGCACTCTCTGAGTGATGGTTCAAATTTTCCATTTAAATGTGCTGTGAATCTTCAGAGTTTTATGTGAGACTGCTTCAGATTGCAGGAAACTCAAGCCAAACATGGGGAGACACACTGAAACTCAGTGAGACTTGGCAGCACATTGACTCTGCTGGGGCAGGAACAAAGGCTCAGCTAACAGCATATGCTATCTATTAAACTTTGTTCTTTGTGTGTGTAGACAGGGAGAGGGAGAGAGTGACAGAGGTAAGAACTCCAGCTCGCTATTCTTGATTTCAGACAAAGCTTTTGCCCAGATTATCTGATAGCTAAAGGAGTCTGGAGGGAGCTAGACATTTTGGAGAAGCATTTCACAATGCAAAGTTTTAATTTGGTGCTCTCTCTGCTTTGTAGGAAATTTATTCATTGACCACAATCTAAACAAATTCATTAAAGCATATGTGAAAGCAGGCACTATTGCAGCAATTGTCTGCTTTGTTATTGATGAAGAAACCTCTTTTTTTCAAGCCAGGAAATCTTTTCTTGTTAGGAAACAGAAGATATTTCCAATTAAGCAGTTCACCTGCGTCCTAGAAATGTATGGGTAACCTAAATGAGAATGGCAATGATTCCTCACACCCTCCGTGAAAATTATAATGGGTAGGCAAAGCCCTGGAAGAAAGCCATTGAGCTCAACAGTACTACAGCCAAGGATGCCCAACAACGAAGGGGATTTGATCCAGTGTCCTTTTCTCAGGGATGAAAATCCTCTCTCCAACTGTCAAACAAAAGGTGCTCAAGATATGTGTGACAAAAGCAAAAAGCAAGCATCATTTTGAAAAGAAAACCTAAAAGCGTGGCCTAATAGGAGACAATGGTAAAATCACCTCTGATTTCAGTATCGCCAAGATTTCACCCTTAGTTTCAGAGGGTTAAGGCTTAGACAGTGGGGTAGTGAGGCTGGTCTTGGCCTGCCTGATCAGTCCCTGAAAAGCCTCCTCTCCTCACCTTTGTCCCCTGCCCTTTTGAGAAGCGCTACAGACACCAGTACAGCTACAAGAAAACTGGAAGGAGCGGCTGATGCACTGGAGGGTTGTGCTGCCATCCAGAGGGACCTTGACAGGCTGGAGAAATGAGCTGACGGGAACCTCATGAAGTTCAACAAGGGGAATTGCCAAGTCCTGCACCTCAGGAAGAATAACCCCCCACACCCGTACACGCTGGGGGCTGACCAGCTGGAAAGCAGCTGTGCAGAAAAGGCCCTGGGGATTGTGGTGGACAATAAGTTGCCCACTAGCCAGCAAGGCACAGCAGCAAAGAAGTCCAACAGCATCCTGGGCTCCATTAGGAGAAGGATTGCCACCAGGTCGAGGGAGGTGATCCTTTCCTTCTACTCAGCACTGGTGAGACATATCTGGAGTACTATGTTGGGTGCTGGGCTCCCCAGGATGAGAGAGACATGGAGCTACTGAAGCAAGTCAAGCAAAGGGCCACTAAGATGGTTAAGGACTGGAGCATCTGATATACAAAGGGAGGCTGGGAGAGCTAGGAATGTTCAGCCTGGAGAAAAGGCTCAGGAGGTGCCTTATTGATATCAATAAACATCTTATGAGGGGAGTATAAATTATGGAGCCAGACTCTTCTCAGTGGTGCCCAGTGACAAGACAAGAGGTAGGAAATTCTATTTTAACAGAAGAAAAAAAATTACTCTAAGGTGGTCAAACACTGGACAGGTTTCCCAGAGAGGCTGTAAGTTTCCATCCTTGGCGGTGTTCAAAACTTGACTTAGACTCATAGAATCATAGAATAGTTTGGGTTGGAAGGGGCCTTTAAAGCTCATCTAGTCCAACAACCCTGCAATGAGTGGGAACATCTTCAACTAGACCAGGTTGCTCAGAGCTCCATCCAACCTGATCTTGAATGTTTCCAGGGGTGGGGCTTCTACCACCTTTCTGGGCAACCTGTTTCAGTGTTTCACCATCATCATCGTAAAAAATTTCTTCCTTATGTCTAGTCTAAATCTACTCTCTTTTAGTTTAAAACTATTGCTCCTTGTCCTACTGCAACAGGCCCTACTAAAAATTCTTGATATGGTGCTGGGCAACCTGCTCTCAGTGGTCCTGCTTTAGCATGGGGGTTGGACTAGATGATCTCCAAAGGTCCCTTCCAACCTCAAACATTTTATGAACCCTTGCAAATTCAGTAGCTGCATCACCACTACCACATGCAGGCATCTCTGGGCTTGCTTGTCCAAGAGGCTGAGCAACGGAGTTTCTTTTGTAAAAGGCTGACTTTTGGGAAAAGAGTTCTGCCAGGTGGCAAATTGAGTAGACCAGACAGGAAGAAGATCAATATAGCTATTGAGCCATGCAGTAAATTGTGACAGATAGTCCAGAGTGCCCATAGAACTATTGTTTCATTTCTTTGGCAAAATTTGTGATTTTTGAAATATAATTTACATACTGAAGTGAAAATGAAACTGCCGACTGTGCACAGGCATTCTGCAGCACCGCAGGCTACTGGGGACACAGGAGATACCCCTTGATTTGGGTTGGAATTAGAATGAAATGCTACATCTCAGGCAGATCAAGGACTTGGATTTGGTCTACTGTAGCATATACTCTAGAGAACCCAGGTAGAAAACATTTAATTTGGCATTTTATTAATGTTCCAGACAAAAGTTTTATGGAAACATTTCTCAAAATATCATTTTGTTGGAGGAAAATAATTCCAAGCAGTTCCCGTTAACATATAACTGTACCTCACAAAAGGAGATGATAAGATTGACTGGCAACTGTTTAACTTCCTGACTGGAGCAAGAAAAAAGATAGACATCATCTCCAGTTATTGAACAAAATTACTCCACCAGCACGTCATCAAGAAATGCTGCTAGATTTTTAATATAAACAAGTGTGTGTAGTTTATACAAGGACGTCAGACATGGTAAAGTGATCTTGAACAATTACTTGCTGCACTACATCTGCTAGAAATTTTTGTCTTTACTCACTTAGAAAACTCTGAGGATGCATCTCCACAGATGTCTGCTCTCAGTAGAGTACTTTGACCCACACAACTCTCTATGCAGCCAAGTCTAGATAAGGCTACTATGCATCCAGCTTTTCCAGATGTGGCTCCCTTTTCCATTCAGAAATTATGTTTTTCTCTATGTTTTTGGATGCCTGGTTGGATCGCAGGCCACCATAGAGCTGAAAATCTTGGAGACTGAACCTACTGCCTATGCTGCATGGATAGCCTATCAGTTATTGCCCCAAGCGGGACAGGCACACTAAGGCCAATGCCTCTAGACAGCGCTGGACTCACCAGGCACGTTCACAGGTGTTTCTGCCATGGGAATCCACGTTGGTACCTCAGCTTCTTCCAGTGCATTAGTTATGTTGCTTATATATGGTGCAGTCTTGCTATTCCCCACCACAGCATGCAGTGGGAACACAGCTGTCTTCAGTGTGGGAACTGACGTGGCCTATTCATTTTGCTATCCTGCTTCAAAGTGTGCCTAAATTATTCTTAGAAGAATTGTTCGTAAAGGATATTGAGAGTATAACCTGCCCATAGGGGTAACTTGCTCCTTAACAGTGTCATTTGGTTTATGCCTCAAGTCACACAGATGTAAGCCTTTTTCTATTTCTTTTCTTGTCCAAGAAAATCTTTCCATCCCCATTACTCATGTAGATGTTTAACTCACCCATTATACGTTATATAAATGGGGTTGTTTTATTGGTTGTAAATGTCTTGTTATTCAGTTTCACGTCCCCATTCTTTTGTTTTGCGGGAAAGGCAATCTTCCTTACAGCATTAATTATTTCATACACTTCTGTCATGCTGTCACTTCTTTTTCCTCTCTAATCTAAGCATCTCTACACTTTCCACACTTTCCTTACATAAAAAAAAATTTATCTATTTCTCTAACCATTTTTGTCATGTGTTTCCCTGGACCCTTAGTATTTCTGCAGTGTTATTTTCAAGCTGGGTGACCAGGAAGCAACAGAGAGGACGTGTCACTGGTTTATATAATTATATTATATTATTTTTGATATTGTTTTCTATCCTTTTCCTGCTACATTCTATCAGTTTGCCAACACTTTTGCTGCACATAGAGCATATGGTTTGGCTACGATATCTGCTGTGACACTTTTTTTTCTGTATGGTTGTGATTAATTTAGAGCCAAGAAATATGTCATTCTGATTTTTCCTTCCAACTTGCATTAATTTGCCTTTGTCTGCAAGGAATTTAATCTACCATCAAGCCACCTAGCTTTCTCTACTGCAGCAGAAGTTCCTCACAGACTTGTCTCCCTTGGACTATCTTATCTATACCCATGTCTTTTCCAAATCTTACAACCTTCCTCTGTCGCTTGTTTTCTAAGATCATTCCTAGTGAGGCTCTTTTCTTTCTTGAAAAGCAGAAATTTTGTCCCTATTTCACAGTTTCTTTGAAATTGTCTGAATTAGCAGAAGCACCCCATGCAGCGCCACAGACACAGTAACTTAGTACTCAGCCTTTTTCCTGAAGGTAGAGTGAAAGAGAAACAACAGTCAGCACAAATTAAGCAATTGTGATACATTGACAAACCTTATTCTTGCTTCAGCCAATGGAGTTTTAGACTCTGGTGCTGGTTTTCTCATGAGGATGAGAGTTTTCCCATCCTGTTCCTCAAAACAGGGGGGAAGACCTTTGTCCCCCAGCAGGAGAGAGACTTTGGAAACAACCTCTCACAGGATTGCCAGGAAAGATGTCACTCTCAGAGCTACAAAGTCAGCAGGACTATTGTGAATGTGGCAGTATTAAATCTGAAGAGACTAGTGTTTTGTATTGCGAAGAGGAATTGTGGGCACACAGAAACTTAGAGAGGGATGGTGGAGATGCAGAAAGACGAGACAAAGCCATATGTGGTGATAAGCAAGGGGCAGAGTGGTGACAGAGGAAGGGAAGCTGCTGATCTCTTGCATTTTATGGGTCCAGCTGGGCTCGCTCTCTTCTGAGCCATGCAACTGGAGTTTCTCTGTATTTCCTTGATTTTGATTTGCTTAAATGAGAAGTAATAAAATGGCTTTGTCCCTCCCAGTGTAAGCAGTCCATCTTACAGCTCACTCACTTAGTCTAGAAGGTGAGAGGGGAGGCAATCCCAAAGCAAGCTCCAGCTCCCGGCACTGCTCCGCTCCTCTCCAGGCTCTCTGACTCTTCACACTAGCCTTTGCCTCTGTCTCTCAAGAGTTCAGGTACTGCTCCAGGTGAGTATTCCCAAATAGGACTGGCCAAGTGGCAACAGGGTTAGGTAAGGAGCAAGTCTTTGCATGGATGTGGTAAGGAGCAACACAGACCTGGTCTTTTTATTCCATGTGACAAATAAAATATACGTTGCCATTCAGACCTCCAGGATAATCGCTGATTTCAGTGAAGTCTTGGTTAGGATTTTTCAAATTACATGCCATAACCTATTTCTGTCATCGGAGTAAATTCTGAAAAGCTTTTAGACTTCAGCAGAATAAAGTTGCTTATCACTGAACATTATGATAATCTACCCATTGCAAATGATATTGCCAGAAGTTCAGTCACATCGTTCCTTAATTCCTTTAAATCTCTGGATGTCTCCAATCCCACCCTGGAGACTTTACTGCTATTTCACATTTCTTCCATTTTACATTTTGACCTCTCAGACTCTGGCATATATTGTAACTTTTTTACTTGGAAAATAGTAGGTATTTCCCTGGTATATCAGTGACTCTAGCAAATGTTTTATCAGAGTTAGCATGAGAACAGAAAAATTGCAGTATCTGAATACTGTGATCAGTTGCCTCTGCCCAAACCTCTTTAGCATCTGGGAGTAAAATACGTCTCTGTGTAATCTGTTTCCCATTGCGGTTTTAAAGGTCTGCAACATTTTTATGGGCTCAAGGACCAAAGTAACTCAAGACTAAACTGTGTTGGCTCACCCTGGGGTAACCCCTATAAATGACAAACAAATCAGCATTTCACAGTTAAAAAACAACACCAAGTGTTCTACAAAATCCCCCAGAAGTTTACTGCAGTGATGCTAACAATGCTAGACATTAAGGCAAGGAATTTCCTCTTTGCATTTCAAGAGAAAGAACACCACAGCTGTTTCTCAGTGGATTCCCAGCCAAGTTGAAAAGGTCACTGACCCAGCCATGATGTAACACCAAATACGGTGAATGGTGACTCCCCCAACCAGCGTTTCTCCAGAGCACTATACATCCCACAAAGAAGGTATTTATCTAGTGCACCTCTTGCACTAAAGCCTCACCTAAAAAGGGTGGCAAGAGTCTTTGCTCTTCTACTGGTTGAACTATCTGCAGCAAATATTTGTTAACAGACTGGTAGGAATAGGGAAAACCTGTTCCTGAAAATGATGTGCATTACCTCTAAGTACTGGGAAGTGTGAATGATTAAGAGAAAACACTATCTTAGACTCAACACTCGTTGTATATATAATCTATAGTGTGCTTGATTAAAAACTGCAAGAGTAGTAATTTCATATTCCCAGCAAAACATCAAAGTTACTACATAGCCTAAACAGGAAAGGCACAAGCCAGGGGCTGGAGGAGCTTTGATGCTGTCACTCACATGATGGGGCAGTAATGGAGGCCCCACAAGTGAATGTGTGGGCAAAAGCCTGTGTGCAAGACACCTTCTCCCCTCCAGTGGGGCGGGAGCTGCACCAGGTGGCCCAGGCAGCATGCTCATTTCCAAGATGCTGGGGAAAACTGGAGGCCAGGGAAGGTCCGAGCAGCAGGGAAAAGGTTACTGGGACAGCCGATAGCATTTGCACAGGCATCCCCCATCTGCACTGGATTGGCACCAGCAGGAACCCATGGAGAAGCAGCTTACTGGGAGGGGAAGCACCCGGGAAGCAGTTCTGGGAGCTGATGCCTCCTTCAACAGGACAGCGAAGAAAAGCAGTCATCTGCAGTTATTTCTTGTTTACTAGGCAGTGAGAAAAGATGACTCTGTTGTTCACAGAATTAATATTTCCCCACAGACTTTATCTTTTTAGCATGTATTCATTTATACGGTCTGCACTTTGAAGGGTTAAATTATTGCATCCCTGGGTGGGCATCTACAGCCCTGTTATGCATCTACAGCCATGCATAACATTACCTGGGACCTGTGCTTAGCTATATGGCTAGATTCAAGCTGTTCAAGTAATTTAACCTTACCTCATGCTTATCCTTAACTATTGCATGTGATAGTTTCTACTTCTGCAGCACTGGTCCTCCAAATACCCAGGCACAGGGATTTTTGGGGAGTAGCAGCAGGTGGGTGAGCAGGCATGTTTCAGAACTCACTGCAATATGCCAGTGTGCATAGAAAAGGGAGAAAACAGCCACCTTCATAAAAGAACAGGTGGTTCTGGAAAGGTACCCAACTCACCATGTTGTCATTAATAATAGCAAAGCAAAACAGCCATTATAATGTACCCATATGCACATAGGGAGGGAGACAAAATGTAAACCAACCTATATTTGCTGTCTTGAAGGGTTATTTCCAAATATTCCCTCTCTGCTGCAAGCCAAACAAACGTCGTGTACCTTTGCACTTACCTCAGGTATTTAATGAGAAGCTTTTTTTCCAAGTACATTCACATTGACTCTCCTTCCTTACTCAAATTACAAAAGATTTTGAGGAGGAAGTGTGTGTTTGTAAAAAGAATATCAAAAGCAAAAAGAAAAGAAGTACTTCTGTCTCATTACATCTGCCCTTCCTCTGTGTCCAAAGCACGTAGCTTGCCCAGAACACAGCTTTATGGGACAGATGGCAATTTTTATCATCTTTCTCATTTACAGTGAACGAAGAAAGCCAGAAAGAAATTTTTCTGCAAAATTTTCGCATTAGAAACCCACACTTTCTTTTCCTGTGTAAACACTATAGAGGTGGAAAGTCAGTGAGGGCACAATATAAAGACAGGACTGAAAAAAAGATCTGGAGAGACATTTAAAGGGAAAAATGTCTTTAAGATTTAGCTGGCTATGAATCTAAATCTCATTTTTGACAGGTCTTGGGAATTCAGAACCTGTTTATGCTGCCCACTGCAGTGCTCAGCAGAGATGTCAAAATAGGTATCAGCAGCCTCTCCGGGTACCAGCTGTGATAAAGCTTTGCTGACACAACACAAACACAGCTATGTGGATCTTCTCAGATCAATGCAGAGTAGAAGCAGAAGACTTCGTGCCTGCGTGTGCCTGCCTGTGTAAAGACAACCCAAGTCACTCTAGTGCTTCAGACATGGTATCCTTCACTTCTGAAAGCACTATGTATAGATACATACACTGGTTTTGGAAACATCCAGTAACTCACAAAGCTCTGAAGAAGGAGCATCATTGTTAATATTTAGGTCACCCACTTAATCACTCAGGTAGAAAACTATGGAATAAAAACCATCCACATGAAAAAAAAAAGTTAAAATCAAACTGAAATACACTTTCAGGCCCTTATTATGTATGTCAGAAAAAACCCCACACAATTCCAGTGGGAAAAAAAAAATCAATTTCATGTCATTTAAGTGACTGACTTGTCACTTCATTGTGAAATTGGATTTTTTTCTGTTTGCTAGCTGCCTTCCTTTCTCAGGTACTTAACTTTTCTAAAGTTTACCTTTCCCACAGTTTGTCTATTAATAAACCTTGCTTAGTGACTGATTAGGAGCCACTTTGTCATCATTCATGTTTCTGGATTTGAAGCTGGAAATCTAAAAGGAATCTACATAGATAATCCCCATCACATTTTACTCCATTCTAATAACCAATTAAAGAAGGAAAGACCACTAGACTACCTTTTTCTTTTTTTTTTAAATTTTGTGTGCTATAGTGAATAACAATGGAATAGGAATATGTCACATTCTGAGAAATAACAAGACCAATTGTTTTTTCTTTCAGATGGAATAAAATTTTGGAATAAACACAGTCACTTTTCAAAAATATCCCTGCTTCACAGGGCAAATAAATTACCATTAAAATAGCAATAAATTAGCAATAATAAAAAAAAAAAAAGATTAGCAGTCTCACTTCAAACACTGGTATTTCCAATTCATGCATTTTTGTAAGCCATAGGAATGCAGTTGTCCTTTTTCTGCTTCCTGGGCTTAAAATGACTGAAAAGACTTTGAAAGAGCCTGCCTCTTTTCCAACGTTTCTGGTGGTGGAGGAGAGGCAAGCCCAGAGATTTCAGTGGCGTTACCTAGGGCTTTAAAAGGAGCAGACTGAGCTCGGTCTGGCAGTGCATACTCACTCAGCCCTGTGAAAAGGGAAAGTCAAAGAAAACTGGTCAGAATTTTTGACAAAGTAGGTTTTTCTGAGAAAAACCAGCTCCCATGGACTTCCAGCAAGCCCTGAGCAGATTTCGGGTTTCACCTCATGAAACTTAGGTCTGTGCAGGATGTGTGCTGCAGAGCAGCTCCACCATCATGGTCGTGTGAAAGGCAGTGATACCCAAGCTAGCTGGCTCTGACACTTGGAGCAGCCTGCCAGCAGCAGCACCTGGGTTATGAACTGTCCAGCTTGGAGCTCTGTGCTACCATCCGCCGTGCGACCACTGCTTTGAAGATGCTAGTGAGCCTGAGCCTCTGTGCAGCAGGCAAAACACATGGCAGGGCTTCCAGGGTCTGCAGCTCTGCAATAACCTTGCTATGGGAGCTATTGAAAGCTGGGGTCAATAGGACTCCTGAGACTTCCATGTTTCTTGTTTGGAGCCATCAGATCAGAAATCTTAGCATCTCTGGGAATCGTGGCTGAGCTGGGGCATTTGAGCCTAAGGAATTCCAAGTCAAGACTCCTTTTGAAAAGAGACTTTTGGGTGATTTTAAAAATAACTTTTGTGGGAAATGTTCCTTCCCACATGCACTTTTCAAGCTAACGATGAATATGTTCCCCCAAGAATTTCCATAAAATGGAAACTTTCAGCCAAAATTAGTGAAATACTACCAAATTCATTTTTGATACTCTTTACTATACACGAACGAAAGTCACTGTCACAGGTTAAGGCTGAGGAATATCCAGTCTTTCTTGCAAAAGGTTTTCCTTTGTTTCCAACACTTTGCATCTCAAAACCATTACCAGGAAGGAGCATTTGTGCCATTTTGGATGCATAATGCCTGTGTGCTATGCAGAGTACCAAGTGCCAAGAAGCTCCAGAACCAGCCCACCAGGAGATGGGAACCTGAACAGTAGAGAAGTATGAGGAAGATTTGAGACCTTTTATGCTTTTATTTGCTCATTTGCTTTTCAAGTCTCAATCTTTTCAACAACCGCAACAAAATCCACTTATGCCCACGTCAGCATTTGCCCTGCATGAACCTGGAAAAACCCTTCTCACAATTGTCTCAGTTTCACCCCACTCCTCCTGGAAGATGCCTGATGGAAAATCCTGCAGTAGACAAGCCTGCCCACGGCCCGGTGCAGGTCCACGGGGTGCTTCTGCCCATCTGCAAAGTCCGCGAGGCCACATCCAGCTCCGGAGGCAGTGCAGCTGGGCATGCCTGGCACTATCCTTACGTAAATACTTCTTACTGCATATTAGCATGACCATTGTTTCTAAATACCTCTGAAAATGAAATTTCCAGCTCAGATGAATGGCTGACCTTAGCTGGCCATATCATCACATCTTCTAAGATTTTCAGCCTCAGAGCCCCAAAGCAAAGATTTGACAATGACATCCTTTATACCTGCAGGGATTCCAGCAGGCTGAATCCTCCCTTGAGCTGTCAAAGTTTCAGGTACTGCTTGTGAGCAGATAGGAAGCCATCTCTGCATTGAAACATGGCAGCCATTTAAGGATACACAGCAGTAGCACAGAATTATTTGGCAAAAGAGGATGGAAGAAATGCTGCAGCCAATTGAAATGGCAGAACATTCACAGGTAGAAAGAATGCAATTATCCAGGCTGGAAGCAGGCCAGGATGCCATTCATACTGCAGACTTGGCATTTCTCAAAATGAAATAACAGATGTTTTTGTGAACTTCTGTCAGGCATAAGTTTTATTAATTAAATCTGTAAGAACTACTCTGCCTTTGGCACTTTTTTTTTTTTGCAAATAAATGCAACAAACCTGAAATGTCATTATATATAGATAGATATGTGCATATATATGTATATATACATGTATTTATACACATCCATCTTTCGGTTCAGAACAGATTAATTTTCTGAAGCAGATGAAAGGGGAAAAAGTTGCTCTCTAGGGCCTCATGATCATCTCTAGCCTCCAGTTGCAAGAGAGACCCCAGACAGACAAAACATGAGAAGATATGCTGGAGGCAGCAATTTAGACTGACAGGGTGATAGACTAGGTGATCATATAGATTTTGCTACTTTTAACCTCTCAGAGGTAGCGAGGTAGCTACAAGGAGGGGGATGTTGTAGGAAAGACAGACAGGAGGAGAAATGTAACTTGTACACTGAGCAGAAGCAGGTGTACAGCCCTGCAAAGAGACAGAACTCGTTTCCCCAATCTGCAGCTGACTTCTGCAAGATGTACCTAATGAATGGAGGTACACATCACTGTTGCTGGCTGGGGACTTTGTAATAGGTAACACACACACAAAAACTTGCTCCCTATTCAAAATTCCTCTACCACTCACTTATTTTAAAAGCCCTAACAATGGAAAATAGGGGGAAACAGACTTACTGCACTGCCAGAAAAAAACCAACCAACCAAACAAACAACCAAACAACACAGGAAGGTTTTTTATGTATTAATTTTTTTGGCAAGAAGTGAATAGAAACCACCTACATGGTAGAATATTGACTTTCTCAGACGCTAAGCAACAGAGCTAACCTGTTCGCTGTCCCAAGGAGTGGCATGTTTGTGTGAGATTGAAGTGCCATGGGACACTATAGCAACAGAAAACTGAAGTCAAATGTCTCAGTAGAAGTGTCCCTCCAGGTCTCAGTGACTCAAATAACTACATTAATTGGTCTTCCTCCATGACATGGGAAATTCAGGTGACTCTCTGCCACCCAGCAGTTCAGTCCCTTCCGCTGATCATAACAGATCATGCACTTTCTCCTTTGAGATGCAATGGTGTTTGGGATGAAAGCAAGCTCTGAGGGAAGTAATTCCTTCCACTTGAAAAGAGAATTCTTCAAGCTGCACTAAAAGGGAAAGTCGCCATGGAAGATCCCATGTCCCTGACCTCATCTGTCCAATTAAGATTTCCGGATTTGCAGAGCAAACTAAAACACACATTTACATTTTTTTCTCAATGAAGAATGAGCTTTTCTGAGCCAGAACAAATGAAGCCAGAACATTTTTCTTTTTCTCAAGTCTTATTTCTACAGGTGTCTAGAAGTTGGACAAGTTATTTGGTAAATAAAAATAAGTTAATTAAATAGCAGTAACAGTCTTATTCTTTCAGCCAAGGTCATTAGTTTGGTTAGGCTGAACATGAACATAGGGAAAAAGCAGATATTTTACCTCCAAGCCACTCAAGCTAGCCCAGTTATTGTTGTAACTTGACATGAACAAATGCAGTAGTATGTCCAAATCCGGTGTTTCCACTTAAAATTGATGCTGAAAAATGGGGAATAGTTCAAAAGAGCTACATGACTCAGTGAATGAATGATCCATAAAACATGCCTGGTGGTGGGAAACTCGATACACTCAATCTATCTGCTTTATCTGAAAGCAAATCAAAAGGGAAAAGTCTGCTGATAGCAGATGATTCTTTAGTGAAGCAGAAGGCAGAACATGATTTCAGGGTGGGAAGTTCATCATAGTTGCAAAAGACAAAAAATAAACATTTTTGACAGCACTGAAGCACCCCTCCGAGGACAGGTTTACCTGGTTCAATGCAGAGCCTGTCAGACATTCCCAGGAGAGCTCCACGCACACCGGCTCATTTATACGTCTCAGTGCCAGGCCAGGATGCTCCCGCTGGTGCTGCAGTGCATTGACATGACATTGGACTAAGGCTCAGCAGCCTGGTTTCTCCTGGCTCTCGCAGTCTTTCTGCCCCCGCTGCTGCGTCTGGCTGGTCCTCAGGGCTGGGACCCTCTCCGCTCAGCTCTGCTTTGCACCATGCGGGCGTAGCCTGAAGTTTTCAAGCCAAGATGGATACTCTTTGAAATGGTACCAATACACACGTCAGGCTGGAGTTTGCGCTGAAGTGGTTTTCGAGTTCAATTTGAAAAACAATGGTTCAGATTAATTCTTGTTTCAAGCTCAGTCAAGTTCTCTCGTGAACGCAGAGGCTCTGACTCACCATCTTTGCTGGGTTTAACTGAGGGTTTACGTGGAGATGATCTAACCCATCTGCAACTGCCAGTGTCTCTGTGGCAGGGGCAGCATGGTGGGGGGATGCAAATGGTCACAGTGAGCCAGGGCCCCTGGGCTACACAGTGAGGGCCAGTTCCTCCTCTTCTTCCATCTGCCTCAGCCTTGTAATACAGGAAAATCAAATAGGGCCCCCAGCACTGTGCTGATTTCTATTTGGTTCCCTCCCAAGATGGCGAGAACTAATTGGGTCCACCATCAAAACTTAATGCAATCTCCAGCTGTTTGGTGGATGTAGGCTTTGTAGCTAAACAGGAAGAAAATTTGTTTGGAAACTATTGAGAAACCTAGTTATTTACGCCAGGAAGCCAGGAGGTAGCCCGACTGAGGGGACAGCGCACGTTCCAACAGACGTGGGAGGTTTGCAAGATTAACCACAGACTAAATTCTGTGTATGCATCTCAGAGTATACAACTAGACTGAAATCATTCATTCATGTTTGTTTTCATCTAAGCAAAGTCAACAGATTAAAATACTTCTAATTGCTAAAGAGTCAGTGCTGGGTTCTAATTATCCTGAGATCGGATGTGGACCTAGTGGTTGTATGAAATGTTTCTCTCCCAAACGTGCAGTTTCCTTGGAAGCAGAGCTTCAGAGGCACAACCATTAATAAGAAGAATTTGTTCGGTTAGGTAGGTGCCTGGGACAGATTATCAAATATTGAGGTTGGCAAGGACCTCTGGAGATCATCTCATCCACCTCCCTGCACAAAGGAGGGGCAATTAGAGCTTATGGCCATGTCGAGATGGGTTTTGACTGTCTCTAAGGATTGAGACTCCACAACCTCTCTGGACAACCTGTTCCAGTGTTTGACCACTCTCACAGGTAAAAAAAGGGGTTGTTTTCTTAGACCAAAATGGAATTTTCTGTATTTCAGTTAGTGCCTGTTGCTCTTGCCCTTTCACTGTGTCGCAGTGAAAGGAGGGGGTATGAATGCACCACCACACACTGGATTCCAGAGTAGGGTCTGCTTCTGATCAAAGTCAGTAAGGAGACCACCACCTGAAGTATCATCTGGTTTAGAGCAGTACTGGAGTAAGCTGGGGACAGCCACAGCATGGAAGGACCCTGCACTCAGGAGAGCTGCCTTTTCCCCTCATTGACTTGGTGGACATCCACTCCACCCTCTTGCAAAGCACCGTGAAAGCTGTCCAGTGCCTATTATATATTATTGTCAGGCAAAGCCTGTGGGAAAAGATGGTGTTTTTTATCAAGCCAGCAGATATAACTGAGAAAAAAAATCACAGATTTTGAGCCACCAGCCCTTTTATAGGATTGTTCATTCTCATTGGAATTGGAAGTGAGTGGAAGATTTTGCCCTTACCTCGCATTGCAACTGTTTAACTCATACCTGAGCCATTCATTGTAAAAAATCTACAGCTTCTTCTTTTCCAACATAAAATGAGCAAAGTTGTTTATTGTAAGAAAGCATGAAAGGTGTATTCAAAATAGAATAAAGGCACTTACATGTTAATAATGGACAAACAATATGTTTGATCAGACTTGCAAGAACTACTTCTGGTTCAGTCCCATGAGCAACCTGAGTTTTTCAGTGCAACGCCTGTCCTTGTGAACGCTGATATATAGCATTTTTGTCTCTGGTGGCTGAGTGAGACTCAGAGTGCTAAAGGGATGGTAGAACTAGTTCACTTTGACTGTTATGAAATGTAAGATGGAAATCAACACTGACATAGTTTTTAGCTTTATTTGACATTGACTCTATTCCTCTGTTCCAGTTATATGAAATTGTATCTTAGATCTGTGTGTTATGCTGGCCCTGTCCTATAGTTCTTGTTCAGGTAAATGGTATTGATTTCAATGGAAATTTTGTCTGAACTTTATCTTGAAGCAGAAAGGCTTTAATTCTGAGTATATGCAACCTAATGCAAAATCACCCACAGTTGAGCAGAAGTCGGGTTAAATTTCACTCATGATACATTCATTGGCATGATAACAGAATTTCCTGTTGATATCAGCACAAATCGTCTTTAGATCTGAAGCGCTGGTGTTAAGGAGAGTTCAAGCCTAAAAAGAAACATATGTCTCTGAAAGAAGGTGATTCCAGAATCCTATGGTGACTAAGTTTATTCTTTCTTTCTTTAATTTAACACTGTTTCTTTGTACACCTCTTCTGGTCAGGGTTAAACCCAGAAATACCAAGTAAGCCATGCCTGTCATGTAATCCCTCACTAATTCAGATCTTCAATAAATGGACTGTCAGCAGAAAACTGTTCAGTCGTGTTTGTTATTGCTAACAAACACATCTCAAGACATACCCTAAATGCAATTTCAGTTCAGTTCAGTGAGATGAACTGAGTGTGGTGTTGACCCTGGCTTATAGCCTGGAGACACACTCTGCGGTTCTCAGAAGGTTTTGTCCAGCTCAGAGAAGCAGGCAAAGTACAAATTTCTTCAGACTTTGTCAGAATGTATAGATTTGTAAATTGGGCTAGAAATCTCAGGAGAACAAGTTTGCATGAATATGTTGTGGCAGCAGTCTGGAAGAAATGTAGGAAGAGAATTGCCTACCATGGGGCAGCTCGGCATTTCCACTTCCCATGTCCAAAATGGCAAAGATGCCCAGAGATGCTAAAATGGAGCAGCTGACCTCAGTTCTCCGAGTTACAAGAAGCGTGCAAAATAAGACTTGCCTGTCTTATTTTGCACAGGCAAGACATCCCATTGAAGTCAAGACATTATTTACATAAAAGCTGTTTACAAGACAAGCATAAATGCCCGATCTTACCAGTTGTTCCTCCAGGCCTGAACATCTTAACTTCAATCGGTCGCGAGCAGACATTTGACTGCTGGGGTACAGGTTTCTGACTTTAAACAGAATATAGCCTAGCTCATAATCATGACTGGGGATTTCAGGCAGAGGAGGACAAGTTAACAAAATAGAGAGAAATTGTTACAATAGGCCAAGCAAGATATAGTACGATACCTACTGAAGGAGCCTGGCTTCTGCAGATCGGTGTTTATCCGATCTGCCATTTATCCTTTGCAGACTTCTCAGCCTTCAATTAGAAGCCTGACCCCCACATAAGGAAACGCATAAGAGGGCAGCCCCAGCGGTCAGGGAGCTCCTAAGCTAAGCAGGAGATAGCGAGGTGAGGAACAGAGCCCGACACCAATACCTCAAAAGCAATCAGTACCCGACCCCTTCCATTTGGATTCAGAGCCGGGAGCTGCGGCTGCGGCCCAGACCAGACTGTCCCTTTCAACAAACACATGGGAGAAAAGCCTTGGCTGCAGCCCCACTCCTGCTGCCGGCTTTTCTGGTGGCTTAATGCTCTTCCTCTGGGGAACTCAGTTGGAATCCTACTCTGCCTATGTGAAGTAGGAGTATGGACCCTGGTTTCTCTCTCCCACTCTGAGCTGCATTTTCTGTTCTGCTTGAGCAGTGGGGCCTGGTTATTTTGTGCAAGAGCCAGTTTAGCAGGCGAGTTTCAAAGACACTGACCGAGGCAGGGAAGATGTCTGGCAGGCAGGGCAAGAGCTCACAGCTTGTGAGCTGCCCCGGCAGGACTGGCTGCTTGCACACATACCCGGTGTGTGGCAAACATGTAAGCACCCTGGAGATTTTACTGGGAGAAACAAAAGAGCAGAGGAAATTTGGCTGCTTCTCAAGTTAGGCAGCAACTGAACAGGAGGCTGAAGGATCAAAATTTTGGACACAGACAATTACAGTGTCAGTCACTGTGAATGTAGCTGCTGGTGCCTAGAAAGAGATTAATTTAGATCTGCATATCAGACATACTCTAGAAGAAAGGTGCTTTCAGTTCAGAGAAGGATTTAGCAACTGTGCATAGTCAAAGAACTCTTAACAGACTGCAATATTTTTTGAATTAGATTTTAATTATACTGGTGATGCTACTGTAGGTATTAGTGAAAATGCAAAGCATATGGGTTAGAGCAACCATAAAAAAGGCATGTCTTGTGAGTGAGACAGAGTCATGTTCTATCAGTAAAAGTACAAAAATGGGTATTTTTGGAGAGTGACAAAAAGCTTGGATACTTGACACTGAAAATGAAACTAGCTTGCATTAAAATGTAATCTCTTTGGGCAAAAGAGATGATAAAATTTTTTACATATTTTATACTCTTTCTGTGAGCAGTTTACAATATAGTGAACCTCTTAACAGTTTTAAGATAAACTAATCATCAAGTTATTTTTTCATTTTGCACATGATGCTAATCGTGTTTGTAGCTTTACGGTGCTGAGTACAATGACTTTTTTCTTTCTAGAATTCAAGTAATGCTTTTATAAACTTGTCTCATGCTTATTTTTTTATAAAGCTCCAGAGAAAGGTCAAAGAAAGGGTTGTCTTTTATATTATGACAGCCCCCAGTGGGTTAAAGAATAGAAGTGGTTTATAAATAAAAGCCTCTTTCATCTGTCCTTTGATCCCCCCCATAACAAAACCTCCTTGCAAGTATTTTGCTTGACATAGTCATTGTTTCTTATTAGTTTCAAAATATCTGCAAGACAATGTCTTGATCTTCAGTTATGGGTACACTCTGCTGGGACTAGAGAAAGGGGTTTATTGTGCAGGGAGGGAAGAAGCCATATGCTATTTCTGCCCATGATTTTTGGCTCCCTGACCCTCGATAAACTGGGCTGGTGATTAGACCCCATACATTTCAGGGTAGTTCCATAGTTGGACCCAGCTGGAATTACCTCCAAAAGTTATGTATCTTAGCCACATCCTTCATCCCCGATTGAGCTTCCAACCTGTCTCTGTGCCAAGAGCCGTGAAAATAAACGTTCTTCGGGGCAGCCCTGGACATTTGTGCTGGGTAATTCAAGAAGTTTTTGCCACCAGCTGTCCTCCTGGCCTCTCAGGCAGAAGGAACGGGAGGTACATCACATCCACGCCTCTGCCTCCATACTCCCCTGCTCCTTTTTTGATCTGGCCTGAAACCTGCGATGGGTGTTACGCCCTGTGGAGAATGGCAGCAGGTTGAGAAGGTGACCCACAGACCATTCCCAAACTCCAGCAGGGATGTGGCATGAACAGCCGAAGAGGGAATGTCCCGCATCGGGCTTTGTGGGTCCCCGATGCACAGGCAGAGCAGGGCTCCAAGGATAGAGCCAACAGCTTCAGCCTCTCTTTTCTGTGGGCTGGGAATAAAAGGGCTTTTGAAATGAGGTGAAACCCCTCTCTTTTAGAACTCTAACTGGGCTATGAGAAAGAGAAATAATGAATCTCCCACACTGAAATAGAAGAAAATAGAGATATTTTAAAAGGACCATCTTCAACTCTGTCAATAAATTATTTTTGATATTTAGCATTTGAAATTTTAATCTGCTTGTAGCTTGTTGCTTACGCTCAAACTATGTGGGGTTTGTTTAGTCCCTTTTCTCTTATAAAATTAAAGTTTACAAATGTATCGTTAATTTTCATTTATTAAAAACAGTTTTCCTGCATAAAAGTAATTCCAGCTGATCATTAAAAACATACTTTAAGAGGCAAAGAAAATATATTGATTGCATATAATTTGAATGGCAAGAAATATGTTTTTAATTATTGTTATTTTATTAACGGACAAGTACTATCTTATTAAATCTAAATTGGATGTGCACCGAGGAACACTAATGCAAACCATTCCAAAGACAAAAATTAAATACACGTTGGTACATAATAAAGCCCTCATGTACAATAGAGGTGGTTTACAAAAAGATCTTTCAACTTTTGAACAGACCAACATGCAAGTATTTCTCCATCTGAGTTCACGGTAAGGTCCTTAGCATAAAGTATATTGCTTAAAAAAGCCTGATCCTTTTTTCTGTTGGGATCGTATGTTTGTGTAGCTCCATTGATTTCCAGGCTACTGCTTCCGATTTATAATGGTTCAAAACAAGATTTGGGCTGGAAAGGCTGAAGTCATCCAGCTAAAAACTAGTAGGGTAGTCATAAACTGTCAAACATTGACCCCCAAAATGCATTTCAGTGCAATTAAATTCCTATGTACACCAGAATGCTACTCGTCTTGGCTCCCCTTTCCTCCCCTCCCAGGCAGCCGTTCGGTCGCCATTGGGAGTCAGAGGAGCTAGAGATGGTTGTGGTCAGCATCATGAACCAAAGTTCACCCTCTCGACCCTGTTGGTGTTTGACTGCAACCTGGGTTTCCAGTACACAGAGGAGTCGTCTTCCTCTTAAATTTGTTTTTGGTCCAACAACATAATAGGCCGATTGGAAGTAGCCCAGGCCTATTCCAGCTGTTTCTTCTGATACTCTCATGCCGATAAGCAGACTCTCTAATCCTGTCTTTCACCAAAATACCTAACAAAGCCACAATGCCCACATAGTCTTGCAGGTTCCTTTGTTTTGAGCAGGGATAGTTGCTTGGGCTTTCAGAGTAACTCTGCTGTTGCTCCATTCATCTGGTTCCAGAAAAAAACCAAGCATATTTGGTTATTCTTTAATGAAGGGAGGTTATTAGATCACTGATCTGAGCACAAATACCTCAACCCACAGCAGCAGTGGGTTTGTCCAAGACATATTGGAATACCAAAAAGGAATTTCCTGTATTTACTTGGAATAAACTATTTTCTGCAACAAGTCTTAAGAATATGAACACTGTTTAGAGTGAGAAGTTGAAGGCACGTAGACACAACAAAGCTGATTTTTTTGTTCACAAGGGAAGTTAATGACTTCCAGTTCTTCAGTGTTTCACAACCAGCTCCCTCAAAACTCTTAGCTGGAGGTTCAGCCTTTCTGATGTTGGGGATTAGATGCCAGCGTCAGGGCACTTGTGTGGTCTAGTGGGAAGGTAACTTAAAATTCTCCCAGCATCTTGTTGGCCATGGGGATATAGATACTTCACTGGAAAGTAAAGCAATTGCATTTGGTTCACGGGTGAGAGGATCAAGGGGTGCGTGCCCAGATCCACCTGGCTTGTCATGAAGATGGCAACATGCAGTGGTGAGGGCTGCTATGGCATGGAAAGGAAGGGGAGATGGTGGCAGCTTTTCACAGCTCAGCAAACCCGCTCAGTCACTCCTTGGCAACTTTTTCTCTTGCTGCCCAGGAAGCTGAGGAGACAGGTGGGCAGAAGGGAGTTTCTGCTGTGGCGGACCTTTGCTATGGTAGACCTTTCCCATAGCATATTTTGACATCCTTGGGAAGGTGAGACAGGTGACAGTGTGTTCCCCCAGCTCCTTTGCCACAGTGCCAAATCTGATTCATGGGCTGGAAGCTGGATGACACTGCATAATGTACTGGAAAATTCCCTAATTCTGATCCATAGCCTACATTTTCCAAGACATTTAGAGAATTGGGTTTTTTTAATATCTTCTTTCTTCAGGTATATTTGAGAAAAAACAATTATTATGTAAAATAAGCCAAATCATGATGATTTCATGCTGGAAAGCATACTGTGAAATCAGTGAGAGCTTTTCCCAAGTTAAGGCCCAGAGGATTTTGCCTTAAAATAGAAAAAGAAGACTGTAAAGTAACAAACCTTCCAAAATGTCAGTTGGCTGGCTAAGACAGCACAACAAGCAAATTGTCTCCAGAGTTTCTCTGCCTTCAAAGTTAATTTAAAGAGTCCAGCTGGTTAATTTAGAAGAGGTTCAGTAGCTTGTATGATACTTGCATACAATTGACTTTTCTATCTGTAAAAAACACAAATCACTCAGTAATCGATGACCAACAAAAGCTCAGTTAAAGATGACTATGCTGAAATGATCAACAGTGAGGAAATCAAGTAATTTTCTTGTTGCTCGCCTTCACACCATACCTGAACAATACACCAAGCACAGCGACACTCTATAAGAAATCTGAATCCCCAAAGATTATACCTTGAGATGTCTTGGACTGCCTGCTTGAATTGAAGGCACTGAACTGAAGTTCTTTGCAGAAGGTATTCTACCACTAATTACACAGCATAGTTTAGCTACTGAGGTTAAAGCTGATAAAGTTTCTAGGACTTTGCTTAAAAAGGCTTATTATTAATACAGAGTGAGATTCCTTTGCCATCAGCTAACAAAAACCCTCCCAGACCTACAATGTTCTAGACTCACAGAAGAAGCATCTTCCAGTATCAAGAACACTTTTTCAGCTAAAAGAAAACAGCTTTTCAAATTTTGTTTGTATTTCGCTATATTGGGAGTGCAGTCCAAATCTTACCGTGCTCAGAGAAGAAACACAGAGACACAGGAGATCGGGCCTGCATGTAGGTAAATGTATGTCCATTTGAATTTCATGAAACCACTACTATCAACAAGTGAACCACTACTATGAACATTATTGGAGTCCTAAGATGGGTTTACGCTAGGATGAGGTAGCTACACAGTGGAGCTATGTACCTAAACTTCTCTAGCATATGTATCCTTGAAATCTTCTCAGAAGAGCTGGTTAAACAGATTACTGTTATTCAGATGCCAGTGTCAGAGTACTGAAATCTCATTTTGAATGACGTATCCCTCTGTCAGGCTCCACATGAAGAATGAAGCACAGTCCCAGAGGCTGAGCAAGATAAAGAAACCCTGGGAAGAAGATGGAGCCACTAAAAGACCCACCAGAGTTCAAGGTGCAGACTCACAGCAGGCTATTTCAAGCCATGAGCTGTTCGTTCTGTGTGTTCAGTCACTTCATTAGCGTAATAAAGCTTAACAAATCAGCACACCACAGCTAAGCTGTGGTAACCAACAGCTCCTGAGAAGCACGCAGGAAAGCACAGAAAACTCCACCTTGGCGCATGCATCCACAGGTGATGGGTGGCAGCCGAGAGGAAGGCAGCTGGCCAATATCTTTTTTGGTGATAACAGTGGTGGCCAAGGCACATGACGTTTTCAACATCGTTGGTTTCAGACAGAGAAAGGCAACTATGAAACTGTAGTCCAGAAATCTCAGAATTACTGAAGTGAAATAGAGGAACATGTTGTTTTTAAACAGAAGCACAGAAATTGCTTGAGGTCAAAAAAGCACAAAATAGTTTGAGGTCACAGAGCCAATCTTGCAAATCTAGGGCTGCACCCCTAGATGCAGGGCTAGATTTCCCTAGATTTCAGGGCTGCATCCCTGAAAAGAGAGTAGGTGGCGATCGGGAACAGGACCGACAATTCAAATCAAAGCTCCCAGGGGACCCAGACTTAGCTTTTGATAACACAACAGAAGACCATGATCACAGGCATCAGGCAGTTTTGGAAAGATTTGATGCTGCAAGGCTAAAGCTAAACAAATAAGAGGGTGTCATGCGAAGGGCGTGAATGGGAGAGAAGGGAACCCAGCAAAGATCATAATAACGCTACGGCCATCACTGCATAATTGCTTGAACAATGAAAGAAGGGGTGCGATGATTTCTTGGAACTGTGCTTTACATAGAGAAATTTATGACTAATGTAGTTGTTTGAACTAGCAGCCTTAGAGCATGACTGCTCAAAAATATTCAAAGAACAACAGATGCAAACCTTAAGAGAGTGCTTGAGGAACTGAAGGATTTAATTAAAGAGGCCTCAGTCCTGAAATACTATGACAATAAGCACAAAAGTGACTTGTTCATGGATGTATCCCAGAAGAGTATTGGCACAATACTCTTTCAATAACACAGTTGAAGCTGGAGACAAGTGGCTAATGCATCACGGCCACTAACAAAAACTGATTGTAAATATGCCGAAAGAATGAAGGAGGCTTTGGCCTTAAGCCATGGCTGTAAAAAAAATTCCTTTATTTATGGGACACCACTGTTAGCTGAAACTGACCATAAACCACGTACTGCTATTGCCAAGATAGTCCTGATAAATACCTCCTGGAGAATACAGAGATTGTTTTTTCAGCTACAAATGTATGTTTTACAAATTGAGTAAGGCTGGGTGAGATTTGGTGGTTGCAGGCAAACTCCCGATCATTTTACAAAACTTCCAGACATTGATCATGGATGTGCCAAGCCTCCTAAAAAAAAAAAAAAGAAAACCCTCTTCACTTGCAGGCAAAATGTAGACTCTGACTGCCGGTATCACTAACGACTTTGAGATAACAGGAAAGGTAATTCAGGCTTTGGCACAAAACTGCCAATGCCTTATTGTACCTTGGCAGTGAGGCCTGAACAGTACATGTGGGTTTTTAAAGAAGCTTGAATGGAGAATCCTGAATGTATTAAAAAGAAGTACATGAAAGCCATTAAGGGATGAGAATTCTAAGAGAAAGACCAGAGGCTGTTGAGAAATCAACAGTGACATTAAAGCAATTCAATATTATTTAAAAACTTTGCTTATGCCAGCAGTACAGGGCAAGTCCCTCCAAAAGAACCCATGAAGATGGGCAAAAGTAAAAGAAGTATGTGTAAATCTTCTTGTAATTTTTATTTATTACATTAATAATAATTACAATGTATTATTATTGTTACTATTTTTGTTGTTATTGTTGTTATTTCTATTGTTACTATTATTTCCCCAACGTGGCCTTCCTAGAAGTTACTGCAGCCAAACAGACAACCATATACTCCATATTCATTTTAACTAAACATGACATACCAAGCACAATAACATCTGACAACAGACCACAATGCAGCGGGTATCACTAAAAGAAATCTGCACTGAAACACAGATTTAGGTTTATCACCACTAATCCCCAGTACTTCCAAACTTTCAAGGCTAATGGAAAAGTGTCAGAAGAACACAGTGCTGAATGTAAAATAAAAGGCTCGGGGAGTGAGACTGATTCCCGTTTAGAGCCAGTGTGAGTAGCTGTGGGGAACCGGTCTCTTGCAAGGGCAAGCTGGAGCGTGCCGTCTTGCAGAGAGGTTCTTGGTGCACTGGGCTGGTGCTTCACGCTCAGGGCAGTGGCTAACAGAGCTCCAAACTCCTTGTTTATTAGTGATTCCTAAACGCTTACCATGTTGACAATTTCTGTACCGTTATGGACACATGCACGTTACCAGTGTGATTGCCAAACAGCAAATATAAGCATGATACAGAATATCAGGAGAATATTTTATGACAGTTTTACCTGCATCTACGCAGGAGTATTTGCTGAGATGGAAAAACTGTTTAAAAACTTGCTGACAATTTTTCCATCAGGAACCATGTCCAATGAAGACAGTCCTTAAGGGATACTTTTTGAAGATGTCGGTTAATTCTTAGTTAGCAAACCTAATGATTTCTACCATTGCTGCTCCTAAAGTCCCGTCATTACTCAAACATCTGTTTTCACATTTAAAATGGACTTTTAACCCCCACTGAAGAAAAACTTGAAAACATTAGGCCCAATGGCAAATGCAAGGAACACCCAGTGCACCATCTTTTTAACCTCTTTGGGGATGACCAGGCGTCTTGGTTCTTTTTCTTTTTTTTTCCTTCACAGAACTGGCATTTCAGACTTCTAAATTGACAGAAATCATGAGCAAATTCCCTCTGAGCATCAGCGGGAACATCACAGAGTTCATTTAAATCCTGATCCCAAGCACCCTGTTGTGGAGGGGAAAGCGCAGAGCCACTTCAGCGGCTGCACAGGGAGACCTTGGTGCAGGCTTAGGGCTGGTTTGGCTGGTGGCTGAGCACACCCTTTTCCCACTCAGTGGGTGTCCGGGGCTGTACCATAGGCTATCGGCAGGTCATTATCCATGATAAGGACGCCATCATACACAGAGGGAGCCCTTGAAAAAAAGCTGCCTGTCGAATCAACTGTGGGTGAATATGTCTTCAGGGAGAGCTGGACGCTCTCCCTCCCTTGTTTTGTTTTTGTGAGTGTGAAGGAAAGGAAGTTTTTAAGATACGAAGTTAGTTATTTTTTTTGTTATCATGAAGCTGCAAAATGCTTAGGCAAGATTTATTTCATGCTGAAAGTTAAGCTTAGAGGATTTTTTTATTTTGCAAGGTCCTGATGGTTTGAGCTTACAGGAGACAAAACAGACTCCATTTGTTGCATTTCCTTTCTCTAGAGTTTTATTACTGTATTTATCAGGCTACCTCTTCTTTAATATAGATGCCTTTTTTTCCTAAACTATTTGTTAGAGGTAACCAATTAAAAAACCACAGTGTGCATTCATTACACTAACTGATAAACATAAAATTGTGTTTTCTCTTATGCAGCTCATCTGGTAATTTCTGAATTTTCTTCTAGAAAGCAATGTGGAGATGGATGTACTATCCTTACCCTTCCTGCCATTCTGCGCTTAGTTTGCTCATAGATATAGATTTTGACCTAAAATAAGATTGGGCACTACCGTCATTCATTAACACATGAATATCTGAGACTACCACACAAAATAATTGCAAAACGGAGCAAAGTTTGTAGAAATCTCATAAGTCTCCCTGGTCTCATATTAATAGTTGAGGAAAATGGATTTCTGGCCATCCGCAGCAAATGATGATAAAATGAAAGTTAACAATTCTTGTACATCAGAGAATAAGCAGGAGGCCTGAGACTGCTTCAGCCCTGAGCAGAGTGAGAGGAACGCCAAGCTGCATTGCAGCACAGCAGTAAGCAAATTGTGTGCACACGCTCGTGCCTCAAATCCTCCACATCACTGCCATGAACAAATGGGAAAATATTAAAAGGAGATGCAAACTTTGTTTGCATTTACCGCGGGCCACATTTGTCTCTGGTGCAACTTGAGAACACTGTGGAGTTTTGCTTCATTGTTACTGTTAACACATAAAATTCAGAAAAGATTTTTGTTAGTATTTCCTTGGGAAGAATTTATCTCCTGGCAACAATTCAAAAGTTAAGAAAGATTTATACACTGGAGTCCCATTTTGTATTCCTTGGGTAGAATCCCAAATTCCCTCCACTTTCACCTCCAAGGAGTCATTAGCATTTATCAGGTAAATAATCTGTAAAAGGCAGATTATACCCCTATAAATCCATTATAATTGCATTGATTTCAAAAGTGTTACTGAAGATTTATGCTCATGTAACTGAGCTCACAGTTGGTAAGCTTTCTAAGGAAGACTCTAAATATTTCCTCAAGAGAAAACAGGCCTTACCATGTGCTGGTTTTTTCTGTTCTATATGTCCTCACCTTCTATCATAATGAAGTATTTTATATAAATACAACATGAGGTAATGACACTAACTGAGAAGGGAAATAAACTCACACTAGAATATCAAGCCGAAGTCTTCCCACCTGCTTTTTATTAACACAGACCACCATCTTAACATTATTTAGCATCATATTCTTATTTAATTCAGCCCATCTATTCCCTCTTTACCTTGCCTACTCAACAAAACCCTTTCTTCTCAGTGCATTTTAATATCAGGCATGTAAGTTGCATCCGGCAACTTCACGGACTCCTCAGACTAAATTCCCTTAGAGAAAGTGCATTCATCGGCTATTTTCTGTTGCATATCCAGACACTAATGCACACTTCTGTACCAATGAACCATTTTGAAGCGTCAGCTCAGCCTTCACTGAAGCTAGGCTGAAGCCCGTGATGTACTGTGGATACTGCTTTGGAGAGGCTCACAGGAGTCCCAGTTGCAGACCCTGGAGCCCTTTGTGTGCTGCTCTACAGGCAGCAAGAAGTCCGTTATTTCTTGCATGAAACATACACATTTAATGCATTGTAACAACATGAACACTCTAAATCAATGGAGATTGCAGAAGGCATTTATTTACTCATTGATATAGAAGATCTAGTGATCCTAAGCATCTACATAGTCAATCTCAGAAATGTCTTGAAGTGTTATTGTTTCAGTTATAAAGTTACCTCTTCTAAGACTGTTTTTGCAAAAAGGCAAAGAATTAATGACAATTAGTATGTTTATTCGTGAGAATGAACATCGTTGTGACTTTCGTGGGAGGAAGTGGAATCACTTAGGCTCCAATTTGTTATAATTCAGGTTATTTATTCACGTAACTGAGGCATGTATAGAAGCTGTGCTCCAGACCAAGAGCCCAGAGGTGTGGGAAGTCTGCAACACCATAGAAAGCATGAGTGGATGCTCTGTAGGAACCCTATTACTGGGGATCATGCCATGAACAGCATGATCAGCAGCCCCACTTAAAGTGCCAAAATACCTAAAAGTATAAGCAAAGAAAAAAAACCCACATCGTCTCAGGGAAAAGTAAATGGGTGGAGGAGAAGGATAACAGAAAGAAAAGCACATGATCAGGTATACCAAACATCTGCACAACCAGATGGTTCCAGACCATGATCGGCTGTTTATTATGTAAATATACATATTACTTTTTCCTCTTCTCACATCTCAGTTGAAGTATCATTAGCTAGTAATTTTCTCATATATGTCACGGTTTTTAAAAAAATCTTCTTTTTATTTCAACAAAGTAGGTGAGGAAAAAACATTGACAAAAATGTTTCCATCTTCGACAAGACTCCCTGCTGGCAGAGAGAGATCCCAAGACAGTGAGTGGAGGGCATTGCATGTCCTTTTCACCCTGATCAGTCAGCGATACAGGGTTACAGCCCATATCACTCATGGATGTCACGGGCAAGTGCCACCTGGGGCAATAAGGGCAGGCAGTCCCCAGAGGATTAGGAGAGGTGGTATGGTCAATGGTCTTAACAAGATGCCTGTTGCCCAAATCAACCTCTAGTCCTTCCTCTCAGAAGGCAGCACGTTTACCGGTTAACATAGAATCATTCAGGTTGGAAAAGACCTTTAATACCATCGAGTCCAACCATTAAGCTAACACTGCCAAGTCCACCACTAAATCATGTCCCTAAGTGCCACATCTACACGTCTTCTAAATACCTCCAGGAACGGTGACTCAACCACTTCCCTGGGCAGCCTCTTCCAATGCTTAAAAACCCTGTCGGTGAACAAATTTTTTCTAATATCCAATCTAAACCTCCCTTGGTGCAACCTAAGGCCATTTCCTCTCGTCCTATCGCTTGTTACTTGACAGAACAGACCAACACCCACCTCGCTCCAACCTCCTTTCAGGTAGTTGTAGAGAGTGATAAGGTCTCCTCTCAGCCTCCTTTTCTCCAGGCTAAACAACCCCTGTTCCCTCAACTGCTCCTCATAAGACTTGTGCTCTTGACCCTTCACCAGCTTCATTGCCCTTCTCTGGACACGCTCCAGCACCTCAATGTCCTTCTTGTAGTGAGGAGCCCAAAACTGAACATAGTATTCGAGGTGCAGCCTCACCAGTGCCGAGTACAGGGGCATGATCACTTCCCTGCTCCTGCTGGCCACACTATTTCTGATACAGGCTGGGATGCTGTTGGTCTTCTTGGCCACCTGGGCACACTGCCAATCCAGGTCCTTTTCCTCTGGGCAGCTTTCCAGCCACTCTTCCCCAAGCCTGTAGCGTTGCATGGGGTTGTTGTGGCCGAAGTGGAGGACCCGGCACTTGGCCTTGTTGAACCTCATACAGTTGGCCTCGGCCCATCGATCCAGCCTGTCCAGGTCCCTCTGCAGAGCCTTCCTACCCTCCAGCAGCTTGGTGTCGTCTGCAAACTTACTGAGGGAGCACTCGATCCCCTCGTCCAGATCGTTGATAAAGGTATTGAACAAGACCGGCCCCAGTACTGAGCCCTGGGGAACACCGCTCGTGACCGGCCGCCAACTGGATTTAACTCCGTTCACCACAACTCTCTGGGCTCGGCCGTCCAGCCAGTTTTTTACCCAGCGAAGAGTGCACCTGTCTAGGCCGTGAGCCGCCAGCTTCTCTAGGAGAATGCTGTGGGACACAGTGTCAAAGGCTTTACTGAAGTCCAGGTAGACACATCCACAGCCTTTCCCTCATCCACTAATGATATAGATCATTGATAAAGATATTAAACAGAACTGGCCCCAATACTGAGCCATGGGGAACACTACCTGTGACTGGCCACCAACTGGATTTAACTCCATTCACCACTACTCTTGGGGCCTGGCCATCCAGCCAATTTTTTACCCAGTGAAGAGTATGCCCATCCAAGCCATGAGCAGCCAGTTTTTCCAGGAGAATGCTGTGGGAAATGGTATCAAAAACCATCTCCTTTGGGTTCTGCTCTATAGCACAGAGATGGGTTTGTACGAATGTTCTCCTTTAAATCATCCCACAGTCAACGTAGAGTAGACCTAGCCTCCACATTTTCTTTCCTCACCCATCCTGCGTAATAATTTTCCATGTTCTCTTGCAAACCTAAATGTAATCTCTCATTTACTAGGAAGAAATGCAAACGCTGGGCTCCAGTGCCTGTTAATGCCTCCAGATGTGCTCCCATTTGCACTACAGGGCAATATGGCAAAAAGGCTAAGTGTGACTGGTTGTGCTCCTCTTCTCACACAGACCTCATTTCTCAAATTCCAGCTTGGTTCCCACAGGAAAACTTTCCGAAAAAACTTTCTGAAAGGCTTCTCAGCTCCTCGCTAGCTCATCTTTAAAACTACTCAGTCTTTTTTAAAAACATCGTGTTCACATCCCAGACACTTCATTTTTTGGACTTGCAGATGTGAACAAGTAGACCAGGATGTTGTTATTATCTTGGGGTTTGCTACAGAGATTCTTTTCTGTGCAGGTGTCCCAGAGGACTAGCTGAAGTATGACAAAGAAGGAGCTTTGTGTTTTGACTGCCATTCCTACCTAGAAGCTCATACAAGTGAAATTATTATTCAAAGTTATTAACGGATATTCAGTTACAGGATCATGGTCTAGATGAAGAATAAGACCCATTTCAGTAGCAAAACTTACGGAAATGAACCTGCACACCTGCACAATAACAAGACATACTGGTTTTAGGCTGACTCCAGCTCTGGTTTGGGAATGCTAATAACTCTGTGCAATGCCATAATTTTTGGATTTGCTTCATAGCACTTTCTAATTATCTACACTCTGTTTTTCTCCAGTTGCCTATAATGCACCTCTCTCTGACACAGTGAGGAATATTTGGGCTGTGCAATGTACTGGCTATAGCATGAGTCTGACGTGCTGTGGTAACTGTGGCACAGCAACTACTAAAACACCTCAAAAGTTTATGAATTAAATGCAAGGGAACAAAGCATAGACACAACCAACAGAAGCACATCTGGGGCATGGAGCTCTTTACTGCTGCTGCTGTTAGCAATAGCTGTTCACATGTCTGTAGCCTGCCCCTCTCATGGTTCTCAAAGCTTGGCATAAAGTACATACATAAAGTGCCATGAAAATGCAGCTGCCTCTGCCCCATTGGGTAGTGACCAACTAGAACAAAATAGAAGAGAGAGTGGGAAAACTCATCTAAAATGCTTAGGACTATCAAAATGCAAACAGTGTTCTCAGGTCTTTCTGATGACGCCCTGAATTTGGCAAATGTGATGTTGGCTCTGGACACCCCCTGACAGACTAACACTGCGATTTCTAGAAGAGGCTGATAAGAGTGTGAGGCAGCTGGGACCATGCTGATGCAGCATCTTACAGCTCTAGCTTTCATCTCCGAGTCTGCAACTCTGTAGTTAAAACCCGCCTTTTGTCTCCTATTGAAACCAGATTGTGTCATTCCTGGCTTATTTTGCATTCTCTCCCTGAGTGCTTATGATTTCGTTTAAGATATTCACACTTTTCAGGGACTGCTTGACTGATAAAGCTGCACTGACACACTAAATAATCATGAAAATATTCCAAGACAACATTATTATCCTGTTCTATGTATTCACATAAGTTTGTTGGTGATTTTATTCCTGGTAAACGCACAAGATTCCTTCCTGTAGGAACTGACAGCACTGGTGGGTATTTAATTTAGGTCCCTAATAATGAAACGAGGTAAATAACAGCCTTTTTGAAGTTTCACCCTCTGGCAAGGCCCACACAGTCTGGTTTCGCCTCGTTCAAAAGATTTAACGAGACATGGGTCTTGTGTGCCTGTGTTTACGGAAAGAGAAAGAAAGAAGGGCTGTCAAGAACTGGGAAGCATGAGACAGTGAGAAACAAAATAGGCTTTGTGAGCTGACCTCAGGTATCCCTCACCTACCTGGGTCTCCACATGGAAAATAGGTGGTGCCAGTAGAAGGCGAATATGCAGAAAGGTTTATGTGCCTCCAAGCTTGTCTGTTTGCTGTGACCAAAAAGCACTACCTGTCATAACTAACTTTGCCCTGCTCTATTATTTTGATCCAGGCCTGGAAGAGTTTGTTCAGAGCAAATCGTACTCTGTTTTCCAGCAGTGGCCGGGGCACTGGCCTTACTGGTCCTGAGAGACCAGACCTGCAAGTGCCTAAGGGACGCACAGCTTGCAGAAGCAGTCGCTGGGAGCAGTAGGGCTCTGCAGTGGGGGGCCTTCGTTTTGGCAGAGAAACCCATGGGAAAAGAAGCTGGCAGCTGAGGGGGCAAGATCTAGCTGGGGTGCCCAAAAAAAGACCTATATCCCAGAGAAATTAAATTAATTCAAGAACTACGAGGGCTTCAGTCTGTTCATTTTGAAGTTATCCATGTATGGAATGATTTTAAGGAGTACATTATAATCCTAATTAACAATACCTTGCCTCAGAATTTGCCCAGCCATCTCACAAGTTTCGTCTCTATTGCATTTCCACTTTTAGATTTTTCCAATTCCTATTCTATTGCATAGTCAAATAACAGCGAGTACCTCTAAAAGCGAAGAACAGTGACTCAACAGGGCCATTACTGAGTAACCACATCTCTCCTAACACTGATATACTTCTTTAGTTGTGGTATTCCAGGCGACCACATACTTAGCCAATGCCTAATGTTGCCTCTGCCAATAACAAATCTGTTCCTCCTCTGGATTTGCAGACATTTCTTCCTTGCTAGCTTACAGAAACTTTTTTCTACCACTTCCAAGCAGCCAACTGAAGTGTGTTAAAAAATTGTTTTCCTTCCAAGTCATTAATATGAGGTTACCTTTGGTTTCACTAAGTTGTTCTAACAAAAGTTGCAGATCCTATGCTACAAATACTAAGGAGATATTTCCAAAGCCCTGGAAAAGGGACTCATCTCAGTGATGCCAGCTCACATCAAAAATTCATGATCCCAAGACAGATGTAGTGGAAGATTGCAGATACTACTTCTCTAAACTTGAGTGTTATACCTCCTGAAGCAGCAAGGAAACTTGGATATTTACTTTGCATAATTCATTACCAGGGATCTTGCAATTTCCAGAGCTGGACAAGTAACTAACAATGTGATTTTAAAAGTCTCTTTCAATCACAATCTTAGAATTTAGTCACTGATGAAATACTTTCAGAACAATTCTGTAAGGTAAATCTCAACCTACAAGCTGTGAACAAGCCATTAGATATGAACATTTAATGTATTCAGGACTCAGTTTCCTAAGCCACATTATTTGTTTCTATGCTCTGGATAAACAGAACTTTTCCAATGAGCTTTCTTCTGCAAATACTCATAATCCTGAATTGGATTTCTACTTTGAACCTTAAGTCTACAATGCTTGCTTAAATTTTGCTGTTCTGGCAAATAGTTTTGAAACTACTTTTATTGGCTACAAGAGGCACTGTAAATGGAAACAAAAGAGATATGAAACCATTTTGAACAACTGAAAAAATGTGAATAATTCCTCTCAGATAATCTTCACAGTATGTTTTCATATTATCATTTCAGTGAAAAGTAAGGGAAACCAGGCTTGCAAAAACTCTGAAATAAATAGGCCCCTTTGGATAGTTTGATTCTATCTTAAAATTTCTTGCAAGATGATATATTTGGGAGCTTTTGAAAACTGCAATAATTAGCACAATAATTTCCAATATTTATTTTCTGGATATCTACTGAGATTTTCATCACTTGGCAAAACACTTGCTAAAAAGGTGTCACATTCTTCAAAAAACTACCCCCAGTTATGCAGTAAATACTGAAAATAGCATATATTTTAAAAGAACAAGGAGGATTTCCAGCTTTGCTTGAGGATGAGAGCTGCTAGTGCACAGATCATAGAATTTTCTCTGGAAACACCCTTGAATTCTTCCTCTAGTGTTTTGATCCCTACCATCCAGCAAGTATGTTTTCTTTATGATACCAAGGCCTGATACCTTCTTACTCCCCACTTGATCCTTTTTTGCATTGTCTTGCTTACAAATATACAATGACGCACCCCTAGCCAGCTTGCCTCCAAATTTCCAGCAAGTCTGCTCTATCTGTTAAGAGCTCCATTTTCTATTCAGGGGATTTCCTTCATTTATTTTACTGCTGGCATCATGGTTTGTTCACTGTTTCCTCGGAGCCAAGGAACCATAGGTCTTCTACACTTACTTTAATCATGTTCTTCTTAATGGGGATCAGACAGCGGAGGCTTCTGTTGAGGTACCTCTACCCCTCCCTACCCCAGGGTCTCAGTTTGAAAATGATTATTTGAACTCCACGGTAAGGAGAGGTGGCACATACTCAGCACTCCAGAGAAGCTCTTCCAATCACAATACGTGGCCACGCAACCTGAAAATGTTCAACCTGATTTAGAGGTGGATCAGGACGAAAAATAGTTTTAGAGGACAATGTTTTTCTTCCACTGTAGCGTAGTGAGAAATCTGTATGCTACTAGCACATGGCGACCCCACACGCAATATATTGCATATTTCTCTACTTGTGGGCAAAGCTTGCTATATATTTGCAAATGCTTACTCCTTGTTTCAACAACATTACTTTTTTCCATTAATTATAACACTTAAAACGCTGTCATAACCAGTTTAATAACTCATCCTGGGGATAAATAGTAAAGGTGACAAGAGAACGAAATGTTGCCTCCCTGCAAATCAAAGCATGTATTCTCCTACCTTTTACTGAACCAGGCAAAAATGCCACATCCTACAGACATTCCTACAGAGCCAGGTACCTCACAGCTGAATACACATGCTGTGAAGTGCTACGAGCTTTAAGTCCCCGCTCACCCTCATTCTCCTTTACCGCTCTTGTATTCTGCCAGGACAGAGCAGCACAAATTTCCTTTTCCCTTCTCCTTCCCCGACAGTGTCCTGTAAGCAACATACATTTTCCTGTCATTTGTACATAGCGGCAGAAGTGCAGAAGGAAAGATGGATCAGTGTGCAGGCCTTCAAAAATCATGCAGTTCTTTCCCCACAATTGATTTCCTATATCTATACCTTGTACAAAGCACCATAGAAAATATGTATATACATATATTTCTATAAAATAGGAGATCACAAGCATGTCCTTTACCTGGGGAGTGGGTTAACTGCGATGTTTAGTAACAGAGATGACCCAAGCAGCCCTAACAGGCAGCAGCAGATCTCTCTTTGAAGCATTTCAGCAGACTCAGACCTGATCAACACTGAAGTAAGAGATACAATTTAACTATTAGGAAAAGACTTGCCTAAATTCTTAGATCACCTCTCAATCAGTTGCTTCAGGGCTAATCTAAAGGCATTTTTCATTTGCAGATTTCCTGCCTTGTTTATAGTGAGACCTATTATGCAGTATCTAAAAATAACTTGCACCATAGCCCTCAATTTTGCAGCTGTCCCACAGGAGAACAGAGCCAGGGTTACAAGCTTTTGCCTCAAGCAAAAAAGATAATTGTGAGAAAGGCTGTAAGAGCTGCCAGTGTCTCTTTCTAATAATTGGGCAAAGCAGGAAAAAGCTGCAGGCAAAATGCCCTGCTAGTTCCATTAGGTGAGCTAACAGAAAATGTCAGCAGCTTTCGTGGTAAAGGGAGTATGTTTTGTTTCATTAGGTCTTTGCTGAAGCTGGTAGAATAGAAAATACTTCCTGTCCAACATAGTGGAATCTGGTGCTGTTATCACGTTGGTGGATATGTCAAATGGAAAGAAAAAAAAATGCCCTTATTACACTCCTTGTCCATTTTCATAGGTTTAGAGGATTTCAGGCCAGGAAAAAACATTAGGATTATCCTGCTTGATTTGTGCAACAGAGTCCAAGGATATTTACTTGTAATTCCTCTGTCAAGTCCATACCTTGCGGCTGAAATATAATGTAATTTCTGCAATACCACACATTATTCAATTAACGGCTTTGAAGTAGCTGAGAATCCCTCATGTCCCCAGATAAACAGGACCAGCAGTCAACCACTCTTATGGGTATCTCTCGGAATTTATCCAGCAGCAGCCACCCGCCATCGAATCTTATGATGCCTTTGTCTACTAGATTAAAGACGTCTCTCTCCCCTATCAGAAAACTGTTTTTCTATGTAGGTATGCGTCTGCTGCAATAAGTCACCTCTTAATCTTCTCCCTCTGCTTGATAAGCTAAGTAGACCTGCCTACATTTTTCACCATAAGGCAGGCCTTAGGACATCTCATTGATCTTTTGTGGTGCCTTCCTAAATGTCCAGTGCTGTCCTGAAATGCAGCCATCAGATTGGACACAGCTTTCCATTCCATAGAAAGGTAACATCATCTCCACAGTCCTGCTCAATACTCCCATGCTTAAATATGCCCCGTTCTCTTAGGAAAGCACCAGGGAGGAACTGATGCTGGCTCCAGTACAAGCCCAGGTAGAGAGTGGGTGTTTTCTGGAGCGCCGCCCTCTGCTCAGCAGGCTGGGCTCCAGGCTCGGCTGCTCCACCTCCTTGCCTCTCTGGATGAACAATAGCACTGCACAAGCAGCGGTTTGTCCCTGACGTTCACGTGTAAATTGGTAAATTTACGTCTAATTTACATTTACTAAATTTCTGCTCTGCATATCAGTATACTAAAGCTCATTTAAAAAATTTATATTGAAGCAAAAAAACTCAGGCCCTAATCTCTGCAACACAAGAGCAAACAAAAGCCCCAGTCCCACATACTTCTCCTACAGGAAGACTCTCATCATTTTCCATAGCACATGTTAAGGCCCATGGGGTTCTGCCCATGAAGAGCATTTGTAGAACAGCTTTACCTGGCAGTTGCACCATTAAAATCAGTTAAACTTTTGATATAGGTGTAATTATCCACATGCATAATTGTTTGCAGTATCGAAGTCCACAGTGCTTACCCTAGGCAAGTATAGAAAAGTACAGGAAAAGCCCTGATGGTTTTCCTAGCATGCAAATACCTTTTTTTCATCAGGAAATTGTTGTTGCAAAGGTCTGCCTATGCAAAGCCAATTATGGGATTGAAACAGAAGTCAACAAACTAAATCAGAATATAAAGAGAGGTAATCCTCCTTTTCCAGTGCAGGGCCGTGTTTGTGACAGAAGATGGACTGGCGCAGGGAGACAAAGGGCTGCAATAGGGAATTGCCACTGAGACACATATAGAGCCACTACAAGGAGAAAAGGCCATCTGGGCAGGAGTGCAAAGCCGACTAAAGTTAAAAAAAAGCAACACAGAGTCTTTCCATTGACCTCAGCAAGCTTCAGACCAGACCCTGAATTACACCTTTGATTTATTTCAACCTGAAAAAGTAAAAGTGACACCATTCTTTGAAAGACTGACGCAATGCAGTGGGATATGAATTTCAAGACAGTGCTAGGATTGTGTTGCAGATCCTCCCAAGTGTCTTTCAACACTTGAAAAATGTGTTCTCTGTAGAGGAGCCCTTGAAGTCCCATGTCGTATTTTGCCATGGGAGAGTGATCACAGTACGCTTCACTCAGGGGCCTGGTGGGCATCGGAGGCCATCAATGCAGCCGAACCCCAGCAGTTGCGCTGCACAGCTGGGGATGTATTTGGAAGAACACAATAGAGTGATACTGTATGTAAATAGCTGTCATTTCAAAAGCATATGCTTCCATTATATGAAAAGATGCTTGTAAGGAGTCTGTCACAAAAGTCGTGGAGGCCATTATGTATCGGATCAACACGCCATCCCATAGGATGACTCCTCCAAGAAAGAATGATGTCTAGGAGAAGTACGCAAGGCCTTTGGTCTGCTTATACCCTGTGCATTGTGGAGGGCCATTCAGCAGTGCACTGAGAGGCTCTCCCTGATGCCGGGGCTGTTCGGGTTGGGTGCTGAACGTGAGCCTCCTCATCGAGGCTATTCCCAAATAGACCTGTCTGCATCCCACCACTACATATTTCACTGTAGGAAATTCCTGTGATAATCAAGTAATATACCACAGCTGCTACACAACATATCTTTCAAGCTTTTATCAATTGCTGGAAAGAAAATTATTCTTTGCTGAAACAATTAGTGTCATCCAGCTCTAAAATGAAAATTGATGCCTATCCCACTCAGATTTCACAGGCTGGGAATTTCCTTCTAGCACCAAAGATTTTGAAAGTCCTGCTGCTCTGACAACACATTTCCTTTTACTATTCACACATCAGGGCTTCAAGATAATGACTTGCGAAATCATTATTGTAGCACTCCAGGCATGTAAAAATGTTGGTGCTTACCTAGAAGGCTGCATGTATGATATACAAATATCACTTCCCTCATACTTCCCAAACTCTTGCTTCTGTGTTTGTAGGATAGGGACTCAGAGAGGTCTCAGATATGATCAGGACCCCTTTGGGCTGGCTGCTGTACAGAGAAACGCATGTGGACCCTTTTCCTCAAGAGGATACACACAGAAAAGACACAGCAAACAGGAAATTTGACAGATTTGTAAGAAGTCAAGCATAAAGTCAGTGGTAGACCTAGGCGTACAATCCCATGATGTAACTCAGAAGTTCCCTTGCCTTTCCATAGCACATATTTTTGATGCCTTCAGTAGGACCCCGCCTTCAGTTACCTCTCAGCTTCCTTGTTGTCTCAACTGTTAAATACAGCTCAGGACCCAAACCCCTCCCGAAATGAGAAATTTAGTGGCATAGCAACCACTGATACCACTAACTACCAGCTCTGAGGCATCCCTGTTTCCATGCATTAGTGTGGCAAGGCACATGGCAGGAAAGCGGAAGGGATTTATCACCCTCAAAGCCTCCCAGGCTGCACAGGTTACTGATCATAACTGCAAGGAGAAGAGAAAAAATGAACATTATATTAGCTTTGCTGCTATGAAAACAGATCAATGAGCAGTAACTGCCTGTTACCTCTCTCCCCGTGCAGCCATCCCTATCAGCCATCAGCCATACCCTACCTGATAGGGATGCCACCAGACGCAGGCATTCCCTCTAAAAAGATGCATGTCAGCAGGCTGATATCGCAGGTTCACAGCCAACAAGGAGGCCAGTACCTCTGCACCATTGCTTGTGAATATGCTGTGTAGAAGCGAGTACCTCACCTAGTGCATGGTCTGCCCCGCCAGCACCCGTACCCCTGCCAGACAGTGCTCAGGACCTTCCCCATGATTCATTCAGACGCTGCGCAGATAATTTTCTCTCAAGGCAAGATCAGATCACCTCTTGTGGGTCTTTTTCTACATGAGCTTTCAGTCTCTCAAAGGTATACCTCACAATCATCTTCGAGTCACTTAAGGCACTAATTAGATAGTATTTTTCCAAGTGTTCTGGGATATGCCTCACTACTCATGGCAATAGGAGATATGTAAAGTCATCACAGGATAATGATAAAAGGATGAAAGCTAACACCATCATTATCTACATTAGCTGTGCCACAAAAAGCTATTATGGGAACACAGGTGAAAATTGTAATACAGCAGATTTTCCACAGCACTCTGCCTCAGCATTAAGAAACCTACCACAATGTGGGACAAATGATGTGGGTTACATTTACCAGACCTTGGAGCACAGCAGATAATACTTCCTAACGATGAACTCTGAAGCCAAGTGCAGGGCGTCAATGATAAGACTGTCATTTATGCCTATACAAACGCAGAGCACCACACACTGAAAGCCACCATTAACCTCTGGAGGTTTAATGAGTTACACACCCAACAACAGAACTTTTGAAATAGTTACACACTGTGTGGAGCATGGCAGGAGTGTAAAGAAGGTCTCCTGTCCGCAATGCTCAGCAAAGTCCTTGGAAGGAATTGCCTTTGAGCAATGCCTGGGAGTAAAATGAAAGCCACGTCTTCGTTCAGATGGATTTGGACTGACGAAGGACATTGCAAGGTGTTTTTAATGCAGTTTAACTTCCTTTGTGTGACAAGTTTAAAGAGAAAGGGACACAAGAGGAGGAGTATGTAACAGAGCACTTGTAAGACTAATCGCAATTGCTGAGGTCCAAATTCACAAGTTTGTTCCTGAAGCAGCTTTGCAGCTTAGATTTTTTTATAGTGAAAACACATCGTTTCAAAATACTAAGTACATAATGATCTATTTCATGAAAATAGTCCTTTTTACCTGCAGATAATCAGTCAGCTGAAAGCTGGAGGTAAATTTGCTCCGAGTGAATTTGCAAGGCTTTATTACCTCTACTGAGGAGGCATTAGGTGTGCAGAGGGAGAAGCTCTGCAGCAGCTGGAAAGACGGGTCCTGCTCACACAACCTACTGCTGCTGCGATCCAGAGGAGAATTGGGTCAGTTGTGTTGCGGCCATCAAGAGTCAATTAGCTGCTACTTTTCTGAGTCATTAAGGCACGTGTTATTGTTGGAAAAAGTCCTAATATCGATGAAGTGTGGTACCCAGCAAGCCTTGCCGACCTGGGGCAGACTAGCTCAGAACCATGTCCCCAGCCTGTCAGCACACAGGAAAGCACCACGATGGGCCCTTCAGTTAGGTGCATTTTTTTCTCTTTCTCTGCTTTGCAGAACTTTGACCACCCCTAAAAAGTCAGGAAATTCAAATGTTTATTATCAATGCTCGAAGTTATACTATAATTATTTTAAAATAGAACATGCTTTTCAGAATTATTTTTAAAATGCAGTAGAAGGCATTACGCAAAAGTCCTATAGTTGGGAACATTTCTCTCCTACTACCCTGTGCACGTGTGGCATGTTTTAAAGCCTTAGTCTGTATTTGGACCCATTCACCTAGATCCTGGCTTGAACCTCATTAACACATCAGGCTGTAAGACCACTGACTGGGAGTTGGGACAGGGTCCTCCTTCAAAGCGGGTCATGTATCAACTTGCAGCTTCCTATATTAAATCAATGGACCTAAGATTAATATCAGTCCCTTTCAGAAATTAACCTCACCTTGCTGGCATGCCTGTGTTGGAGAACGCATTAGATGTGGAAGTCCTCTGGGGCTACTTTTTTTCTTTTAAAATCATTTACCCTGTCAGGCTACAGCAACCTAAACATTGTACCCCATATTCTTGAGTTAGCATTTTGAAGGTTTCCCCTATTTTGTGGCTACACATCTTGACCTTTGACATCTTCATATGGAAGAGACCAATGGGTGAAGAAGCAATAATTTCTTAACTGCTTTAGGCAGAGGTCAGGCAGGGCGATAAGCTGAGAGTCAAGGTAACAATGCAGCGGACCGTCCCATTGTGAGCGCTTTGTATGTCAGTGAACTTGATTCATACTTAGTGTGAATAGAGGAACGCAGCTATTTCAGGAATGTCAGCAATTTTGTCGTAAAGCAACTTTGATCTTGCTCCAATTTCCCAGGCTCATTCATTAGCTGAGAATGTGGAGGGTAAGATAGACTCTCTCTTCTGGGAGACTGACTGCCTGCTACTTAAATAAATCACCTACTTTTTCTCCCTGTCCTTCTTGTAATAAAACAATCCCTCACAGGTCCTCTTGCCATATGATGAAACTTTTGACTCCAAGGAAATCTCTCTCTGATGCATGGGCTAAGAGGAATGCCTTTGATTTTTGAAACTGAGGGTCAGATTCTATAAACATACCACCCCAAAGCTGATCAGTCCCCATCTCCCCCCAAAGTAACATGAGACATGCTGGTGACCTTTTGGTACTTCTGACAATGTGGAAGTTGAAGAAGTTTCTAGCCCTCAAAAAAAAGGGCTCTTGTCTTTGTCTTGCCAGCTCTGTGCGTTTTGAAGTGTGGAGCACTCTGTTCTTTCTCCCTGGACAGGCTCCCTCACACCAGGACTGTTGGGGTAGTCTCCGAGCCTCCCCCAGCAGCACGAGCACCAGCTGGGCTAAACTTTCACGTGCTGTTTGCTCTCTCACCCTCTCAGCAGGGGTAGAAGCGCGTGCAGAGGAACATCTCTCTGGCAGGGTTTGGAGCAAGGGACTTTTTTCTCTATTCTGATTTGGGATAAAAATTAATATTGTAAGCTATCTTTCATTTGCACTGGTGTTATAATAATACTTTTAAAACAAGGACACTTTTATCTAAGGATCTTTTTTTTTTTTTCTTTCCCAAATAATTAAAGCTCATTTCCCACCTCCTTTTCTCTCCTGCCCCTGCTGTGAAGCAGGAAGTCACCTTTTAAAAAATGTTAAGTGAAGTAGAGAGAAGCTAATTGATTCATCCAAAGGTCACAGGGTGTCAGCAGCGGAAGGAGAAAATGAAGTGGAGCATCCTAAGTCTCCTGTGCTAACCTTCAGAAAACACGCTTTGCCTCAGGTTTCCTCTACAGCACCACCTATGTTTTTCAATTCCTCTCAGTTCATTTCATCTCAGATCCCAGTTTTTCAATCTTCCAAAGTTCCTGGCTTTGCAAGCAACATGTTCATGTTCTCAAACAAACAACACTCAGAACTCACCAGCCCAGTTGTTAAGTCTCCTAATCTTACATGTACTTACCTTAGCAAAAGAAATCACAACCACACTTGTTCAAACAATCTTTGTGCCAGCTTTCCCCATGTTTTAATCTTATAAAAATGTTTCAACGACACAAAGGGATTCAGAAACATGTTTATGAACATTTTCCAAACATTTTTTAAGATTACAGTTAAGGCATTATAATTGCCAAGTGATGAGATTTTGGAAGCAGTGGGGGCAAGAGTATCCTATGGCTCCATCTCCTCATAGCCCACTCTCTGCATCTCCTCTCATTTCAGCAAAGGTTTGGAGGTGAAAGCTGTGTGAAGCACAGCCCCTGGGTCTGCTAGGCATTTTATAAGTGCCAGTGCTGACTGGATGCAGAACAGGCATCAGGGTCATCTTAAGCCCAGTCTGCTAGGATGTGGTGAAGACTGGCTGTACAGTTGTCCAACTACGTGCAATATGGGTCAATACTAATGACAGAGAAAGCCATCTTTTCCACTTACCTCCTTGGGTAAAATCATCCCTGCAGATGCCAAAGGCATTACCTTTTGTTCTCATTCTTATAGCCCTGCAGTGAAAACCATGATATCTTTTACTTGCTTTCAAGTCCAAAATAGTGTAGTATTAGAAATCAGAAATCATACTTTGTGCTCCTAAAAACAGCCTCTCCCAGTGCTTTGTGTGTGTAAGGAGAGGTGCTGCAGAGACGAACAAGGTTCTCGTCTTATCTGCACGCTGCTTTTAAAACTACTTAGCATGCGGCTTCCTTGGACAATGAATGTATTTTCCCCTGTGAAGCAGGAGGATCTGCTACAGTCTTGCTCTGTTGCACAATAAATCAAACTGTTCAAGTATGCTGTAATAAAAATACTTGCTTTGAAGTGCAACCTTAAATGTCTAATTTCCTAGTGGTAACGATGATGCCTTATCATGTTTTTTTTTTCCTTCAGCCTGTTTTCTCTGTCCGGTTGTTTTGTTAACATGTGTGGCTGTCTAACGACTGGATTTTGGATTCCAGATGTTTTGGCAAGAGAAAGCACTAAACGGCCATATATATCCCAGAAACCTCATACCACCCAAGTAGCTGTTATGTCAACTGGCTAGTGTAAGCCTACCCAGATAATTCCCCCCTTTTTCTCCCCCTAGATGGCTGCTAACCCTTTAGTCATCAATACAAAATGACAGAAATTCTTTTCCACAGCTACTATTACAGAAACATCCAGGGTGGGGGATATAAAGCCACATGCAAATAAGATCCATGTGGTTTTGATGGAAAAAAAAAGTATTTTAATTAAATAATGAGCTCAGACTCTTTCCTGGTGAGCACAGTGATCAGCTCAATGATTAAAGGTATACTTACACACACAGACATGCATACATGAATGCATGCTCACATATGCATGCAAAAGTACCTCTTTTGCAGGCTGCTTATAATGCTACTGGTTTTGATCTAAGCTTTTTCCTGCAGAAAAACAAAAGTAGCAAGAAGAGGCAGTCACTAATTTTATGTATGTGTTGATGCGAGACTTGTCTTCTTTGAAGAGGACAAGGCTATGATTTACCACTTACTGCACAATACCATTACCACTTGGTATGGACTTTACTAAGGCGCTCCTTCACTGCTGATGGTCGTGACTTAAAAGAGCAATAGATTGTGCCCCAATAGAGATTAAGCCCTGGAGCCAGCCATTAAAAATGGAAGCAAGAAAGGTGCATAAGAAGTCAGAGAAGTAAAGCATTACAGATTATTTTAAACAATTTTCTATGTCTCTTCTCTCATGGGAAATACTGATGTGTAAATTACTGGCCTATTTCCATGCTTCCTCCTACATTTTCTCCCACTCTGAAAACCTTATCGCATGTTGCAGTAATTTTCCTTTCTTTTTAGTACCAAAGAGTTGTGGTCCCATCACAGCCCCAGTGCTTTGGATGAAATTGGTCTCACCATAGCCAGACTTCCTGCTCTGTGTTTTGCAAAGAATCTATCAGTTTTACTCTGGATGGTAGCCACAAGGGAGAAATCAAAGATGTTAACTCCTGAAAAGAATTGAGCATAATGGATGTCAGTTCTGCCATTGCCTGCAAGGATCAGCAGAGGCAGATTTCTTTCTCTCACCTGGATGGGTTATGCCAAACTCTTGGAGACCTTAGTGGGAGATAAGATGTTGGGACTTGGGATTCGGTGAGTGGGAGAGAAAGAATGACTTCATTGCCATTAAGTAGTGATAGTGTAGGACTTTATGGGGAAAGACGTGATCAAAAGGTGGACTGAAACAGGCAGAAGAACAGTGAAGTAGAAGAGAGATGGGTAACGGAAGCTGAGACTGGGCAGAGATCTTGGAAATTAGGGTTGTAATCTGAAATCTGATCCAGAAGATGCTGATTCAAAGAGAAATGACTAAGTAAAAGTCACAGGAAAGGAAATTATTTTAGCCATTGTATTTTTAATGGAATAGAAAAGAACAAGACTGAGACCACCTGCAGAAGAGAAAAATGCATTATTATGAGAGGAGAGAAGCAGCAGAAACTATGGACAAACACTTAACCAGAGAGACAGGAGGGAGAGAGACAGATGTTGGAAGAAAAGGTTGGTTTTGGTGTAGAACAGCCTAGGCTGGAGTCTGGCAGCCCAGTACTCATACGGCAGCACGGGCTGCAGCAGCTCCTCCAGGCAAGGCTGCTCTCGGCTAGCAGAAGCTGTATGTTAAGGGAGAAGGTAATGTCATCAAGACTGTGAAAATGTGGGAGAGCTGAGGCACAGAGACTCTTCCCACTCCCACAGGTATATCTCCTGCCTTTTGTCCATCTGAATCTGGGGACTTCCTTAGTCCAAATGCCATGCTCCCCTAACTTCATATCCCTCAACTATGGAGATGTTAGAGCTTTCCAAGAAAAATTCCCCAAAATCATCTAATAAGGCAAAAAATCAGACAGTGCTGAAAAAAAGAGACATGTAAAGCATTGCAAGTGACATTGCTATTATTTAAACTACCGAGCAAAAAATAGAGACTCTGTTTTCACAGGCCTTTTCTTTACCAAGATGACCACCACAGGCTGCCTGCATAATAAAAATACCATACAGACAATCTGAGAGCAGCAGGCTGAATGAAATTTATCCAGTTGCAATGGTGACTGTCTCCCAAAAAGCCAAACTATTTAGTGTTAGAAAATCTTTTTGGCTCAACTCAAATAATATTTAAAGTCCAATTCACCATTGTGAATTCCAGCTGAACATAAAGGACCCCAAAAGGTACCATTCTTGGTAAATTACTTAATATCTGGAATTCAGCTGCACTTACCCAAGTTAAAGCTTAATCCTGTATCTACACATGAATATGAATGTGAATATGAATATGAATCTTTCTCGTTAAGAAAATCTATGACCATGAATATGAATGGTGAGTATAGTGGCATTGTCAGTGCCACAACTCTAAGTCTACCAGATAACAGTCACGTCTAAGGCTAGAAAGACATCTCCTCTGCCTGATGGAAACTGTGTACAGGGTCTATTCTTAAGGTCAAATTTTCCTTTGAGTCTTTTTGACCATTTACTGAACTCTTACCACAGTGAGGAGTGTTGAAATAAATGCCTCCAGCTTTATGCATTGCAGACCCTAGACATAGCCCTAGGGCTAATGTTTAACAGTAATGTTTCAAGGTCCCGCTTTAGTACCCCAGTGCCAAATTCATCAATCTACTTTCTTCAGAGCGTTTAAAAGAAAAATCTCCTTCAGTTTCGTTCTCTTTCTCTGGAAGTTTTTAGACCCTCTGTAGTTGAAACTCTAGTATTTCTTTAGCCACGAAGACTGACATGAGCAGAATGGGTATCTGAAGTTCATTAAAAGCAAGTCATGTGAATAAGAACCTACAAAGAAAGCTATTAATAATGCCTGAGAAACCAACAGGGCTTCAGGATCTGGCCAACTTGTACAGATTTCGCATTAATCATAGAACATTGAGCCTTCTGAATGAAGGCCAATTCCAGGAAGATAAGTGATGGTAAAGGACGGGCTATTATCTCATTACTCCTGTTCCAGTTTGTACAGATGCCATCCCATTTGTTTCAAACTGATAGGGGCTGTTAAATAGTGATCACAAACCAAAAGGGAAGACTGGTATTTTATTTTAAGTAAAATAAAACTGTACCATTTTTCTGGAGGAATCAAAGGTAATACTGGCAGGCTAAATTGCATATTTTCATGTCAATAATTACAGAAGTAACATAGCTAGCAATTTCTAACCATCTAAACTTAGCTGCTAGTGTACTGCATGTCACACATCCACTGAGATGCCATAAAATCTCAAAACCAAATCTAGGTTTTGTTTATTATTACACTGCTCCTGAATACTAAAATATTAAAAATTCCAAGCCAAAAGTGTACATTCTCTATCTCTTTATATATGTTGGCATACATGTGTGTATGTATGTATGAATGTATATATATATTCAGATATGTATATAATTTAACTTAATTTATTCAAGTTGTCTACTCATGTTATTCAGTTTTTAAATGTTACAAAAACAAACTGTAAAAAGTTGATTGGAAGGTTTAGATATTAGTGCAAGTTTTAAATAGTTCTTTTTTCAATTTGTCAATAGCTATAATAAATAATGATGGCATATTCCATATGGAAAATATTCCATTTTATTCACCACACTCAAAAAAACAGTTTTGAGCTTCCCTGTAACATCCATCAACAGATTATTTGCACAACTGAAAATGACAAGAGAACAGAGGTTCCAGTTGGCAAGACACCTGGGCAGAGGCTCAGCCCCCAGCTTGTTTCCTCTCTTATTCTGAAACAGAAGAAGATGCCCATTGGGACAAAGGGGGGTCCAAAATTTCCCCTCCGAGGAAGCAAACTCTGGACCAAAACAATGACACTTGACAGGAGATATGCCACTACTTAAGGTCTCTTGTTAACCCTCCCTGTGTTGGAAGTTGAACTTCCTTAACTCTTCGATTGCTCCGGGCACAACATTTACCTTGCTTTATGAAGTGAAATAGATGTCTGCTTTACGCTGTTTTTTTAAATTTATTTTGCTTCAGAGGAACATTAAGAAACTCTGATTGCCATCAAGCAGTTTTAAACAATGTGGTTTCAACTCCATCTCCAATCTGTTGCCTGCAAGTCAAAATATTTTAAGTGTCACTATTCATTTTCCACTCTTCCCCCAGCCTGCTAAAAACAACATCATTAACTTGTTTCTCTAATTAGCTGGCTACATCCATTGCCAAACCAGATTGCTATAAGCTATGTCCTCTTACATGGTTTGCTTATTAGCAGAACTTATTGCAGCAAAATATAAACAGCTAAGAGATTCCCAGTTACTCCAGAATTGTCAGGATATTTTCAGGATGATTACTGTAGTGTCCATGTCACTAGCAAGTGCTAATCCAGGCATGTGACCACTGACATTTATACCTACCAGAAAAAGGATGGCTTTATTTATTTGGGTAATTAAGAGTTATACTGGGGAGTTTGTTTGAAAAATTCATGCGACTTAAATGCAGTTACCTTTCAGACAGAAGCCAAAGTAGTTGGAACGCATTGGCAGAAGACTCTTCCTTTTTATATAGATTACTAACACCAGTATGAGATTTAAGCAGTAACTACATATATTGGTATAATAATTAGCAAAATGAAAAGAAAAAAAAAAAACAGGTAGAATTGCCTCCTTCCTGCCTCCCCTCCACCTTTTAACCTGTCGGTACAATCATCAAAGAGATTGCAGAATTTCTCATGGCTTTGACTGGAACTATGGGATTCCTCTGCTCTTGAAATAAATACAATAAATATTTCCTATTAAATGGTAGCTTGCTTTTCTTCTGCTTCTAGCATGATGCAGTGTGTTCTAAGTTCTCAGTGTCTAAATAATACAGCCTAGTTTCCTTTCCTACTCCTTTGTTTTTTGTAGTGATTCCTGGCCTGCACTGTCAACAGCTCTACAAGATACTAATCTGCTTTCTATAATAAGACAAAGTAAAGCTGGAAATCTCTCCTGGATTTAGAGGACATGATCTGAACAGCTTATAGAGCCAAAAATATTAGAAAAAGTCAGTCAAGGAAGGCTTTTACTCAGATATTAATCTCTACAGTATCAATCCAACAATGAAAAAAACCCACATTTCTAGAAAAGAAGCATACAGAAGAAGGTGATGGAAGTATCTCAGCCCACAGAAGCTTGCTGTAGAAATAAAGTTTAGGACAAGTGCCAACAAATGTCAGAAAGGCCACTGAAGACCTAAACATCTAAATCCAGCAGCGTAACTTTAGAAAGCACTGTGCAAGGATTTAGCTGCATGACTCCTGCTACAGTCAAAGGAAATCATAAGGCTAAAAAGCTTGCAAAGTATCTTAAAGATAGCTAGCATCTCTGATGTTCCTCTTTCTCCCCATCCAGCCTCATTAAAAATTCTATATTGGGTATTTTTCTTTTACAGTTTAAGTAGCAGCTAGTCTTCTATTGAGTTGCCAGCATGTAAATTATAGTTTGCGTTTGTTTTTCTCCTGGAGCTGTCAAACAGTAGTGGGGAAAGCAGCACAACAAATGGCAGGATGAGTTCACCTCTGCTACAAATCCACTGATTTGAGAAGCTGTAGAACCAGTGCAGCTAGGATTCAAGCACAAGCCATCTTAACTGACCAATGGGTTATATCATGGGCATGGCTGGTCCCTTCCTCATCTTTTTGGTACCTTTTGCAAGAACTCATGAGTTTTCCCTGCTGCTGGTTTGATGCTCACAGGGCTTTTTTCTTGGGAACTGTGGATTGGTGAATAATACGGGCCAGCAGCAGCATAAGCACAAAGGTGAGGTCAGCATCCTGTTGGATGTCAATGGCAGCCCAGCTGACGTAATCTTTCAGCCTTTGTCCCAATGTAAACCTTTGCAGTTCAGCTCAAACTAATGCATTTTTACTGGAGTGCCTGGAGCTCCATCTCTACACAACTGGCTGATTTCTCATCGTTCTTACAGTCCCTGTAGTAAGAATGAAACACAGTCTTTGAAGATTAAAATGCTGCTATGTACTCTGAATGCACTTCATCGGAAAACTTTTTGCATGACAACACAGTGCAGATGAATGAATGGCTCCCTTTCTATCTGAGGACAAACGGAAACAGGAGCATAATGCAACACCTTCTCCAGCCAGAACATGCCTTGTACAGAAGCCTCATCGTATTCAGGTGCCTTTATAACTGTGGACTCTGACACAAACTCGCAAAGGAGGTACAAGCTGCTCCTTACAATGGCCTGATGCATCAGCCGTACGTACAGAGAGAGCTGTTGGCTGGGCAGCGCTCGGAGCAGTCTACAATAGTGCTCTTCTCAGCTTTGGTGTGAGTGACATGCCTACTAATGATCTCACAGGCTAAGCCAGGGGTGGTCTGTATGTCATAAAACTTCAAATGGCCCAGAAGCTCAAGGGACACGCTATCTGATCTAGAGAACTGTAAGGGGAGTGGGGGTCCTTCGGGGATGATTCACAAACAGATAACAGCTCCCATGGCAGCAGAGCGCTAGGCTGGATAAGCAGTTAAGACTTCCCAAGTCCTCTAGGCTCAACCCTACCACAACTCTGGCCCAGGAAAAGGAAGGGCACCACAACAGCTCGCAAGCAGCCCATGGCCACCCCAGCACAGCACTCCTTCCAGCAGGCTAAACACTGCTCCCTCACTCACCTAGCTCCTGACCAGATGACATCGGAAGACATCTGCTCCATTTGAAGAAGTGCTTGGATACATGAGATGATTCATATAGCCCACTGCTGTTGTATAAAACACAAGCATCTGCTAAAAATCTCCCCAGAACCATTTATGGCTGTATGTATCCAGAAGCACCACAAGTGAAAGGAAATGAAAAAATGCTACTATGCGATGCAGTGAGGAACTTTTAACTCCTCAGAGAGCAAATTAGCAAAGCTGGCATTATTTTGCTTGGCATTGAGCTGGCTATATCTAAAATAGATGTGGACCTTGGATCAGAAAGCAGAAGCTGATTATTTTGTTCCACATCCTATGAATGTGAATGCTTCTTAGTTTAATCAATTCTGCCACATTAAACTTGGTTTCATTAACTGCAGATGAAATTCTGCTGGCTTGCCCTTTGACACAAGCTACAGTGATGCCAAACAAAGTGTTGTTGCCACACCCACATCCTCTGTCCCTCACTCAATCTTTCACCAACCCAGTGTGCTTTAATTTGAGTTGAAATGTTCCATGGATGAATTTCAACAGCCAGCCTCTCCCTGTCACCATCATAACATGAGAATGGATAGAAAAACTCTGCCTTTCTGATGGTGGCGTTGGGGGCTGTTAACCCTCAGGCTGACTTCCAATCATTTAAGGAAAGGGTCCTCAAACTTCTCCTCATGATGGGAGGCCTATCAGTCTGAATGAAACCACCTGGCTTTTGTTCTGGAAATTAAACTAATATTGGATGTTTCACACTGAAACCTTACTGAAATAAAGATGGATCAAATACTCAATACCCACACACTGCAGACAGGCATCTGTTTGTATAGAAAGCAGGAGTGGCTGTATGCATATTGATTCTAATCTAAAAATGACAGCTTATTATAGAAATGAGATCAAAGTTTAAGTCGTTAAAAACACAGCTGGAAATGGCAGTTTCTGAGAAAAGTAGATTCCTGTGTGACCCCTCTTCCACCCCCAAGTAAAACTCCAAATGACAACAAAGCACTGAGTTTGCAGTGCTGTCTTTCACTTTAATACCCATATGCAAGTACCTAAAGGTAAGACTAACACTTTATATGCAAAACAGAAAAAGAAGTCCTTTTTTTTAATGTACTCTATAAACATGCTCCAGGGCTTAAATAATGAGGCAAACTTTGAACTGTCTTTGTTCTTCTGTAGGAATCTGAAGGGGAAAAAATTTGGCCTTTGAGGTTGTAGGAAGTGTTGCTTTACATTCTCCTGTGAAACCCATAATTCAATTACAAAAATGCTCTGGGCTTCAGAACAATTCAAAGGTGAGAAATGAGGCAGAAGTTGTATTCCAGTGAAATCCTGAGATATGGCAGACTTTCCTAGGAAACCTAATTCACACAGCTGTGGCTTTATAAGAATTAGACACACCTAGAAGATCAAACCCAGATGCCAAGAAAAAGTTCCCAGGACTGAAATGATAAACATGCTGACATCATAGTCATTGATTTGTTTTTAAAATGCAAAGGCCTGCACAGAAAGATTATGCTCTGATAAAAATCCCATCATTTGAAACTTATAACTGTTTTCTATAGATTGCTTCTCAGAGCAGCTGGAAAAACATGATCTACTAAAGATAAAACTGTTCCTACAAACACAGTAAAAGGGATTACAGGGAATGAATTATAAGACATCTGAATTTAGAAAAAGATGTCATTAGTTATAGCAGTACAAGAACATTGTTCCACCCCAATCAAAGACAGTGTCCCCAGTATAAGTATATAGTATAAAGTATAAGTGTAAAATAGATCTGTGTGCTGGTTTTTGCTGGGGTAGAGTTAATTTTCTTCACAGCAGCTGGAATGGGGCTATGTTTTGGATTTGTGCTGAAAACAGTGTTGATAACACAGGGATGTTTTAGTTACTGCTGAGCAGTGCTGACACAAGAGTCAAGGCCTTTTCTGCTCCTTACCCCACCCCACCAGCGAGGAGGCTGGGGGTGCACAAGAAGTTGGGAGGGGACACAGCCGGGACAGCTGACCCCCACTGACCAAAGGGGTATTCCACACCATAGGACGTCATGCTCCGCATATAAAGCTGGGGGAAGAAGAAGGAAGGGGGGGATGGTGTTTGTCTTCCCAAGTAACCATTACGCGTGATGGAGCCCTGCTTTCCTGGAGATGGCTGAACACCTGCCTGCTGATGGGAAGTAGTGAATGAATTCCTTGTTTTGCTTTGCTTGCGTGCACAGTTTTTCCTTTCCCTATTAAACTGTCTTTGTCTCAACCCACGAGTTTTCTCACTTTTACCCTTCAGATTCTCTCCCCCATGGGGAGTGAGCGAGCGGCTGTGTGGGGCTTAGTTGCTGGGTGGGGTTAAACCATGACAACCTGAAGCAAAACACTGGATCTGAATTACCTTGAACGTTTCTCTTTTAGGGGCTTTCTCAAATTCAGAACCACGTCTGATTCCAGATTTCACATATCACTTTTGACTAAATAAAATACAGTATGTGAACATCCACACCGTATGAAATTTACATCCACTGAGAAGCAGAAACATTTTCTTATCAGGATCAGCTGTATGGTCTATAAGCATAAGGAGAACAACATGCCACGATGAAGTTTATACAAAAATTAATAAGATGTTATTTCTTTTGGGAAAGACTTGTTAGACAGAAATTCCCATTCATTTCCTTCCCCTCACTAAGAGCTAGATTCACACCAAGGCACTGGCACATGTAATAGAACAAACTCAGATAAATCTTGGAACATTTTTTGGAAAGGATACTGAAATGGGTTAGCTGTTTCTATAAAATTAGGCCACTTTTCAGTCTCAAGGTGACCAACTATTCTCATGTCAAAGACCAGAATTCTTCGTCATAGGTTTTTGTGTAAACTTTAAGTGCATCAAATCAATCAAAATGAAAAATAAAGCACAACTTTAAGTGTACTCTACTTTTCAATGATTGAATTATGAGTGATAAAAATATCTGCACATTGCAATAAATAAATAAGGGATAATGGTTACAGTATACTATAATAATATATGCTGAAAGGTCAATTAAGAAGCACTGTATTTATATAGACTATAAATATTTTATGTGAGGAAACAGGAAGAGAGTGTCTCAAGGTCATTGGATGAGCCTTCCAATTGCATTAGTACAAAAGTGGCAATAGAGAAGATATGACATTTTAGCTAAACAAGTACTTTGTATGAGCCCAGTTGAATAAACTGTTTGGCAAAAGGCGCTTCAATTGGATAATGCTGTGGTAATAAAGAAGGGCAATAACTTTTTTACAATATACAGAGCTCCATTATCTACTCTGCAAGTGCTCCTTCTCCCCCTCTTTTTCCCAGGGGGTAAGGGGTATGGAGTAGATTCAGTCACTGTTCGTCCTAAAGAAGAGGCTCGTAAAATTTAAACAGATTATTTGGCATTAATTCATAGTAAAGAATTACAATGACTGATAGACAACAGAAGGGAAATGAGCTCAGAAGCCACTTCCTGAATAATACTCGACCTTACCATTGTTGGTCAAATAGCTGTCTGGCAATGAAAACCAAAGTCGTTTTACCAGGGGGAATTAGCACAAAGAGAAGAAAGCTTGTCACTGGGATTACAAAATAAAGTGAACTGATTTGATCATATATTTATAAATTACTACACTTCATCTATACAAACAAAACTCATTCCAAACAACATTTGTCAAAATATTTACTCCCCAGTGATCTCAACTTACATCTTTGAAGTAAAAAGGGAATTTGATTTCCTCCTTTAGTACTCACAAACACAGGCCCAGACTCCCTGAGATATATGTTGGGGCTCTGGCCCATTTTGCAGACATCAGAAATTTCCCCTCCTCACCTCACACCCTCAAGCAGCCAGTCTGGACCTGTTCTCATACCCACACAATTACTGACATAAATAACCAAATGGATGTAATTCAAAAGTCTGTCAATCTGCTAATGATGTAAATACAGCATGACTCCAAATTTGCAAGCCAGCCCATCCAACCCCCTTCTGTCAGCCTACAGCTAGCAAGTTTGGGAACCGCTGCTGAATCATGGTTTGGGTTGGAAGGGACCTTTACAGGTCATCTAGTCCAACCCCCCTGCCATGGGCAGGGACATCTTCAACTAGATCAGGTTGCTAACAGCCCCGTCCAACCTGACCTGGAATGTTTCCAGGGATGGGGCATCTACCACCTCTTCTGGGCAACCTGGGCCAGTGTTTCACCACCCTCATTGTAAAAAATTTCTTTCTTATATCTAGTCTAAATCTACCCTCCTTTAGTTTAAAACCATTCCCTCCTTGTCCTGGCGCAACAGGCCCTGCTAAAAAGTCTGTCCCCATCTTTCTTATAAGCCCTCTTTAAATACTGAAAGGCTGCAATAAGGTCTCCCCGAAGCCTTCTTTCTGCAGGCTGAACAACTCCAACTCTCTCAGCCTGTCCTCATAGGAGAGGCATTTCATTCCCCTGATTATTTTTGTGACCCTCCTCTGGACCCATTCCAACAGGTCCATGTCTTTCTTGTACTGAGGACTCCAGAGCTGGACGCAGTACTCCAGGTGAATAGCCATTGTTGAGCTGTGGGTCTCAATACCACAGGAGACCAACGGATGGATTATAGATGGATTCAAAAAGTGATCAGACATATTTATGTAAAAAATCAGTCAGGAGCTAGTACATACGTAACATTTGGTAGACCCTCTGTCTCAGGAAGCCCCTAAACCAGAGACTGCAGCAAGTTTGGACAATGCAAAAAGGGCAGCATTCCTCAGTGCCTGCTCCTTGCCTTACTTTTTTCCCTAAGCATCTGCTATTTCCCACTTCCAGGGGTGGGCCAGTTTGCCAAACAGATCTTTGGCCTTAGCTGGTACAGCTTTGCAGGTAAGCAAGGACACAGAAGCTAGGTCCAGTGAAATCAAGGATACAAGCCTACACTTCCAGCTACAGAAATGAAAGACAGAGCAGATGCCAGGTAAACAGTGTTTGGACTTTGGGAAATGCCAGGATTTACTTTTCTCACTGTGTTATTTTACCTTCCTTTATTCTTCTGTTTTCTAAATCCTTGAAGAGGAATAACATAAAATTTCTGAGTTCCATCCAGTTTCTTTATTTCACTTACTGAAAACTGATTTTTGACAATACGTTCATACTGTCCCTCAAACCAAAGTAAATCAGGAATAGCACCACTGATGTCAATAAGCTAGATCCACAAACTGATCATAATAACAGATTTCAAAGGTTACTGTGACATTTTACAACCTCAGAGTGTGGAGCCTAATAGTGTGTTCCTACTGAAATATTCAGTAGCTGAAGAGAATACTTTGCATACAGATACCTCAGACTAAATAAATTGGAAAAGATGCAAACTTATTTTTATCACTAAACTTAAAGTTTTAAAAATCTTTGAACAATGCAAGTTAAAGCTACTGGGAAAACTACATTTATTTTTCAGAGAAATGTCCTTTATACCTCCCTCAGCAGAGCAGGGCAAGGCACTCCGACACTGATGATCAGAAATGGCCCATGCTATTTTGCAGCGGCTCTCAGCTTTGAGATTTGGTTTGTTTCACTCTAAGTGAAAAGAAAAGCTTTCTGAGCACGATCAGACAATGGGACTGGCTAATGACTGTGCCCTGTCATTTGACTAAAAGGGTTACCTTTTTATTTTACCTCCTGTGACTCTACAAATGAGCAGCAAGACAGCCCTAGATCTCAGAAATCCTCTTATCAATATTGCAGCAGTTCTGAGAAACCGGGTTTGTTTCAGCAGAGCAGCATATTCCCAAGAAGTGTGTATGTTCTGAAAGTGCCCAAAACAGCTCTACTGAGTATTATTTCTTATACAAATCCACTGGAGAACCTGCATCTGCCAACAGCTTACTTTGCTTTGACAATCATTTGTTCCAAATAACTCTAATGAACATTTTGAGAATGAGCCCCCTTCTCCCTCCCTGCCCCCAGGCCTCTTTGCCCTGTAAAATTAAATTTGCTCATTTCGGATGTGCTTAAGAAAGACATAACTGGTATAAATAAACAAACAGATAATATGACACAAACAAAAGCTGAGCCTGCCAAGTCCCAACAAGTCAAGGAGATGACTTTGTTTGTACACGCTTGAAGCCATGGAGCAGTGAGTTATTCCAACCCGAAGTGAACATGCCATGCCAGCACAAACAAAAATTGGTACGTCCACATTTCTGATATGCTTCATCTACATAGTTCTATACCTGGCCACTATGGAAATTTACTTGGTATGTGGTTCGGGTGCTTGATCAAATGGTTGAAAATTAACTCCATAATGGGGCTAAGATGGGTGTGGGTTCAAGATCTTTTATTAGGTCGAGTGACTCGGTGTAGTTCTCTGCAAATTACACCTTTGCATTCCTAAGTACACTTTCTTGTTGTGTAACATCAGGGACATTTTGTGCCCAGAGCATGATGCAGACGGTCATTGTGAAAGGACACATCCATCGTATTTGAGAAGTCATGGCAGTCCAGTGAAGTTCCCGCTGACTGGAAAAGGGGAAACATAACCCCCATTTTTAAAAAGGGAAAAAAAGAAGACTTTTTTTAGTCAGTCTCACCTCTGTGCCTGGGAAGATCATGGAACAGATCCTCCTGGAAGCTATGCTAAGGTACATGGAGGACGAGGAGGTGATTCGAGACAGCCAGCATGGCTTCAGCAAGGACAAGTCCTGCCTGACAAACGTAGTGGCCTTCTATGATGGAGTGACTACATCAGTGGATACGGGAAGGGCTACCGATGTTGTCTATCTGGATCTCTGTGAGGCCTTTGACATGGTGCCCCACAACATCCTTCTCTCTAAACTGGAGAGGTATGACGGGTGGACCATGTGGTGGACAAGGAATTGATTGGATGGACGCATCCAGAGGGTAGTGGTCAACGGCTCAATGTCCAGATGAAGATTGGTGATGAGTGGTGTCCCTCAGGGGTCCGTATTGGGACCAGTACTGTTTAATATCTTCATCAACGACAGAGACAGACGGATTGAGACCACCCTCAGCAAGTTTGCAGATGATGCCAACCTGAGTGGTGCAGTCAACACACCTGAGGGACGGGATGCCATCCAGAGGGATCTGGACAAGCTCGAGAAGTGGGCCCGTGTGAACCTCATAGGTTCAACAAGGCCAAGTGCAAGGTCCAGCACTGGGCCCCCCTGAGCCAGGGCAACCCCCAGTATTAATACAGGCTGGGGGTTGAAGGGATTGAGAGCAGCCGTGCCGAGAAGGACTTGGGGGTACTGGTGGACCAAAAGCTGGACATGAGCCGGCAATGTGCGCTCACAGCCCAGAAAGCCAACTGTATCCTGGGCTGCACCAAAAGAAGCATGGCCAGGAGGTTGAGGGAGGTGATTCTGCCCCTCTACTCTGCTCTGGTGAGACCCCACCTGGAATACTGCGTCCAGCTCTGGAACCCTCAGCACAGGACAGACATGGACCTGTTGGAGTGGGTCCAGAGGAGGGCCACAAAAATAATCAGGGGATGGAACGCCTTTCCTATGAAGAAAGGCTGAGAGAGTTGGAGTTGTTCAGCCTGCAGAAAGAAGGCTTCGGGGAGACCTTATTGCAGCCTTTCAGTATTTAAAAAGGGCTTATAAGAAAGATGGGGACAAACTTTTTAGTAGGACCTGTTGCGACAGGACAAGGGGGAATAGTTTTAAACTAAAGGAGGGTAGATTTAGACTAGATATAAGAAAGAAATTTTTTACAATGAGGGTGGTGAAACACTGGCCCAGGTTGCCCAGAAGAGGTGGTAGATGCCCCATCCCTGGAAACATTCCAGGTCAGGTTGGACGGGGCTGTTAGCAACCTGATCTAGTTGAAGATGTCCCTGCCCATGGCAGGGGGGTTGGACTAGATGACCTGTAAAGGTCCTTCCAAACCAAACTATTCTATGATTCTATGATTCTATGACACAATGTGAGCTCTCTGCAAGCCCCTGTTTCAAAACTCTTCAAGATCTATGGAAATCGTTCCACTGACTTCAGTGGGTGTGCATCACAACAGGAAAGATGAACTGTGTCACCTTTCCATTTTCCTCAAAATCAAAGGTCTGCCTGAAAACGCATTTGGTTAGTCTATGCATTGGAGAAAGGGGTTCTCAGGGAAAACAGCAACCAACCTTGTGTGAAAATTTTCTATGATTTTCTGATACATTTGTAGTGAAATAATTCTATAGGTGCCTCAGTGATTTTATTGACATTTCGAATATACAGTTTCCTGCTGTCTTAAGGAAATGATACCTAGTGACAAGTCACTGCAGTAGATGATAAACTAATACCCCATTTAATTCTCTGCGAACTTCTGTAGAAAGGAAGGGACTTGTGGTTCAGCGGATAGTCTTTTGCTCAAGCATCCTTGTTGCTTACTATTTAACTGACTGGGTTTTATAGAGGAAGAAGAATCTGCTTCTGACATAAAGTGAAGAGAAAGCTTATTACATTACCAGGAACAGGAGAAGGAGTTCCCAAAATGAACTCATGTGATAGCATCTAGAATTGCAGAAAGCTGGTGTAAAGGACAGAGCACGCTGGTTTCTAAAGCTGTTGTTACCATTCTGTATGGTTTTTATGGAAAGCTGAAAGTGAATTAGAGACACCACGCTTGGTACAATTCATACCCAGTGAGAAATTTTTATGATACACATTGTCTTATAATTAAGTTCTTAGAATACACATTGCCTTACACACCATCATAATTTTGAAAGTGCTGGATCAGCAGGAAGACTTTTTCAACAAGAAGGAAACACATTTGTTTAAAATATGAACATTTAATTTTTGAAGCTGTATTGTATAAAACCCCCTGTGCAAGCCCAAATCCATGTTTCTATTGAATAAAGGAAACAAAGAAAGTTTTGAATCAAAACAGGAAAAAAAAAAAAAGCAAGACCTGGGTCTGCCTTTGAGGAAAGGAGAGAAAAGAAAGATGTATTCTCAGAAGGCTCCTCAGGGCAGATGGTGGTCACAGCTCCCAAGCTGAAGCTGAAGGTCAGCTCTGAGAGGATGCATTCAGGAGGCCAGTGCTGCTCAGTCACTCCCCTGGCTTGTCAGCTGAGACATCCAGTGACATCGAGGAAATAAAATAAACAGAAATCCTGTTTTTTAAACACTCTCTTGTTCTAAGCTGCTTTGCAATTGTATCTTAACATTTTGCCCAGTAAAGATAACCTTGTTTTCTTCCATGTCAGGTTCTTGACAAACTTATGAACTCTGGGAATCTTATGATCACAGACTGTATTACTTTCTCAAAACCAGTGAATGCCTGTGAAATGGTCCATGCAGGCAAAGCGCAGTGAGAATCTCACCAGTAAAGACAAGGTCAGCCCAAAGACTGGCATTATCATGTGTCCTTATCAGAAGGAATAGACACCAGTACTTCTCTTCCATGGAGAGATCAGTGTAGTGACACTCCTGACAGTGGTCAATCCCAAATCATCACAGGCAGTAGCTGCTAAAAATGGCAGATAGACATAGCATTTTCTGTGCCAGCTGACAAGGTGCAGTCTGGATGTTTGCCAGGAAAACAGAAGAGGTTGCTGGTGTTCCAGTACAAGATGCTATTACACGTAATTTGAAGATGAACATGCAAGTGCTGTGTGTTTACCCATACAGGGTGGCCATGGGATTCTTGAGTGGCCTCTTTCTTTCGACACTCCTAATTAATACTTGTAAAAAGTTCTGATGAGAAAAAGCCAAAACACATCTTCAGGGCTATATTTAGACACGTTCTTTCCTTTAACACTGGATTTATATTTGGCCCATTTGAAATAGAAACTTAATTAGAATAGGATATAAACATGCTGCTAAGATAACTAACCATAAGGAACCTATTGGGAAATCAGCTCAGGTATCCCTGGGCACCTGGAACTTCACAAATACCTGTTATTTGCTGAAAGTATTTATTCACCTTTGAAAGATACAACCAGAACCTTTCACTTTTCCTTTTATCTTCCTTTGCTTATGACTTTCCTGACATATAGCTCTTTTCTTACCAGTTTAGTGTCACCACAAGACCTGAACAAAAAGGGAGAAGCATATATAAAGAGTGTGAGTGAGAACTTGTGATAAATAGCAACACCCATGTCATCAAGCAGGATATTAAATCCTGCACATCATCCTGACCTGATAGGATTACTCTCTCCAGGGACCAGAAAGTGATTCAGCCTCAATACTCACTGAATAATTGGCTGTTCTGTTGGAGAAAGTCACCAAGGTGACAGCTACAGTATATAACCACATCCAGCTTGAATTCACTCTTATTTGGTGATTTTTAACTGTGTGAGACTCAGATTCTAATTCCAGGTAAACCCACCTGTCCTGCTGCCATCCCTTTGTACTACTACTGGTTTGAAACCCCAACCAAAACTTAACCTGAAGTTTGCTTGTCCAACTGAGGGATATGAAAAGGGTACAAAAATGAGGGTCTGTTCTAGCAAAAAACTGTGAAAGAATCAGTTGGGAAAATAGCATTTAGGGATAAAGCCAATAGTAATTTCAGTCCAAAAAATATTTGGTCAATATAGGCCAAATATCTCTAAATTCATCTCTCTAATTGTGTGGAAGCCTTTAAAATGCCTATTGTTGGTCTTAGCTGTGCTCCTAGTGGAAACAACTGCCAGGGTCAGTAGAAAGGCTTCTTGGATGCCGTGAAGGCCAGAACTGCCTGTTCTCTATGGCACAGTTGTCCTCGCTGTTGGAAAAGACAGCACTCACTGCGGAGCAAAGGGAAGGCTCGAGTGCTACTTCCCAACACATGAGTGCGAATAATACCATTGTCACTCATATCTCTTTGAAATTTTACTTCTCAGTTTCCTAAAAGTACAACTCAAAACCCTTCTGCACCCATATTCATTGGTTCAGGAAGCGCTTCTCCCTGAGAAACCTTAGCCAGATTATTTCCATTTTTAGCCTTACTAACCGCAATTCAACAGTTGGTCTTCTCTCAGCCAGTTTGGTCTTCCTTTCTCCACCACACCTCCACCAAGGCCCTTTGCAATCACTGTTTATGCATCCTATCCGATCCTACAAGGTGTTACTCCATGTTATGAACATGGCTACATGCAATCTTGTAACATGGGAGAAACACCACTGTTGGAGAGAAGTCAGCATAGATTCACATGGTTGAATTGATTGGAGAGATCTCTGTATATCACCCACTAGAGTTCTCTACCTGAAGTTGATTGTAGCCAGGCCTGGGATCATAAGGTCTATAGCCACACAGACCCGGTGTGGAACCCAGGCTGACCAACAGCTCAGCATGCACTTAAAGTCTTACTGAATGCCACAGTTTGAAATTGATGCCATGGTTTTGCAGAACTCCAAGGACACAAGAACAAGAGAGTTTTTCTCTGTGCTTTCCTGGAGGGCAGGCAGAAAACATTTCTGTTTGGAGGAACAGACTGGATGCCAGATGATTCCACCCCAGCTGCTTTGCACACTCTGAACTTACCCTCTGGGAAGCCCTTAAAGGGCAAAACCAGCCACTGTCACAGGTAATGCCATTGGAGTCATCCTAGGACAAGGAAGCGACATGAGCTTTCTCTGAACTCTGCTCAGGCGAAAACCAGAGACAAGGGATTGTCTCTGTTAGTGGATGAGCTTAGGTGAAGAAATGGCTGAAAGAAGAACATCTACCTGATGGAGTGAAGCAGCTGAAGGATGTCTCTCTCTCCTACTGGCTCCATCACTGTAAGGGCAGCAGAAAAATTGTACATCTTTTATTACAAATGTAATTACACAGGGGATTTGAGGCTGGAAGGTCTCAACATGGCCCTGCTAAACTCACACACCCAAGCAGCTTTGATCTGTGCGTGTGTCGGAAATATTTTGCAAATCACTAAAATTGATCATTATTACCTCACAAAGCATCTATCAGGATCTATCAGGATCTGTGTGCAGGATCTAGTACGTGCACACCTGCCAAGATATTCACAGGTAAATAAGTTCATAGAACCATATAATAGTTTGGGTTGGAAAGGACCTTTAAAGGTCATCTAGTGCAACCCCCCTGCCATGGGCAGGGACATCTTCAACTAGATCAGGTTGCTGACAGCCCTGTCCAACCTGACCTTGAATGTTTCCAGGGATGGGGCATCTACCACCTCTCTGGGCGACCTGTTTCAGTGTTTCACCACCCTTATTGTAAAAAATTTCTTCCTTGTATTTAGTTTGAACCTACCTTCCTTTAGTTTAAAACCATTCCCCCTTGTCCTATCACTACAGGTTAAACAACCCCAACTCTCTCAGCCTGTCCTCATAGGAGAGGCATTTCATTACTCTGATCATTTTTGTGACCCTCCTCTGGACCCACTCCAACAGGTCCATGTCCTTCCTGCACTGAGGACCCCAGAGCTGGACGCAGTACTCCAGGTGGGGTCTCACCAGAGCAGAGTAGAGGGGCAGAATCACCTCCCTCGACCTGCTGGCCACGCTTCTTTTGATGTAGGCCAGGATACGGTTGGCCTTCTGGGCTGCAAGTGCACATTGCTGGCTCATGTCCAGCTTTTCCTCCACCAGTACCACCAAGTCCTTCTCGGCAGTGCTGCTCTCAATCCCTTCATCCCTGTGCTGGTTTTGTCTGGGATAAAGTTAATTTTGTTCGTAGTAGCTAATATGGGGCTAAGTTTTGGATTTGTGCTGAAAACAGTGTTAATAATACAGAGTTGTTTTCATTATAGCTGAGAAGTGCTTACACAGAGTCAAGGCCTTTTCAGCTTCTCATGCTCTACTGACTGAGAAGGCTGGAGATACACAAGAAGCTGGAAGGGGTCATAGCCAGGACAGCTGACCCAAACTGGCCAACAGGGTATTCCATGCCATGTATTGTCATGCTCAGTATATGAACTAGGGGAAAGCTGGCCAGGGGGCCACAGCTCGGGGACTGGCTGGGCATTGGTTGGCGGGTGGTGAGCAATTGTTTTTTTTTCATTTGCATCACTTGTCTTTCTTCAGTTTTACTTCTCTCTCTTTTTGTTATCTTCCTTTTCTTGCTTCTTCTTTTTCTTCTTCTTATTATTACATTTTATTTCAATTATTAAACTGTTCTTATCTCAACCCATAAGTGTTCTCCTTTTTACTCTTCCAGTTCTCTCTCCCATCCCACTGAGAGGGGGGTGACTGAGTAGCTGTGTGGTGTTTAGCTGCCTGCTGGGTTAAACCACAACAATTCCCCAACCTGTATTGATACCGGGGGTTGCCTCAATGCAGATCCAGGACCTTGCACTTGGTCTTGTGAACCTCATGAGGTTCACATGGGCCCACTTCTCGAGCTTGTCCAGATCCCCAAGATCCGGATCCCTTGAGGGGCATCCCGTCCCTCAGGCGTGTTAACTGCACCACTCAGCTTGGTGTCATCTGCAAATTTGCTGAGGGTGCACTCAATTCCACTGTCTATGTCATTGATGAAGATATTAAACAGTACTGGTCCCAGTACGGACCCCTGAGGGATACCACTTGTCACTGATCTCCATCCGGACATTAAGCCATTGACCACTAGTAAGTTAACCACTTCCGACTTTATGAATTAAGCTTAAAAAAGAATGAAGAATTTGTAGGTGGTATTTACTCATATCTTGCAATCAACTGTATTGCTAATGTATATCTAGCCAATTATGTGATGAATGTGCCTGCACTCAACAGATGAACCAGCATCATTTGCTAAGACTGGATATTGATGAACAGGATTTTTGCCACTGACTTTCACAGAAGCAGAGCTGGGTCTTCCCAGAGCTCTGATGTGTTGCTGAGGCTTTCTGATCTCTCGTTCTGAGGCAGCTCATGCAGTGTTCAAAGATGAAACTGTCACAAGATGAGACAGCTCCAGACAGCGAGAAGAACTGGAAGTCCCTTCCTCATGCTTTTGGGGAAATGTCTGGATGTGGAAATTCAAAGGTACGTTGAACCACAAGGAAGTGTCAGGATAACAAGCCACGGAGAAGCAGGAAATACTTCAGTTAAAACTAATCACAAATACCATCAGAGTAAATGCCCAAATCAATATCTGCACGCATCAAAAGTCACCTTTATTGTCCATTTTGTCTCTTTGATTAGATTACTTACAGCCCAGGAGCATGGCCTTGATTTATAATTCAGTCCACTTGTCATCGATAGCAGGTCTGAAAATATATCTGCAGAGTGAAAGAGTCAATCAGATGCAGAAGGCAAGCTGCCAAAATGCACCCAGTTATTAATTCTGAGCAAAATTTGGTCTGATTTGATATTAAACAAGCTGACTCACTAGTTTCCAAAGATGCAAAGAAGGTAGAAAATAATCATATTTGAATCAGAGAATGATGAAAGTATTTTAATTCTATTGCATGTTATTTATCAAAACTTCACCCATCTGGGACATCTCATTCATCACAGGATTGAAAAGGAGCTCTTAACATTAACTTGCAGAAGATTATGTGTAATCATAATTTCTTTTTACTAGCCATTAGGGACTCACAGGGGTATATTTCCCTAAGGCATGCAATTTTTAGAACATCTTCTATAAGCAACAGAAAGATAGGGCAGAGATTCTTGAAGCAGTGGCAGTCTCTGCCTGGAAAGCACATGAGATAAAGCCTGTGGATGTTGCACGTTTCATCCAGTAACAATATGAGGTTAGACTTCATCGGACGTTAGGAACTAAAATATTTTAACCACTTTCTTGAAATTACTAACAACTGGGTTATTTGAGGTCCTTCCCTTGGTGTGTATCACAGCGGATCCTACCCCATAGGCTTTTTCAGCTGTGCTGGCTTCATAAATATGTGCAGCTTTACTACCAGGCGTATTGGCACAATGGATAGCCTCACTTTGAACTCCACCACGGACTTGCAACTTTCATCTTAGAATCAGGCCCTTCTCAGCAAGATTAATCATGACAACCTGAATTTAAGCACTTGGCTAACTGTTGTCCGGAGCCCCGCTGACTTTCAATTTTCCTATTTGTCTTAAATTTAATTCTTTTTTTGTAAGAGTGTCAAATTCGATCAGATTAGTCTTTTCCAGTACAAGGTTGGGACAACACAAAAAGTAGCTTCAGTGCCACCTAGGCTTTTGTCAGTACAAAGAAAAAGTACATTTCAAGTCATGTTTTTATACATGTAAATTAGATCCCAATCACAGTCTTTTTTGTTTAAAGTGTCAGATTCAATCCCTGAACAATTTAGAACAGCTAATGTTTGTATTTTTTCTCTAAGCCACATGCAGATTTTATTGCCACCTGTGGGTGGAGATAATACATTCAGCATTTCCTCCATCCTAAACAGTGCAATTAAATAATAAGTACTAATGACTGTATTCTTCTTGAAAATGTATTTGTTTTTTTTAATTGAACATATTCTCCTATGTTTTGAAAAACCGAGACTTCTTGTTCTAAAGAAACAGTTTAGAGATACAGCCAGAAGCAATCACAGGCACCGTAGGTTCTCATCGTAAGAAACCTGAGAGAAACCGAAGATTGACAGTATTGAAAAAAAAAACAATTAAACATTAAAAAGAAATAAATCCCATTCCTGAGAGCTCTGCCTAAGCACAGACTACAATGACAACGGAGACACCATAAACAAAAACTGACCAGCATTTACTTCATGACTGGCATTTTTCTCTTCCCTATTCCTCTTTTCTAGTCACTCATTTTCATTCCATCTCTCACGCTCTCTTTTGCTATCTCTTCCTCTGTCATCCCTTTTTCTCATATCTTCCTGCACAATGCTCTCTTTCTCTCTCTTGCCATTTGGGTGGTTTTTTAATCCTATCCAGAGCCACAACCTTGCATCTATGCTGTGCTGTCCTCTTCCTTCTCTTTCTTCCCTCAGATATCTCCAAATAACAACCCAACTACAGGCTCTTTTCTCCTACTAGTGTTTTTCTCTGCAGCTTCCCATACTTCTCCACTCCAAATATTTTCCCCCACTGTTTCCCAGCTGGCTTCAATTTCCTTTCCTCTTACTTTCACTTTATTTCTCCTATTCTCTTTTCTTTCCTTAGGTACATCAGATGCTCGTTTCTCTCACTTCCGTAATTATCTCTTTTCTTCTCCTTCTTCCTGCTTCTTTCAGGTCTCTATGTTCTTAAAAATCCACAATCTTCTCAGTTTCAGACGTCCTTCGAGTACCTTTTTCCATTTCCCCATCTTCTCTATTTCTTTCCAAATCCCCTTTCCCTCCTCTTTGCTTTCTCTCTACACCACCTCACTCTGTTCAGCATTCATGTTGTACCGCTTGTACAACCACCCCGGCAGGCTACGCCAGAGGGAAAGAGGGAGCATGACTGTCTGTGGCAAAGAACCGGAGTAACTCTTCACCTCAAAACTCAACAGCTGAACAAAGAAGTTAGCTGAAGGTCCCTTTTTTGAGAGCCTCTTCCAAGTCCTTACACAGTGCGGAGAGACCCAGCTTCCCCAAGATCCTGCCAAGTGCACAGCCCTTTGGACTGTGGCTCATTTCAATGGCCTCTGCAGCTCATGGGGACCATGCGCTTAGATGGCTTCCTGGGCTTCTTTGTGGCCCCATACTGAGGATTTACAGAGAATCAAAGGACACTGCAGGGGACTTTACAAACCAGTGCTAGCCTCAATGCTGGATCAGACTGCTTGGTGCCCCATTTGGATACTCTTATTCTGCAGTAAGGCTGCCACACTGAGCGTTTACTATGCAGATAAGCCCTCTGCCTTGCCACATCCCCACTGGTAGTGCTTTCGGTCCTTTCTCAGATGTTTGTCCCTCTGTTAGTCAGAGATGTGCCTGCCCATGATATGGAGAGATGGGGTTTCTTCCCACATCTCAGCTCTGACAGGACTTGAAGGGTATAGGAAAGCCAAACTCTGCCCAGTGCCAGCCCACAGAAGACCCAGAGGTAGTTGTCCTCCTAACACTGCTGCTGAACTGCATGGTGAACACTTCACAGGGCAGCAGAGTTGTTCTCTGCCACCCTACTCTTCCCACTGCTCAACAGTGCTGGTGTGAAATGGGTGGTTGTTGCTTACCCCCTTAAAACCTCTTGTAGCCACCAACCAGGCCAAAGCTTATTGCTGCTACTGGGGTAGCTAGAGTTCAGTATGAATGGTCTTCAAGCCTGTCTCTGTGCTCCCTTTATGGCATGGCGTATGGAACAGCCAGAATGCAAAGAGCAGGATCATTTCCATAGCCACAGAGGCAGCTGGTCTTGCTCAATGATTAGTGAAGCCAAAAGAAACCTAATCTTTATCAAAAAGGGGACTCTCTAACATGCTTTTTATATCATTCTTTTCAGTTTTGCTTTTAATGATTTTCTTGCAGCTGCTGCTGAGTGATGGTGTTTGTGGAAGATGAGTGCAAACAGTGCTGGACTGTGGATGCAGGGAGCTAAATCAGTTTGCCTTTGATCACTCTCTGGATGGAGAAAGACAGATTCCCGTGCATGATCAACCCTCTCTAGCTAGCCAAGGAGTGATATTTCTACAGCTAAACAAGCAACTTCTTGTCTCTCTTCCTAACTACAGGGTAAAGGCTAAGAAATAGTCATGTGTTAATGAGGAAGAAAACAAGGGATTAAAAATGATAATTTGTTTTTTGTAGGATAAATGACTTCTCCGACTGAATTAATTCTGTTGACTTTTTCCTTACTGTGATACTGGTTCCCATGCATGGCAGCCTTCCCTTAGGCTTTAAAGCTAAAGATTAAAAATTATGTTAAAAAATCTCAATGTCCATAAGTATCTGCTTCTGAATTCTCCCTCCACAGCTGATTTTGCCCCGCCAGGGGAAAGACAAAATGAGCTATTTATTGGCTCCCTGTCTTCTTATCCAGGAGTACTGTATAATGATGAGGATCCAAATTCTAACTTGTCTATAATTTGAGGCTGCTCCTTTCTGAGGCTCAGTTTTGATTTGGATTGCACACCAGACCAAAGGGAGGGGAGCCACCCATGTGCACATGAAGCCAGAATGATGCTAAACTTCCCCTGGGCAGGTATTTGGGGGCCTACAGAGTTTCAGCCTAAGGCAGAACAGCGCAGATTCAGCTCCAGAGATAAAATTAGGGCAAGAAGGGAACTCTATCTGTTAGAAACATCAGTTCTTTTGTCCACTGCTCCCAGGACCCTGCCCTTCAACACCTTATGCAGAATAAAGCCCTACACACTGACATTAACTGTGGCAGTAGTGGACTCAAAGAAAAGTCTAGGGTTTTTTGTTTTTGCAGATGAGGAAGTGTATTCCTGCTTGCACCCCCATGGCGGCAGTCCTGACAGGTATTTGTAATGAACCCTCCCTGATGACAGGAACCCATAGGAAAGGGCATTTGATTCTGTGCTAACCTTTCCATAAAAAAGATACTACACTAAAAATAACAATTTTGTTAAAGCTGCTAAAGTGGTGCACAGGTGGCCCTTCCCTGCCTATCCTTTAACAACAAGTCACAGCAAAGCTACCTGCTGTTTAATGGACTGCCTTCTGAACAGACACTGTGTGCCTTCAGCACGTACACAAAGCCAGGCAGCAGACTCATCAGTCTTTGCCACTTGAACAGCACAGAAGAGCTACAGCAAGCTGCATTTGGGGAGGGGAGGATGGTGTCCCAAAATACCCTCAGAGGCTGAGAGAAAGATGTTGCTTCTTTGTATGACAGATTGCTATGAGTATCAAATATTTCCTCAGCTGTTTGGCTCTGCAGTGGAGGACAGTGATCATAGGCAGCAGATCTGGGGATACACGCATTGCAAGAAGGTATCAATAAGGGATGAAATATTTGGTAAATTTGCAGAAGATAGCAAGATTGCTGCCAGCATTCTCCATCCTCAGCAGGTCTGACAAAATTGGATGAGCAGTCAAGGTGCAGGAGGGCAAGGCTACCTTTCAAACCAGAGGAATGGGCCAAAAGGGTTACTGTGAAGTTCAACTAAGAAATGCGAAATCCTGCATGTGGGAAGGAACAACCTCATGTGTTGGTCCAGGCTGGAGGCTCTCTAGTGCCGCAGCTCTGCAGAAAAGGAACTGAGGGTACTGGTGGGCAACAAGTTGAATGTGAATCAGCGGTAAGGTCTTGCAGCAATGCAGGAGCATCACCAGTAGGTCAAGGGAAACGATGATTCACTTCTGTTTGACACTCATGAGGCTGCATCTGGAGTAGTGTTCAGTTTTGGGAGTGAGTCCAGAGGGGGGCCACTAAGATGGTTAGGTGCTGGAACGTATGACATTTGAGAGGCCAAGGGAAGTGGGGAGGAAAGAAAAGGACTCTAATAACTGTCTTCAGCTACCTAATGAGGGTTATAGAGAAGAGGGTTGTAGAGAAAGCAGATCTTGCTTCTTCTCAGAGATGTACAATCAAAGGACAATGGATAGTGATCACAGTTTGCAGCAAAGGAAATTCCAGTTGGCTGTAAGGAAAATGTCCTTCACCAAGACAGTGGTTAAGCACTGGAACAGGTGCCCAGAGACATCATGGGCTCTCCATTCTCCATCCTTAGACATTTTTCAAAATTTGACAGGAAAACATCCTAAGCAACTTGATATAACATTGCATTTTGCCCTGCTTTCAGCAGGGGTATGGACTAAAGACCTCCAGACATCACTTCGAATCTAGAGTATTCCATGATTTTTACGATGTTTATAAAATGGCAGCATCCAGAGTGCTACTACAGAGCACCAGAGATGGGAGGGGTTGGGGCATGGGGGTGTTAGATACTGTTAAGAGCTGGAAGAACCTGGATCCTGTTACTTTGGTGAAAAGAGCAAACCTTTGAATCATATCCATGGCATGAACTGTCCTTTTTAGGATCCTCTTAAAAAATGGATGACATATTATATTTATAAATGCAGGTTTGCAAAGACTTTGTAAGAGGATTACTCCTAGAAATAAAGCATTGCAGTTTATAGATCCCTCCTTGCCAAGTCTTTTCTCATGGGTACATTTAGTACCTTTCTTAAAGGTTCTTAAAGGAGAATTTCAGTTTTTGTTTACAAGAAAAAGCTGTGGGAAAACAGTCTGGCAAGTGTTATCATGAAAGGCAACAGATTTCCTAGAAGACAAGTAGAAGACCTCAGAACGTTTTAAAAACAAAAGGAATGTCAGGATTTTCAAGCTGTCTCATGATTTTTCAAAGCCTGGCTTGTGCGGTGTGATGCCTGTGGTCAGCCGTACTGTACAGAGAATACCCTTGAACAAAATTCATTTCAGAAATGTATTGCTGGAGCATCTCCACAGCATGAGGAACCAAACTCCCAGAGCAGTGAGAACCCAAAGTCTAAGGCAAAGTCCAAAAGACTTTGCAGGCTCATCTCCAATGCTTAGGAGATCTGTGTTCGCATCAAAGCAGCCAATGTGCCCCAGAAAGGTCACTTGAGATTTAACAAAACTGGAAATACAGCAAGAATCGCTGCTTTCTGCTTGCGAGAGCGATGGCCCTTATGGCACTGCTCATTTGTGCAGCGCAGGCAGAAGCTGCTGACCTAGGAGAATTTTGCTCCTAGCACAGAGTACTTTAGCAGTTAGACGAGAGTGGTGAGAGGACAGCCTGTAATAAAACTGCTGTGGAGAAAAAATTGAGCTTTTTGAAAATTTCTGTTTCGCTTTCTGGAGATGGAAGAATTATCTCCCACTGCCTGCTTTCCCCCGGTGGTATTAAAAAAAGGGCTTCCTGAGCAGTCTTGAGATTAGTACAGTATTTAAACCCATTTAATTACTGTGATGAATTACACGCCTGCCATTGATCTCCTTGTTCTTCTTTGCCCCGAAGTACTAACAGGCTGTTCATTTTCCTTTTTAAAAGTACAAAGTTTGAAGCGGGTTTCTGTTTACTTATGTTAATAACTAATCACAAGAATCAAAATGAGCTGTACATGACTAATTGACCGGTTTGTTTTACTGTCCTCCATGGCAGTGCTGATAAGCTTTTCTGACAGCATGCAAATCAAGCTGCTATCAGCAAGAGAGGCCTTCCCTGTAAAAAAGCAAAAGGAGCAGGCAGGCTGCAGTTATTAACTAGGAAAGATAGTAGCCGCCTGGGGACAAGGAGCTGCCTTTAGCTGGAAATAGCAGACCAGGGAGGGGGACGGGATTTAATGAGCTGCAAGGACAAGAGACCTGCAATGTAATTAACTCCCAAAAGATCTCATTGAGCGATCAGCAGAACCCCCACTCAGCAGTCCTTCCACCTTCATTGGAATTAAAGTTTAATTTGGTGTCAAAGGGCAGAGGAAAGACCTGCATTATCAAGCGTGGAAATCAATGAACCGTGTGAAGGAAAAGGTCACACCCCCACTTTTGCAGCACAGAAGGTCTGAAGGAAAAGGTGAAGATATAAAACTGCTCAACACTTTCTCACCAGTGCTGGGAGTGGGAGATCCATGTTTCACTCCATAGGCTTGTCACTACGTCTCTTTCAATAAAAGAATCCCCATTTCCATGGAAAAGGGCAATGAAGGGTTCAGGAAGGGTTTTTCCTCTGTACTAGTGGCCGTTGTTGTTTCTAAAGCCTAAAGAGTTGTTGCAGAACTTTTTACCTGGTTTAATGCAGGTACCTAACAGACAGATGAAGTGAGCATTTCCATCCACAGTAGCCTTAAACATTTCAAGACATCTTAGCTCAGTGCATTTTCCTGGTGTTACTGGGCCAGGTATCCACCCTGCTACATCCATAAATAAGAATACTAACTACTGTCAGACCCCCGATTTCTATATGGCAAGTGAATAATTTTCCATGCAGAATCTTTCCTGAGTAACAGCTAGCAATCTAAATCAGTGCAGGTCACAAGTAGCATTCAGGTAGGAGCAAGACCAGCAGATGGTAGGAAAGTTCTTGCCACTTTCAACTGCACGCAGGTTGGTTGAACCTCAGGCTTTCCCCAGCATGATGAAGCCCTCTCCCTGGGGAGGCACTGCACTGAGAAGGGTGGAAACTCACCTTGACAAACCCTTCTGCAAGCTGGTTCCTTGCCTCTGCTGGGTAACACCACCCTTCTAGTGAAGCAACCTTTGCTCTTTCTCTGCCATTCCCCGTCAGCCACCTGTCAGCTCCCATCCTGTGCTGTATCTGCTGCAGAGACTTTAGATACTGTCCTACTACCTGCTATTTTCTGAACAGAGTGTGACATGCCCGGGGACACTATAACGTTATTATTATCACAGTGGTTAGAAACTAAAAAGGATTTTCATTTATCTTCAGAGTAAATGGAGTATCAACAGAAGGACAAACCCGTGTAAAACAAGTAAACATACATACTCTCCCCAATAGGTAGGTAACTCTTGGGAAATGACACTGTGTCCAGCCACACAGTACAACAACTTAGGTAACATCTGCGTGGAGTTACTTCACAGATTACCTCACACAAGGGCGAGTGGTCAACACTCCAGTTTCCATACATGCAAAAGGTGACCTTGAAATCAATTAAATCGTGAGCTCTCACTGCTTGTTTTGCTGACACAAAGACACATTTGTTGGCAAAAAAAAATGTTTGGTTCATCCTGCAAATCAAGTAAGTGCTATTTCTGCATGCGTGCAGAGTGCAGAAAGTATAGCTTGTCATTAATCTTGAGGAATACTTGTAATCTTTTTGGAGCAGAAAGGTTTCCTGAAATGTCTTTACTTTTCTAAGTACTTTGTTATGCCCAGGAGAAAGTGACAATCCCAAAAGAGAAAGCTTGCCTCCACGTCCAGGGATTTTCCTGAGCTGAAATCCACAGCCTCAGCAGACCATAGACTAGTTTGCAGGCTGCCTGCAGCTGGTCTTTCAACTTTGACTGTACTTGCAGCTATTTACCCTTGAAGTCCATCTTCACTAGTCCACGTTCATTGGTCTTTCCCTTCACACTTGCATTACAGCTTCCACCAGGCCAATTCTTCTGGAGCCACAACTGAGCTTACTTGGTCAGCACTGAGCTTTAGTAGGCATTCTGCTTCCCTCTGCTAGATCATATGGATCCTCCGTGCAACAGACCTTCTGCCACAGTTGGTTTGGACACCCAATGAAACTTTTACAACAGATGTCCAAATTACAGCCCATAACCTTCCCTCATAAAATACAGTGGATACTGTGGTAATTTGTAAGACCAAGCTGTAGGCATCACTCCAGCAAGTTGTGCACCCCACATACTTCTATAGTAGAGAGCTGAAGTCTAAGCCAAGCTTTAGTCTAAGACTGCAGCAGAGCAAGCCCACACCTTTTCAGTTGCAGCTAATCACAGTTCATCAGCTGGAGAAACAGTGGAAACCCATCTGAATTGCTTTCAGAATTAAATCATTAGTTTCCATCCACTCGAGCAGTAAACTTGGAATTAGCCACACAGAAAGCAATCTAATCCTGCTACAACTTCTACATACTAAAAAACCTTAGGAGCTCTTGATACATGGTTGTGATGCATTTTACGTTACTTGGGTGTAGATAAGGCCTTCATAATCACTTCACTGTAGACAACATAATGTTTTTTTCAAATGTTATTTCAACACTTCCATTATTATTCAGATTAATTCCTCCAATGACAAAAATGTAAAAGCTGAAAAATCAGCAATCCATTCTCAAATCTTTGTACAATGACCATTTAACACTGGGAGCCATCAGCTTACAAAAAAAAATCCCTGCTACTACCTTGACTTCCTTGCAAAATCCTTCCTACAAATTTCTCTGCACAGGAGGGGATTTCAGTCTCATATGAAATCTTTGTGAATAAGCCAAAGATCAGTAACAGAAATACTCTCCAACCTCCAAACTTATTTGTCCATCAGAAATGTGTCTTCATTTTTTTACAACAGCTGTAGAAAAATTGTAACTTTCCAGTTCAACACACAGTGTGTGCCAGTAGGTTTTCCATAAACTTACAGAATAAATTAATTTGCATACACAAAGAATTTAGCCAACAGCAACAAATCACATGGCTAAGTTTCGAAAGTGTCTATTTCACAAAATAAAGGACGTTTTAAAGATGTTTCTGTTTGACAGGTCTGTATAACTGCTTTTCTGTTGAATGTGGCTCAAGTGTGAATTAGAGTTAAAATTGTAATAAAAAGAGACATTTTCATTAACATTCATCCAAACTGCCTGTGTTACCACAAGTTTGCTTTGATGGTTTTCATAATCTTCTCTGTTTGCTTTCTGCACTGTTTAGACTAGCAAGTTCTAATTCACAAGAATGTTTCTAGAAAGGCTGACGAGTAAGCTCAGGTTATAGATGTTTGCAGAGTCACCTCCACAGCAGAGTGCTGGTTACAGAGGTAGCCAGTCCATCTGCAAAAACGGTACCATGTGCCTTCAGTGTCCGACATCCTGCACTGACAATGAACAACCAGGAATGCACAGAACAATCTTGACCAATTGCCTACAGATAGCTAAAATGAACCTGTATCAAATACTCACTGTGTATTTTGGAGTATGAAATTTTTCGAAGTCTTTATACGGTTATTTTGCAAGCAGAAAAGTGGGTGAAATACAAATGAAGGGGGAAAGAATATTTTAGGCCACCATGGGTGGACTAAGAGCACGCAGGTGGCCAGCTGCAGTGGCAGAGGGTGCTATGGTAGATCTCAGTTACATCCTATCGTTTGCCCATGTGTTGTGGTTTAACCCCAGCCGGCAACTAAGCCCCCCACACTTGCTCACTCCCCCCCGGTGGGATGGAGGAGAGAATCGGAAGGGAACAAGTGAGAAAACTCACGGGTTGAGATAAAGACAGTTTAATAGGTAAAGCATAAGCCGCGCACCCAAGCAAAGCAAAACAAGGAATTCATTCACTACTTCCCATCAACAGGCAGGTGTTCAGCCATCGCCAGGAAAGCAGGGCAGGAAAGCACACGTAACGGTTACTTGAGAAGACAAAACACCCTAACTCCAAATGTCCTCCCCTTCCTTCTTCTTTCCCCAGCTTTATATGCTGAGCATGACGTCCTATGGTGTGGAATATCCCTTTGGTCAGTGGGGGTCAGCTGTCCCAGCTGTGTCCCCTCCCAGCTTCTTGTGCACCCCCAGCCTCCTCGCTGGTTGGTGGGGTGAGAAGCAGAAGAGGCCTTGACTCTGTGTAAGCACTGCTCAGCAGTTACGAAAACATCCCTGTGTTACCAACACTGTTTTCAGCACAAATCCAAAACACAGCCCCATACCAGCTACTATAAAGAAAATTAACTCTACCCCAGCCAAAACCAGCACATCGTGCCCACGCTATTTGCTGGAAATATTGCATTCATTATCTATCCATTTACTCTGTAGAAACTCAAGCCAGATCTTCCTTTACTTTTGAATTTTTCTACAGTGAAATTTGATCTTCTGGGGTGGTGAATTGCTCTTGCAAAGTGTTGAATGGCCCAAAGCCCTCCAAACCTTGCAGGACAGAGCAGACTGCTGTTTTGCTCCGCTCCCAAGATGATCTCGCACTGGGGAAAACTCTGCTGGGGGCAGGAACAGAAGCCTCTGCAACCAAGTATTAATCTTAGCTTGAAGCTAAAGGCAGAAGCACAGCCAAAAGAGCCTCTGTCCTCAGAGAGGAAGGCTAATACCCTCCACCTTGCTCCAGCCAGCCCAGCCAGCTATCACACAGCACCAATAACCCTTGGTGACCCTCATGGGCCCTCTGGGTCCTTTCTTTGCCCCCATGTCTTTTCTCAGGGCAGAGTGTTTCTTATAAGCACGTGTTCGTAGGTCCACAGAGAAAGGAGGCACATACAAGTGTTATTGGTGCAATATATTCCTCCACAGAAAGCGGGACATAAGGACTCCACAGTTCTACTGATGGACGAGCTCTGCCTACTGAGTCTCCCTCAGCAAGTGAGAAGAGCTAACGCAAGAGGTAACATCAGCCCTGTGGCACTAGAGAGCCACCTGTGCTGGGGAAGTTCCCAGGTGAAGAAAGCTGACCTCTGGCAGGAGGGAGCTGGAAGGCTGCCGGGAGTGGGGATAGTAGTTCCTGCCATCACAAATGCATTTCCTTGCATTTTTCCCAACATACAAAGAGTTTTCATAGAAATTGCTGATATCAAAGCTAGCCAAAGCCAAGTGAATCCCTGTGCGTGGAGTATAAACCTTCTAGAGTGCTGCTATAAAACAAATTAAAACTCTGCTTTTTGCGAAGATCAGCTGCAGAACCTGGTCAGCCACTGCACCCATCAGTCCCACTACCTAAGCCCTGTATGAAAAAAAGCACCAGCTACACATCGTCTGTCTTCAGTCATCAGCATTGTTATGCAAAGATAAATGGTCTAGTGCTAATTGTCTCTGCAGTTGATGAAGCTATGTACTTCCTAGCAAGATGGATTTGTCCATTCACAGACAAATATCTGATCACTGACAAAGAGCAAGTATTTCATTGCTTATAAGGATGCTGGACCAAATAATTAATGGAAGAGGTAATGCCTTGAGAAACTTAAGTCTGGAGAAGGAAACTAGGGAGAAATCTCAGACTACACCACGGAAAGAGAAAGCTGGAGGAACCTGTGTGAGCTAAGAATTTTTATAATAAATTACATATACACGCGAACCAAAACTTTGTTCCCCAGAGCCCACTGCACTGCTGCTCTATTAAAATGCCTTCCACAGCCAAGTCAGATTCACTGACCCAAGGAACTTGTACCAACAATTGCAAAACTGCAGCCTCCTGCTCCCTCCCACTACCTCAAGCAAAATCAGTAATGTAGGACCTGATACAAAGTTCACACAAGGCAGTCAGAGTCTTTCTATGTACTTCAGTAGATGAGTTCCTCAAGAGCAAGCGTGGCATGAAGTGGATTCTGTCCCTGGGATGAATGAAGGAGACAGGCAACCACTTCCACCCAAGCAGGAGCTGCGAAGACAGGCACACCGAGCGTCACAGCAAGCACACTGTTACTCTCTTTATTCCCAGCATGGGGAAGAAGGCTCTGTGGACACGCTACCAGCTGTGCGGTGAAAGGCCTACACAAAATCCTGCAGAGTCAGGCTGAAGGCAGCTGCTGACTGAGAAATAACAGAATCCCAGATAACGTGACACATCTCCAGGGCTTACCACAGGGATGCACCATCAGTAAGACCTTTTGTTTATTCATGGCCTCTTACTGTATCTGCTGAATGCCGTTTGAGACACGCACACCACAAAGCAAGGCAAACTAGTGCAGCGAGATCACTGGGAGCACTGCCGACGTCAGGTATCTTTAGTTTCTTGTAATTTCCAGGCATCAGATGTGGTGTGTGGCAGGGCTGGCGTACAGGTTGGGAGACAGCATTATCTTTCTGTGGAGATAACCTCTGCCTTCCTCACATCAAGTCATATGTATCTATATGATGCAAATGCTGAACTGGTCAATAGCCTAAGGAAAATCAGCTCCTAAGCGTACAATGATTTCAGCACAGGTCTTGTGGTATACACACCTTATAATGGAGCAGTCAGGATTAAGCACTGGCCTTAATAAACAAACAAGCTCCAAATTTATCCATTTGTTCCACGTGGCAGATATTTAAATTCCAAAAAATGCTTTCATGGCTTCACGGAAAATTGGTTTCTAAATAAAAGCATCTTTGTCAGTAATTATCACAGCCGTCCCGAGAAGTTCTCAGAATCTAGAGTCATTAGTGTAACTGGGTAAAACAGGGTAAGCCCTGGCCATAACAGAACTGTTAATGCATAAAGGATAAGACTTAGATTTGTCATCTGAAGACTACATTACTTACTAGGGTTGGAAGTAGGTCAAGTGCCCTCAGGAAAGAGCCATTTGGTTCTCACTGAGAAGTAATCTGATACTCACACATCTCCAGCCTTATTAAAACCTCAGTATGAGGCAAAGTCAAGGATGTCAGCTTAGTTTCTTGTTGCGTTGAACGGACAAGGGGTGATGTTTGAAAGGAAAGGGTTTATTATTTTTAATCAAACACTCATGCAAATCACACTGTCAGTGAATCACATGCAGAGCTGTTCAGTTTTCCAGCAGCCCACACGAGACCCATAATATGAGGAAACAACAGAGCAGCTACAAGCTACATCTTGCAAGGTGGTATGCACTGCAAGGCCATGCAAGAGCTTAACTGTGCGCTTAATTTAAAGGCCATGAGCAATCCTCATCATTATTTTTCAACAGAAGCACTGGCTTACACGGTTGGCTGAGAATGGGATGAGACAGAGGATATAAGGAGAAACATCCCTCCATGCTAATAAGAATGGTGACTACCATGGAGGTAGCTATAAGGGATTTTCATGGATCGCTGTGTGTCAGCCGTCAAGTTTTGTTCTCCAGCTAGAACTGATGTAATTTATCAAGCACATGCTCTGTCCTGAGCCGTGTGTTTGCCATTATTATTCTTTACTTCTTTAATGCTTGCTTTTCTTTGAGAAGAGGCAATGAGGACCCAAAATCGGGCAATTATGTAACTGTGGTGTGTGTTTCATGAGAGGATTGAAAACTAGGCCAAGTGAGCTCCCTAGCAGAGATTTTTTCTTGACTTGCAAGGGGAATAAAGTGATGCGGCTTCTATTCCTCCAGTTTCAAAAGAAAGCGAAACTCCTCACTTTGCTTTCAGATTTGACACAAAATTCATGTGATGCTTATGGGAAAACAAAGTCCTGTGAGAGAAACAACATGAAGCATCTACTTCTAAAGATTTCTTCAAATTTTAATTATTTCAGAACATAAACATTGTACTAAAACTTAGAAGGAGGGCACAGAGGAGGCAGGTGGACAGAGTAAAGAGTCATTGCCTCAAGGGGCAGCTATGGTACCAATTCTCACTTTCCCAACCTGCCTTGCCCCACTTGTCTTGCTCTGAATGTCTTCTTTGATCCCGTTTGAGAAATCCTGTTCTTTGACCATTCAGGCTCCAATACACTAGTTGAAGGCTGCCATGAGGATGCCACAAAACCTTTATAGTTGAGTTCTTGTATCTCATCCATTCAAAGTGGGTCCCCCATCCCCTCCAGGAGAGGAAGGTCTCCATGCATGGTGTACGGAGTAAGCCAGTGGGGATCGCAAGGACAGGTAGCTCTAATGTAGCACATCCTACACACAAACTGATCTGCACATTTTCTGTGGAGCCCCAGCAACTAACTCAAACCAAAAGTGAGGACAAGGGAGCATCCCCACAGCACATGGTGGGGACTTACTACCTGCCCTGCCTTAGGGATTTGTAAGTGCAGCCCTCCTCAAGGGCACACTTAGGCTGATGACTGCACCATGTCTCTGCAAGCGAGGAAGGCACATCCATTATCCAAGCCTAGCTCATTAAGTATGATTATTCCCATTGTACAGCCCCATTATAGAAGATCCTCATGTTGAGCCAGAGGGACGTGCCAACACCAGAGGGGATTAGTGCCAGAGTACGGGTAGAGAGTTCCTGGCTCCCACCCTGTCCTCTGACTGTACCTCTTTTTCGTGTGAGGGATGGTTTTTGTCGAGCGATATCTGAGAGGAAAAGGAAAAACAACAAAAAAACCAACAGGTTTCAAAATAGCTTGCACTGCCTGTCAAAGCCTTGTACATGTCCCCAAGTGCCAAGCCAAGAAACTCTCCTTAGCAGCTTTTGTTGGTCACAATTAACATTTCAACTTTACCTTTTCTCTTCTTTCAGACAGCTATGAAAAGATTGTTAAAAATAACAATACCAGCATTCATTGGGGTTGGCTCAGTCCTGCTCTGTCTGAGCCATCGCCAGCACATGCCTCTGCTGGGAAAGGGGAGCCTGAAAATCTTGAGGAGTCTATTTCTCTTGAGTTTGATACTCCTAACATCAGGAGGAAAATCCACCAGTGAGATGAAAGCAGGCCAGAACAGGAGCAGGAGCAATGGAGCTCCACAGTCAATGTACAGAGGCTAAGAAACAACCTAAATGGCTCTCAAATGGCACGTTAAGCCTGACTTCCAGCAATAACGCTTTTCCCCATATTAATACAAGATGCTTTCAGGTAGGTGTCAGCTCTGGTTGCAGCTGGCATACTACATTACTCTCAGGGAATCTGGTGAATCAGTGAGACCATTGTTCTTCAGCTGGGGTCAAGAAATATGAAAAGAGGGGGAAAACCAGGGTGCCTAGCTTGGTACTTGACCACATACAGCTCCTGAAAAGTGTGACAGGGGAACTGTATTCATTTCACTGGTTGGGAACAGAGGCTCTTCATCCTTGTGATAGTACCAATCAGGAATATATCAGTGATTTTAAGTGAGTTACACCAATGGGAGGGGGAAGTCAGAGATTCTGCTTTGTCTTTATGTTCCTTAGATTATTTATGCCCTGAAGAAATAAACAAAGCATACAATCTGTTGTTAACCCCTGGCTTAAAATTAGGCCCACGAAGTCAACCACAGCTGGAAGATAAGTATCAGATTCTCACTAGGCCAGTATTACTCAGTAATAAATTAAAGCACAAAGAACTGTGACACAATTCTTTTCTTAAGAACCTGAAAACTTATGTCTATAATAATTCCGGGCTACAGCTCTTAAAAAACTTTTATGGTATTCAGAGTGCCACTGATATCCAGATAAACAATTAGCAGTCTTTAGGGAGCTCTGTAAGTGCCTACTGCCATGTAGATTTGCAATCACTGGTAGAATTAATGCCCATTTTGCCTGCTGAAGTAGAAGTCAAATTTGGTTTGCATGCATAAAAATGCTGATTCTGAAAGCCAGGCTTTGTTCTGCTTGGCTTAGCTACAGCGATGGGTGCCAGGCTCATCTCCATGAGACTGGTCCCCACCACTGCAGATTGTCGGGGACAGCATCCCTTTGTGCTTGTGAATCCAGTGTCATGTCCATTGTGTTGTGATTGCCTGGTGTGGATTATGAACTCTTCTCATCATTTCAGGGGGACACAACAACTGCAGCACCCTGCAATGAGTGACAATGCTCTTAGTTACTAGATCTGGAAAGTATTTTTCTGCAAGTGACTAATTTCTGCAGTCCCCACCATTGCAATAGTTTGGCATGGTCTTACAATGGGAAGGAAATTGATACAAATCTGACCTACCAAGCAGAACAAATGGCAGAAGTAGGACTTTGCTCTAAGAACATTCTGCCATCAATCCACGAGAATTCAGATTTGGGGAGAGACAGGGTGAAAACATCCAGCAGGGAAGGGGATACAAGAAAAACATGCCTGTCTCTAACAGTGGGACCTCAGTAATCTGAGCATCTCATCACCCGTTAGTTTAATCAAAGTGGTTTACATAGTGGTTGCTATTGCAGGCACATGTTCTTCACAGAAACAGACATTTCGGTGCTTTTACCTGAAAATCAGTATTTTGAAAAATGCGTTAAACCAGCACTTCTAAAACATGTGGACTGAACACAAACACTTGCAGCAGCAATGGCCACAAGAACAGCAAAGGCACCAGTTTCATCAGCGCTCAGCTAAGTCACTCTGATTAGCAAGTTCCTCCGCAATATAACGAGCTGCTCTGGAAAGCAAAGAGGAAGCCAGTACAGAAACTTGGATTAAGGTATGAGATGCACACAGTAGCCTATGCCACTCCGGAGGCTGGCAGAGAGTTGTGCTGGAGCTGCAGCTGCTCAGTGGACTTCCCTAGACGAGGCAGCAATATTGCTGCTACCGTCAAAGTGACGGGACCATGAAAAAGTACAGAACTGTTGCCCTTGAGAGTAATAGGTGCAACCTTTGGGCCGGATGCGTGCATTAAATGAGAGTCTGGCAGCAGCTGTGGATGCAGCAAGATCCCAAGGCTGTGACCTATTCTGGCAACTGGCGATGTGCAGTAGAGTAGGAGGAGTTATATCATGTAAAGACCTGTGAGTATACATACTTATGGCTGCTTGGATTGAAGCAAATAGGATAACTTCACTCCTCTGGGAAAAAAAAAGAATGCAGCCAACTTGTAGCAGGCAAAATCATTAGCATGCAAATAGATTTTAGTGCAGCAAAGACATCTACCGAAAGGTATTAAATAATGTTGAACACAGTAGAGCAGAGGTATGCATAGCTCCCATTTACTTTACTGAACTAAAAGGACTCATTTGAAGCACTGCCTATTAGCTGAAATAGAATGAAAAGCTGTATATCAAGAAAAAGAAATGCTAAGCTTTGTTAAAAACAGTTACAATGGCAAATTTTATGGGAAGCAACATTGATAAAGAAACTTACTGCATGGTGGTATGGGTAGTCATTTTATATTATCAAAAGCCTGGTACCAGTGAGCAGATAAAGAATTTGTGTCTCAGTTTCTACAGGTTTAAATAAATAGCTCAGATTTTGGTTTGGCAGTCAAACCAAAAAAGAAGTTACAGATCAGTCCAGGTGGAAATTAAATGTTTTAAGGTTTAGTTCAACGAATAAAATGTAAAACAACAAACCAGATCCTATTCAAGGCATTTAGCAAAAAGCAATGAAAATGAAAGGCTAGTCTTAGGCCCCATCTACTAAACCAGCGAGGTGGAACAAGTCTCTCTAATTAATCAATAACCCAGAGTGCAGGGAATTCACTTCTGGATATTCCCTGACTAATGTTTTATATGGTATTCAGAAGGCAACGCGACATGATACATACATAGAATTGCTCTGAATTTACCCTACTGGTGTTCCATTTTGCTATAAAATACTTAAATACTCAGAAACCAAAGAGAAGGAAAATGACTCTATAATTTCATGATAAATTGGATGCCCCCTGAGAGGTAGGATATGAACTTCCATTTTAATTTCAAGGAACATTTTCTGCAGAGTGAAAAAACAGGCACGGAGGAGACTGGGAGTGAAATAGAAGAAGTTTGAAGAAAAGGCCTGCAGTTCCAGGGGTGAGGGCACCCCTTAAATGCGAGGGAACATCGAGATTTGAATTCCAGATCCCCATATCACAGACAAGCACGCTGACTGCTATCTGTTGAATAGAAAGAGGGATCAACACCTCTCCTACTTCATGAGTGCAGCCAGGAAAAAAAAGTTCAGCCTGAAAAGTTTAACTTGAATCCATAGAGTTTCCCGTGAAGCCAACAGATTTGCACCGGCACAAAACTGATTAGTCACACTGGAAAATGAGGCCTTCCATCTACTAAAGAGATTTTACAGCTGAGGTCGACATGCTTTTGGAGCCATGCTGTTTCTCCATTCTCTCCTGATTGAATCTCCTGGGTTATACAGAGTGAAGATTTGCCCTTCCACTATTCTGTCTGACATTCACTGACTATCTAGTTCAACAGTAAATACTTGGTCACCTCTGAGGACTGGACTATCAGTCTGGAAGCCCGATTATACAAACTCTCATACTTTATTGTAGAGGAGAATATAGCCACAGGATGCAGCTTAGTGATCCTCCTCTTGGGACAGGCTTCAATGTAGGATTCACTAAATAAACAGTGACATGAAGGTATTTGTCAGGAGTAGCATATTAAAGGCTAACAAATAAGCATATTAAACACAACACATTTTTCCTCACATTGAAAAAAAAAATTGAAGGGATGCAAAGATTCCTTTCCACAGTACATATCTTGATTAGTCAAAGGATTAATACCTACTAAGTCTATTTTTACAATATGGACACCACTTGATAGCCAGATGTCAGCTGAATTCCTTGGACAATTGGGCCCTCACTGATTTTGTTTGGCTTTTAGGTCTGTGTTTAAAATCAAAGAAGGTTCAGACATTGGGCTAATATAACTAGATTTTGAATAGCATCACCCTGAGTATAGTGAAGTAGAAGGGATGCTCCAGCCTGCATCCGAGGCGAGCCTGTTACAAGTACTCTTATCTATTCTCCAAGCTACAGTCAATTCACTGATTGATTTGTGATCTTATTAAAACACAAGTCTGGATCTGGAACATCTTCCTAATTCTTTTGGTGCTGTCGATAGGCAGCGATAGGCACCATTTCCTGGAATATGAGCAGGACAGAAACACAATGACTATCCACATCATGCCCCGTGTAAACCAGTATATCATCAGCACATGCTTGGGACTTCCAAAGTCAAGAGACACCCTCCTTTTACTCCTTTCTTCCTTTAACTTCTTCAGACACTATTTTAACCTATTTACATTCTTGGCCTCCACAGACCCCTGTAACACCCAATTCCATAATGTAATTATGCACAGTGGGAAAAAGTACTTCTTTTGTTTGTTATAAAGCACTTGCCCAAAAGTTCTTTTTCTCTTTGGCAGTACTTTGTGTGTTCAGCATGGGATTTCATCTGTCACTTTACTGTCTGGTCACTCAGATCCTTCTATGGTTCTTTACAATAAGGTTCCTTTTTAGCTAATCTGAACATTTTTGTACTATCTTCCAATTTTGTCACCTCACTGTTCACTCCCCTTTCAGATCATATAAGCATGATGAATAGCATAGATCTCATTACTGACCCTGCAGAATTCTTTGTGACATTGCATTTCCATTGGGAAAACCAGCCTTTTTTCCTCCTGTATTTTAATCAATCATTTAATCCTGAAAGGACCCTCTTTTGCCATAGCAGTTTAGGAACCATAAACTTTTGAAAATCCACTTCTTTTTGAAAATCCACGTATTCAATATTATGGGCTTGCTGACTTCAAAGAACCCTAATGGCTTGCAAAGCATGTCTTTCCTTTGTGAAAGTGATACTGACTCTTCTCCTATATTCCATGTACTCCTGATCACATTCTTCATTATACTATCTATTTTGTCCAGAACTGAAGTCAGGTTTACTGGTTTATAGTTGCCTAGATTCTCCCTGGTAACCCTATTTAAAAGTTAGTGCCATATTCAGTTAACCTCTAATCATCTGACACAAAGCTAGTGTAAGGTTACAAGCTCCAGGTAGTATAACAATTCCATATCCAAGCACCTACAAAACACAATACAATACAGTCTTATCCTGGTGGTTTGCCAGTCTTCACCTGATTGTTTTATTATTCTAATTTGCATTGTTTATCACCTCTAACATGACAGTCAGGATCAAGCTGAAGAGACTCAGGCTTTCCAGTATGCAAGTCTACAAGTTCAGCCACTGGTGTTGAGGTAGACGGGAGTGGTGAAAACACACATTCTAATGTGACTTTAGGCAACTCACTTAAAGTCTCTGTCTGCGAGTTTCCTATTTATTAAAGGGAATAATAATAGTTCCTTGTTCACACTCCTGGTCATCTTAGATTATCCAGCGTGGAGGTGTCTGCAAAAATGATTTGCACACAATGAGGTTCTACCCTTGGTGAGGGTATCTTAGCCATTCAGTAACACCAGACATAAATAATTCCAGTAAAGCAACACTGTTACATCAGCCGAAGGTGACCCAGCATCCCTTTTTGGCTGAAACAGGCCAGGACTATTGGGACTGTCCTGGTCTCCTGTCAAAAGTCTTTTTTGGATGTTATTTCATCCTGGATTTTTGCCTGACAGGGGATTTTTTCCTGTCTCCGTCCCAAGCCAGGGCTCTGGAAAAAGGCCTAAAGCAATTACACTGAAATCTTTTCATCCTGTCCACAGCCCAGTCTGCCATTAGCAAAAAGCTTACATCTGTTGGGAAAGTTTAGCTTTACTGTGGAATTTAGGGACCTGCCTCAGGAAGAAGCCTCTGAGCGAGGCAGAAGGTCTCTCACAGGACACCTATACCCACTACAGTCCACACACCCCTACCTCTCAGTTTTCTCTTTACGCAAAATTGGTGACTATAAAGGAGGCCAAATTATTTCCTTGAGCATTGTTTGCAGGGAGAGTTCACTGTAACAGCAGCGTGCTCCCTGCGCGTTGGGAATATCCACCCTGAGCTCGCTGCCCGGATGCCCATGACAGCAGTGCTCATAACACTGGCATCCTATAGGTGCGGTAACTCCAAGTGGGAACAATACACATTACCTATTGTCTGTGCATAAAACAGCCTGCTTTTGGTAAAGTTGGAGCACATTGTGCTAAATTGCTCTTAAAAGCATATTGAAGAATAACTTAGTCTTCTGAAACAGGACCACTTTAAAGACCTTTTGCTTGCAACTGGAATCAGCAGGTCTGCTGAGAGAACGACACAGCCCACATAAGGTAACAGAGCTGAGCTCTAGAATTGCCGACAGAGGCCTCCCAAAAGGTAAACCCGGAGAAAAATACACTTCAGCTTGTGTTTACAAATGGGCAGGGAGTACACATGAATGTGCAAAGCATCAGCAAGCCATGCATCAAAAGGGAGGTTCCCGAAAGCGTGGGAAATGTAGTTCCTACTGACTATGGGGATAAGTTGCCACTGTTGGGACTAAATGACTTTCAAAAGTAGTGTCATGTGTTTGCAGCCAGACTTGCCAAACTTGTACACGCATCTGTGGGCTAAGCAGGTTTTTACTTAATGAGGTGCCTATTTCCATAAAAACACAGACGCTGCAGTAACGCAAAACAAGAAGGTCATTAGGCTGGAGAGGAGCATGCCTGTTGCATCAACACGTACATCAACAGAGCCTGAAGGGACATTGCAGGGTTGTCACCGATGGACTGGCTGCAGGGACACTGAAAGGGTGAGCAGGGCAGCCACAACACACTGCAATACTTGCTCTCATTGCAACACCACCAGCAACATTCACATCACTGCAATAGCTGGGGCAGAGGTGGTGGCAACAAGAAGCTGAGACATGTCTGGGATACACAAGTACAGGTCACTGCGAATGAGAACCTGGCCAAACACATGTATCAACTCAGCAGGTCTTTGCAACCTCCAAATTTCTCAGGTGCATTTCCATAGACTGGTTCAGGCTTACCTGCATTAACCTTGAGGGGAGAAAAGGAAGAGGAGAAAATCCACAGAGCAGTTAAAACAGAGAAAATAAATGCATGCCAGCCTGAACTCTGGGCCTTTCCTGTATCCAGTGGGTCAATAGGTTTTTCCCCAGCACACTCGTGTTTTTGCTGCTAGGAGGAATGCAGGAAAAAGAATAACTGTTTTGTTTGCTGAGGAAATGCAGAGGCCAGGAACACTCATGCGATTAACGCTGTGCTGGGACCGCTATTTAGTAGAGATGGTAGGAAAGCAATTTAAGGAATTTCCAAGTGACATAAACAGGCAGGACCAGATCCAGACCCTTCCCAGGGCAACATCCAACACCAGTGACACAGGCTCTGACCGGCTGCATAGGGAATCAGCCCCTTTTTCTCCATGGCCTAAATCATGAACAACACCAAATTCTGCCATGTTTCCCAGGGTGATATAAGAATGCGAGAACAGAGTAAGACGGTGTGTGTTTGAGATTCCTAAGCAAATCTATGGTCCTTTGTGGCAAGCAAAAACTAACAAGGGGTGGTCCCCCTTCCCACAATGTAAATCAAGAATAAAGTGCAACTACGTCTATTTTCTTACATGTGAGATTCATTCTGGATGCACCAATAGCGCTACAGCTATCTTTGTCTTTCTAAAACCCATCATCTCTGCCCACATGCTGACCCAATGTTCATTGGGACAATTTTCTGCCAAGCAACACTGGATTTTTATGACCCTGACATAAGTGCAAGTTGCTAAAGCAGAGGCACATGGATAGTGCTGTAACTATGGCTATTTATTAACAGTCTTGAGAGCTGAAATATGCCATTTTTAAAGCACTTTAATGCCTAGGGGGGGGAAAAGGTCTCAACATAGCAATTCCCCTTTTAACTAAATCTTTTCTTACTTTATGTACTTCCCTACTTCCGCTATATGCCCCATGATAGCTCACTTCTTAATCCAGCCTCTCCTTGTGCTCTCCTAGCATTCTGCCCCCTCTTTAACTCCTGTCATTTCACTCTCTTTTCCCAGTAGACCTCCAAGGTATATTATAAAAGGAGCAGACTGTGGACGTCCTCCAGATGGGTTGTCAGCACACAGAGCAGGGGGAGAGACCCCTGCCCTGCCGTGCCTGGAGGGACGTTCTCGGTGATGGAAAGGTCCTGAGGAGTACTTTGCCCCCACAGCCTTGTGAAGCAGCTCTAGGGCTGGCGATTGAGCCCAGCCTGGTGCCCCTGCTGCTTGTGGCGAGCACCTCGGTGGCACCTTCACGCCATTCAGGCAGCTCTTCTGGTCGTGCAGGAGTCCAGCCACGACGAAGCACAGGGCAGCACCAGATGCAAACCCCTTGGCTTAGAGAACATGCTTTTCCCTTCCCCAGGCAGAGCAGAGAGGGAGGGAGAACAATGTGCTGATCACAAGGTTCAGGGATTTCTTCAGGCGTTTATGAAATATCTGGCATTTTTCAAAAACCTCCTCAGGATCTCCCTTTCCTGCTGCTTGCCCACACAGATGCTCTCATGCGATTGTGTTTACTGTCACCCTCCCGTTCCCAGTGCCCTGGAAGTACAGCACTGTGCAAGAATGCCTGAGGAGGCAGCTGGCAGCATTGCAGCAATTCCTCAGCCCCCCAATACCTCCGCTCCACAGAGAAAAACACCCTGCAGGGGATACAGACCCGCTCTTCCGTTACCCTAGCTGACAGCAAGTTTATTCTGCACTCAGCAAACTCGATGCAAAGAGGAAGGTGGGTGAAAACTATTTTGAGCCCACTTCTCATCTTTCCCCATCAGAAATCAAGAATAACTGAAGCCAAGGAACTAACAACTACTACTCCCATCTCATGCTGTGTGGCACATTTCAGAGCTCTCTTCCCTGCAGCATTTAGTTACACACTGTCAAGCTCTTGCATGTCACCAAGATCTTTCTCCTCCTCTTTATAGCCCTATGGCTGCCCATGTTATACATCACAACGAACTGCAATTTTGCATGTCGTATCAGCAACATTTTGCTTTGCAAAGCCTTCTCTTGTTCTGCCTAACAAACTGTACTCCGTTTCTACCCCTCAGGAAAGGCATTCTTCCCTTCTGCAACAAGAGGAGCTTCTTTTTAAAACCTCAGCTCTTACAGGAACTGCCTACACTATACCTGCACCTATTTAATTAAATCAGCACAAATAAGCTATTTTTTTACTTTCTGCAAAGAAATGTAACAAAAAGCAATATATTGTTGGGAAAAGCAATAGTTGTTTTGTTCGAGTTTTTTTAGGAAAAAGTAAACACAAAGCTATCCATGTTCAGGTAAAAGTCAAAAGTGTGTGGCTGGTTCTTCAACAAAAACATGCATTTTCCAATCAAGGATACTTTTCTGTGAAATTTGTTTTCAGCTGAGAACCAATTTCACTGATAAAAAGCCTTCTCCTTTTCTTTAAAAGACCAAATCATTGATCAGCCCTGAGCAATATTCCTATTTCTGTCTAGGATGGACTATTTTTGTTTAAATTCCATTCCTTATGACCTTCAATTAAATAACTAAAGCCAATTTAAAATTAAATTAGGGTGTCAGAAATTGTATCAGTTCAAAGTAAATTGCTTCTGCTTCTCTCTTTTTTTTTAATTAAAAGTGATGAACCCAACTATTTCTAAATTTTCATATACATAGGTTCTCAAATACATATGCCTAAGTATGTGCACGGGATGATATTGGTCCACATTTGCATGTGCATATACAGATGCTTACACCTGGAAATAAGCACTTAAATTCCTACACTCCTGCAAAGAGGTTTCTTACCCTGGGAGGTCAATTAGTTTGTGACAATGAATTGCTGTACCAAAGGTTATTTCTGCAGGAAAAAGGGCATTTCTGAGATTCTGAGACAATACTGGATCAAATACTATTGTCAAGGTATCGTTTTGAAACTTTTGATTATATTCAGGCTGTTTCTTCCCACCGTCTACACGAAACCTTTGCATTGCCCCTTACTGAATTTAGAGGCAAAGCGGTAGTTTGTCTTTCTAAGAGTGCAAGATTTGTGCAGCTGCATTGCCTGTGAGCTCTCTCCTAGATGAATAACTTGCAAAGCCTGTGACCAGTTTCAACCAAGTTCAACACAACAGCAGAGCTCTCACAAATACTGAGTCTCTAAGTGTCATGAAAATAGGTGATTTGCTTTCCACATGGTACAGCTGTCCCATGACTGCAGTTTGCTTCCACTCTCATTACATTTGTTCGCTTGCTTGCAACTGCTCTTTTGGGAAGGAGGCGGTCAGGAAAAAGGAAGAGGGAAGCACAAATTGAAGGCAGTGGGCTAGAAAGCAAAGGATCTGGCTAGCAATCAAAAAGGTGCACACACACTGCTCAGTCCATGGCTTCCATCCACCTTACATCTATAATCTCCCTTGACAGACCTGACATCGCACACAATGCAATCACTGGCACAGGAGGTACACAAACAGATGCAGCAACGTGTTAACAAAGGGACTGATGAAGGAACAACAGATGAAAAACCCTCTTACTTGTTGGCATTAAAAAATATTGCTCCCAGGAAATTGAGAGGCTTTATATAGTATAAACTTGGCTGGACACATGTAGCTCACTTTAACAGTTCAATTGGATCTGGATGCAGACACTTTTGTTTTATGCCACTCAGAACCAGACATTTAATGCAACCTTCCAGCTATACAATGAAGCCGTATTTTACTATCCTGTGTGATGATTTGGCTTCCCTGAATTGAGATGCTGCAGAAATACCCACTATGCAAACATAGATGCTTTTTCATTGCTAAAATAAGAGATTATCTAGCTTTGTTGCTGCTGGAAAAGAGACAAAATTAATACACGCATTTTTAAAAACTGGAGAACATCACATTTGTTCCAGCCAAAACCATGGCCACTCATCAGGGCACAGCCACACGTTTGCAGAACCAGAAGTAGCTTTTACAAAAGTCACTTTTCTTTGTTTGCATCATTAAGTTTATTCTCCTTTAAATACTTACACTAAAGTTGCATCTGAAAAAAGGTGATCTTAGGTAATTGGAGTAAAGTAAACGGTATTGTCCAGACTTGTATTGTTCTTTTTCTCTGTATTTCAATCCTGTTTTTAAGGCTGGTAAACTACTGACAGCCTTGTGTAAGCACTCATGGCTCAGACATGAAAAATCATTGTGCCATGGATTCCTGACTCAAGGTGCAAAGATACAGATCAAGAAATAATCTATCATCACACAAGCAAAACTCTGATTGCTTGAACTGTATTTAAATACACGCTATTAGGGCTCTGGCATGCCTTTCCCCTCACACCATATTCCCAAAGAAATTGTCTGGGTCCCTACTGTCCCAGAGTGCCCGAAGAGAAATACAGGTACATAAAATACCCCACAGCTCACATATCAATCTTAGATCCAATCATTTCTATACTGTAGCCTTTTTACGGAGGTTCAAAACAGTCCTTGCAAGCACCTACTGTGGTGCTACTGACAGCACCTACATTTTAGATATTTCATTCTTAGTATTGTTAGAGAGAGAGAGGTGCCCCCAGGGATACCTCCCCATCCCCATTGCAGCTCTCCGAGCATCCTGCTTCTGCTAAAGCACTAACCATCTTGGAAAACGCCAAATGCACTCAGTTTCCATTTACCTCAACAACCTGCTCAGCACCTGGCAGCATCTAGCCCCAAAGCTCATTTCTGGCCAATCTTGGCAAGTTTGCATCTAAACTTTGCAACCAAGGCCTAGACACACATGAAATTATTGTCCCTCCCTCGTTGGTATAAACTTCAAGTAAAATCTGAGTTGAGAAAAGACCTTGCAGCAGAATAAATTTCTGACAGTTTATGGTTAAAAGCACTGAGAAGCGCAATTTGAAATTGCTACTTATGTAACAAGAGCCTGAGAACAGCACTAATATTTAATTGAGGGAAAAGTAACTGAAGGAGAGTTGCTTGGAGATCTGCCAGAAGGATTTTAACAGCTGGAAGTTGAAAAGTGATTAACTTTGACAGCAATAAACGCTCTGTGTTCATAAGTAATTATGTTTAGATTTCCGAGCTGTTTGAATTCTTTTCTGTGTACTATTAACATTTTATTATCCAGATAGGCATTTAGATTATCTTTATTTAGAAAATCTATAAAACCCCACTTTTTCACTAGCAGGTACCCACTTATCTTAGGGAAAGAAAAGTGAATGCAGCCTGGAACGAATCATTCAGAAGAACTCTTCTCAGTGAAAAGTGACCACACTTACACCATCTCTTGAGGGAAGACAAGGGACGACTGTCAGGGCAAGCCCAAGAAAAGAGAGAGAAACACAGAGTGAGAAGGCTGTAGCAGGCAGTCGCTCCAAGAGGCTGTGATCTGCCTGCTGGCCAGTTTTGTTAGCTCTCCTGACATAAAACAACTGCTACCAAAACCATAATAGTTACAGAATGTAGTCTCCTTTGAATAGATATAAGCATAACACTGACTACATCAAGAGAGAGGGCAAGGGCCTCTCAGATCGCTTCTCAAGAGTACCACATAATCAAACACCAGCATTGGAGTGGTCATAGTGAAGTACATTGGCTGGACTTCATGGCTTTGTGCTGGATCTTGAAGATGCAATGGGAATAAGCTATGGGAATGAGAGGTCTAAACAGATAGGCTTGGGACTTATCAGCTGAGGGCAGGGCATCCTCAGCCATGAAACAGCCTACAGACATTAGTGTGTGGAAGATGCGGTATGGTCCAACCCTACAGAACATTCACCCAGAAAGCAAAGCCTCCCTGGACACTCTCTGTCTTAAGCACAATCCAGGACAAACCTTCAGCCAGCCAGGAAGGGTGACCAGCCCCATTTCTTGCAGATAGGGAGATGAAGGCATTCAGCTCTCCAGTTGTAGATTACCATCCTCTGAAGCCCACCCTTGAAAAAAGCCAAGGTACCATTGATACGCACAAGAGGAAGACATGATCAAAGCCAACTCTGACCCCTAATTGTGTCTGAAAGAACTCGTCCAGGTGGCTAAAGATCAGAGACCCCAGACGAAACAGATAAAACAACCTCCCTTAGGAAAGAACATGGCTGGGAATTTTTTCCTCTCAAGTGTTATGGTTATGGCCCTAAGAAAACTCCACAATTAACAGCAAGGGAAGACTGTTTGCTGTGACAGCCAGCTCTGAGGGACTGCCAGTTCTGGCACACAAACCTCTGAGGAGCTCATGATGAAACGCTACCTTCTGAACACGCACGTATTGCCTATGTGAGACAAAAGCAGCAGGCTCAGTTTGCAGCAGATTTCACAGGGCACACCCTGTACTGATAAGGCAAACATCAACCCTCACACCTGCCATCGGTGGAGGCTCACCTTCCCTCCTGCGAGGCCGAAGAGAGCAAGTGGCGATGCAGCCCCCTGTCCAGACCCCCGCGCAGGCTGGGGAGCACCAGCTCATAGCGCGGCAGGCGCAGGATGCCACGCTGGCGTAGCAAATCCATTGGTAGGCACATACCAGCCATTAGATAAACACATACATGATCTCAGTGTGGAGGGGGAGAATATTTCAGCAAACCCTTCTCTCTCTGCTGCAGATCACTCGGCCTGTAGAATGCTTAACAGAGGCTGATTTGTTGCAGTGCACTTTTGTCTAGCATGGGAGATTCCCAGGTTCGTATATAATCTCCTGGCTTTCTTCCTTGTTATAAGAGGCATTTAAAATATTTGCTGAGCCCTTGGCATAGCTTTTGAAACAAAGAACTGGTAAAACAAGGAGAAAAATGCAGTTGCAGGAGGGCAGTTACATTTAGGAGGTGGCACGTGGGAATTCTCCCCTGCTCCTTTGATCTAGATGTTTGATTGGTATTCACACTGGTCTCTTTTAAAGCCAGTGATTAACTTACACTAGATACAGAGCTTTCAAATGGCTTCACTTCAGGCAGATGAGTTAGCTCACAGGTTCTTTTGTAGACTAGGTTGTAACTGGGTGTGTTTCCTGTGCCAGGGATCCAAGAGGAGGATCATCCCCATCTTTCCCCTCCTACCTGATCCCAGGCTCAGAGGTAACCGTACAAAGAAAGGAGGGCAGTGTGAAACAGAGAAGGAAAGGGCAAGTAAAGCATGGGATTTGTTGGGGAATACTTTATTTTCCAGGTGGGTCTGTTGAAATCAGGCAGAGATCTAACACTGCGCCTATCATCAGGTTTTTCCTTCCTGGGAAAAATTACATGGCCCCTGTCAGCTGTTAGAAGCCTTTCACTGCAGCTGGAAGTGAAAACAAGAGCATCAGGACCAAATGTGGAAAGCCCGACTCTCCGGTGACCTCTGCGCTGAACCAGAAGGCTTGTTGGGTGAACCTCCAGAATGCTCCAGTGTCAAAGCTAAACTTTGCTCAAATGAGGCATCTGAGAAGCTGCCAAGAAGGAATGGACATTTCCTCCTCTGTAACCTCCCGGGTTTTATTTCAGGAAGCGCTGAGCAGGGGCTTGGCATTTATCCCCAAGAAGCATCATAATTATCTAGTCCCATCCTACTCACCACATCCCTGATGTTAAGTAGCTTCATCCGCAAACTAAGTATGACTGCTATCGCTTGTGTCACTTCCACTCAGCCATGCATTTAGCTGCATGCATGGAATATCTCATTTAATATTTCACTAAGTTACTTCAATCTTAGAAAAAGAGAGCTTCAGCAAGATCGTTAAAATAAGCGTCATGTGATATTAAGTGTTTTTGATGTTTAACGTCATGGCATGTATAACAGCACTGTGCAAATTGGATTAGATTCAGAAATAGTCTTCTTTAGACTGCACTAGTGCATGTTCATAAAACAGAAAATTCCTTCAAAACCAGTTTACCTCCACCGCCCTTTTGCTCATTCTATCATCAGCCTTTTCCATCAGATGACAGAGCAGAGGGAGGACAGTTGAGGGAGGAACAGTTGGTAAGAAGAATGCACAACTGTTAAATTGGAAAACCCCGTCAAACTCTCTGGCTGAAGACCCCCTTTTAAAAACCTTGTTTTTCCTGTGTACTTAGGGGATCACAGCCACAAAGAGGGTATTACTGTGAAAGAGGAAAGATTCTGGGTCTCCTACTTGGGCAAAATGGATTGGGGAATTATTTAGGCATGCCCCAGTTTGCCCAGATAAGTGCAACAATTTACCATGGCTCCAGGGTCAAACTTGAATTATTCTTAAACGTGACACAGGAAGAAAACAGAATCACAGTCCTGACTTTTTTAGTTTGCATTGATAAAATCTGCAAAACATGCACCCCATCTCTAGCAACATTTCCTCTTTTCCTCCTTATTACACTGAGTTTTGTTATTGCAACCCTCTAGTAATCAGCTATCAGCAAACTACTTTGTCAGCCACTGCAACATGCAGCTGCACATTTGCCCTGCAGAGAGTGCAGAGGGGCAGGATTTGTTGGCACACTGCATGGAATTGCGCTGCTTTCCTCACAGGCTGTTAGTCATCTAAGATGCTATCCTACCGCTAGTTGGAAAGCTAGCTCAAATGCTAGTTGTAATAAGTGGGAATTTTGACACGGCCTTCAACAGGGCCAAAATCTCAGGTAAGCTGCCAACACAGATGCTGCGGCATGTTAAATATTTGTTCTTCTCACTTGAGAATTGAGCACGTTTCCTACCTGATAAGAGCAAAACATCTTTGATGCATTGCAGTTTTAACAGGACCCATGTATCTGAAAAAACAGTTTGGTCAGTTTGGCAATTGTTCTCACCCCCTACAGAGGCAGCATCCTTTCACATGGGTTTAATGACCGTGAGCATTTGTAGTGAAGCCCAATAATATGTAAAATAGGTTAGCACTGGGGTGTCCTCCACCTTCTGTCTAATGTTGTCTCTCGGGATACAGCAGCCTCTCCATTGCCTCTCATGCTCTGCAACTCTGTTCCATCTTTGTTACTGCAGAGATGTTTTGGTTTTCTCCAAGGAGGCAGTTAATAAAATTGTTAGCTACAAACTCTGCAAATTCAGTCCCTGGAAGGTAAGCCAATGCAATATGCTGGCTTCAAAGCTGGCAGGATCGAACTGAGCAGGATCATTCGGTGGGATTTCTGCCCATAAGGGAGCTGAATGCCAGGTCATGCAGGGTTATCAAAGGCAAGTTATTTGTTTTGTATTGCAAAGCAAGGGTGACTTTGACTGAGATCCCCTTTAGTCTTTGGATCTCCCAAGGTGAGGATAGGGTTAAAAGAAAGGATTTCCTAAATCCGACTCTGTTCCAAAAAGGTTAGGGATAAAACTAGCAGCAATTATGTACTGTTATTAAAATAGCACCTAGAGTGCATGCCAAGAACCTCGCTAAACACACAAAGATGATCCCTGCACCAAAGAATTTTCAATATGAACAGACAAGACAAAGGCAGTACTGTTATTCTCATTTTGCAAACACTGAACCAAGACACAGAGACTAAGTCACCACGGCACAGAGATTAGGTCACTTGCCAAGGTCATATGAGGGTTCTGTGCTACAGCCAGGACCTGAGTCTATTTGTATGACTTAGTCATAGTCCTGTGCTTCATAAGATGGCTCTTAGCCATCCCGAGTTTCCAGAATTGTGTTGGTCCAGTTTTGATTTTCAGAACAAAAAGTCAAAGATACTTTATCTCAGAATCCCACTGCACCCAATCCCCCCAGCAAAAAAGTTGGAATACAGGAAGAACATGTTTCTGTAAACGAAGCCACGTTCTATATAGGCCTACACCTTGAAGAGCCTCTTATTCGGTCAGACCTATGTTGCCACACTGCCTACTGTTCTATGCAAGCAAAATCCCAGATACAGACTATTTAATTGCTTGCCTGCTGTGTGAAAACGCCCATTTTTTACTACTTGCGAAACAGTGGGAAGGAATCCTACCTAACCACAGTCTTGAGAATCGGGCTTGGCTAAAAATTTTTGAAGTGATTTATTCCATGAATTTTCTAAACATTATTTTAATGAACGTCTTACTTTAAACCAAAATCTAAACCAAATCTTTATACTCCACATCTGTGCACTCGGATGCACTCGGATGCACTCGACCTGTTGACCAAATCTGAGATTAGGTTTGGACCTAGCTGCACCTAGACTCCTCTCTGAGGAGGACTTTAGAAAGCAAGAGGTCCACTTTGAACCTCATGACTCAACGGGAGGGTCCCCCTTACCCTTTTCCATCTCCGGTCTCTCTGTGAATCGTTCCAACTCAAGTGTAACTCAATTTTCCTTTGTATGTTTCTTCCAGGCAGTAATTAATAGAGTGAACCTTGCCACCGAACTTTGTTAAGTCGCACTTTTACAACATCATGTTAAAACCACTTCTGTTAGTACCTTTGACGATGATTCTTTAAGCCATCTAAATCAGTCATCCGCGACAACATCTCTGTTCCAAGGTCCAAAGTAATGAAGGGGAGATTGCAAAGGCAGAAATGCCAGTATTTAATTCTCGCTTACTTTCAAGGACATTAGACACTTGATGACTCTTTGTGCCCCTGTAAAACTTTAAATTTTCTGGGTCTTACACCTAGAATGCTACACTTGGGCTATCGGGAATTACTGAGAAGTCCTTCACTTTCAAAACTCAAACTGCGATATTTTATGTGCATGTTACAATAAGACATTTCTGTTGTTCTGAAACAGATTGCTTATCTCTTCTGGCTGATACTGTCTTCTCCCCTAAGCATTTTACAGGAAATGAATGGGGAAGAGAGAGATGTTGCTCTCTTCCCCACCTGCATTGCTTGCTTAAGAAGGAAAACAAGCCTTAGCTGTTTTATCTGTAACAGACAATTCACAAGAGTAATTTCTGATGAGACGCATATGTCTTGTTGACATGGCATTTGTTACTATAAAGAGGGCAAAACAATTTATATTACCATATTTTGCAAACATTGAATTTTTGATCTCCACTACCTCCTTCACCGCTATCTCTTTACTTAGAGGTCAAACTTATTGGTTAGGTTATTTCCCATTAAAATTGATAGCTCTTTTCTGATTATTCAAGCTAGCAGGAGTAACAAAAGATTCCTGCTTTTCTGCTGGCACTCACCCACTCCTATAGATAAAGCTACACTACCCTTGTCAGGGATTGTGTGCCTCTAGTTCATGGAAACATTCCCTGGAAAACACTTACTTCTGCCAGAGACTCTGCCCATTGAAAGCAAATGCGAAATTTCAACAGGTTCTGATGATGTAGGAGCCGAATCCCTTTTGCCCCTAGTTCTGAGGCCCAACGCTAAGTTGACTTCTTAAATTCTGTAGAAAGATGAAAATAGGAAGGAGGAAATTATTTCTGGAACTACCCTGTTGCTGTTACAGATGTACTGGGTCAGGTTCATGTATCACTTAAAAAAAACCCAAAGCCATAATTACGTAATCATGTATTTCTCATTGTTTATCTTACAGATCAGCACGTGGATCAGTGATTTCCAGCACGACTGAGAAAGAGTCTGCAGGGAAGTGCAGCTTACGAGCAGGAAGGTTTAAGTCCAACTCACCAACGTAATAATGGACATTCTGGCGTATTCAAAGATATCTCACAAAAAAACCAGAACGCGCTTGTTTTCTCACTAGGTAACTTTGGCTTTACAGATAGCATCATACTACTACACAGCTAATGCTGCTTTTAAAAATACAGCGTTTCATCACTGATTCATATAGAAGTTCAATAAAAACAGAAGGGTTGTGTTCACTTTGAGGAATGCTAACAGAATACTCAGCTGTGAATTAGAATATCAGATAAGCTAGTCCTTATTGACAAATTAATTATTTCTATCATTCATTGCTGGTTTTTTTTTTTAATCAAAAACTCATTAAGTCAGTGGGTGAGCTGTTCTGAGGAAGAATAATCAAAAGATAATCACATCAGATTTGAATAATTTTATCACAGCTCATCCACTTTAGGCTTCTCTAGCTATCTAAAGGATGAGATTTGAACTTCATTACGAACTGATTATAAATATAATTCAGATGGATGGGAAAGTAATTTGAAGAATTTTTAGCCTGGTAATGAGTTCCCTTTGAAGCTTGTGAGCTTGTTGTTGGACAAATTTGTAAACAATTATTGCTTGTCTACAAGGAACTAGGACGTTGAAGAAGTTCTTGGATTTTATTAATTAAATTAGTTTCTAAGCAGAGAATGAAGAACACTGCCATATAGCTTTCTCTTTCATCTCATTAAATATGCCTTCCACTGCTCTGATGGCTGACAGTTTTTAAGGGCCACATCACTGAGCTTGAGACCATGTCCATTTTTTTTCAAGCTACAGCCTCTGGTCTAATAAAAGAGGTGCTTTCCTCTTACATCCGTTATGTCACTTAGATACTCAAAGCAACTTCATCAGTACTCCTTTGAGAAGCTGCTCAGGTGGCATGTGCACACCCAACTCTTTCACAAGGGCTGTATCATTGCAGGTCACATTACCAGCACTATTCAGCTGCCTTAAAAGACACAAAAAACTGACCTGGTAGGTGGTGCATCACGATCGCTAGGAAGCAATGGCGACGTATCATATGTGCAGTATTGGATTCATTACCATTACCACCTGCTCATCTCATTTACCTCATACAGAAAGAGTTTTGCACTGCACACTCCCAGGAGCAGGGATGGTGGTGCAAGTACATCTCTCTACAGAATGACCCACAGCAACCCCTGAGGAACTAACTCCGTGCAATGACAAGCAGGCACCGTCATGGGCAACCCTATTTGAGTCTGTCCAGGACCGTGCTTTGCATTACTGTTGCAAGACAGAAAGGTTTCTGTAATACGTGCATACACACCTGCCCCACTTGCGGTACTTTCATCAAGGTCTGCAGGCAAGGACAATGGAGACCCATAAACCTTCTTCAATAACCCGTCTTCCCCTGCAGCTGGCATCTCAGTAGCCCACAACCATGCTGTAGGAACTGCAAACCTTAGGACTGTTCTTGGACATGCTCCCTGTGCCAGAGCATAGCATGCAGAAACCTCAAGGCCTGAGACTAGCAGCCTTGTGCTCAGGCCAGGGCAACGCAGGTTGGGTTCAGCTTAGCACTCAGTACCTACAAGAAATGACTCTGAACCACAATCTCCAAGCACCTCCAAACTTTGGTAGGGCCTGAGTTTGGAAAACTGCGAGTTTCAGATAGCTATAGTCATAAAAGCACCGATTCGGTAGCTAAGTTTAAAGACACATTCCAGTGTGTCATACTACGCCTCTAACAGCCCTCAGGAGGCTGTCTCAAAATGTGGTAATGCTACTCCCATGGTCATACACCTGGCAGAATAAGTGCTCCCTTCAATTAAAAATGTCTTTAGCTCTAGGAATGCTAAGATAAGAAAGAGGTACACAGTGCTCATTTGTATGCTGGTATCTACAATATTCAGCCTCTCGGATTATTGCGCGGACACAAAGATAGCAGTAAACACTGAATGCACCTGTTAACTTGATTTTCCTCTATGTGCCTGAAAACATTTTCTCATTGAAGACATACATAACCATCAGTACTTCACAGATGTAAAATCTAAAAGGACTGTGGAATTAAGCCTGCCCAGATAACATGTTTGAGTACAACCATTCTTGCCATGCTGAGGGCAACATCTTGTTAACATGTGTCTTAGCAGTTTTTAACATAATGCATTAGCTCATTACAGATAAGCCATGAGCATAAGCTGTCTGGGTAATCTAAGTGAGAGAAAGAATAGCACCTTTCAAAAGAATGAACTGACAGAACAAGAAGCAGAAATTTAACTTCACAAAGCAGACTGTCTCAGCAGCAGCTCCTATAACGCAAGTCACAGAAACTTCAAATGCTTATTGGTTTTCCCTGATTTTCCTTCAGTTTGCTGTTCCTAAAGATACCGGGGGCTCACACAAATTGTTTAGGCTTGGAATTGGGAATATACAAAGGAACCATTTCAAATCGTATTTATAAACTTAAGTTCTACCTTAAAAACATTTAGGATTTTTTTTTAACCTCTAACAGTTCACCTGAAAGGCTGTTAAAGGCCGTCACTTTTTTGCTAGCTAAAAACCTCTTAACTTCTAGCCTAAGCCCATCAAACAGGACAATTAGGCTTCAGCTAACATGAAATTCTGCATCCATAGAAACTAATGACAAAATTCCCTCGGACCTCAGTAGGACACATATTGCTCCTTCAGACTTACAGTATATTAATATTAATTTGCCTAAGTATTAAGACAGAAAGAAACATTTGAAATAAGACTGTGCAATACTGCACCCAAAATGCATTATAGAAATGTTAGTAGAATTTATATCATTGAGTTTCTGCAGAGATGTACATCAAAGTCACGGTATTGGGCAGCTTTATTGCTCACTCATGCTGGGAAGAGTTATTATTCATTGCTCCAAATTCCTCACTTTTAAAAGCACTATATACATTGTCAACATGTAAAATAACCAGTGCTTTCTAAAATATTTATTACCTCCCGTTACAAATGAGAGCTATAAACAAAAAGAATGTTAGGGCAGCATTCTAAAGACTGATTAAAAATGGTGAATGCACCATTCTTTCTTGCAATTTTTAGTTGTCAAACAGGAGGGATATGCTTTTGCAAAGGCAACATAGAATCACAGAATCATAGAATTATTAAGGTTGGAAAAGACCTCTAAGATCATCGAGTCCAACCATCAACCCAACACCACCATGCCCACTACACCATGTCCCTAAGCGCCTCATCTACACGTCTTTTAAATACTTAATACTTTTAAATATATACTCTTTTGTGCTTAGATCTGAGTATTTTGTACAATTAACAAGTCAACCAAATATAGACCAGACCTTAAGCCTGTGAGGTGCTGAAAACTTTCACCTCTCCCTCCCACTTACCATTTTACATGATCTTTTCTTTGTTTCAAAGAATTAGGTAACTTGCTGCCTTGTCTCAGTGAGCAGCTTGTTCTGCATCCTTTTTATGGAGTGCTCTGTACCTTGAGATTGCTTGTTCATCATCCAAGGCAAAAGGAGATTGTTTCTCCAAACAGAATTGCCTAGATTTTTGGTGGCATTTATAATACTGCAACTCTAATCCTTTTAAAGAAGCCTGTACATTTTGTTGCTCTGAAAGAAACAGCCCTGACATCTGAAGTCCCTTATTTATAGCCATACTTGTACTTTTTCACAGTCACAGAAGCAACACTGTGCAGCCAGCGCTGAGAGAATGCCCCTGTTCCTGAACCAGACCCCTGCTGGGGTATGCCTGCAGAGTCAGGTAAGCAGGTGTGCGAATGCTCTCTGCCAACTTCAGAGAGGCTGAAGTCCACCCAACTCTACCGATAACTGGAATGGGAACGTGTGCTTGCCTGCCTGCATGCTTGCGGACGTGCGTTTTATCTTGTGATACAGCCAACACTTGGTGGATGGTGCCAGTTCTCAGACAGCTTGGGTTTTGATGAGACACCCTCTAATGTGTCATCTTTGGTGAAAGGCAAGGAGAAGGCTTCTTGCTATCCTGCGACAGACATTTATTGCATTCTGCTGACTGTAAAGGGAACCAAGGGTGGCTAGCTGAGATGAAGACCTCTACACTGTAGGCATCTAAAACTGGGCAAACTAAGACTCATTTTAGTTGACAGGTATGACTTTCATACTTTAGAAACAGTAAATTTCACTCTGAACCATCCGGGAATGGGAAAATCATCCGTTGCTTGTTTGCAGTGTACACCTTTCCACAGAGGAGAAAAATCTTTAACTGCATTTGTTAACAGGAGCAGCACTTTAACAGCCATTAACATACGCGTTTCAACCCTTAATTTTTAATCGTGATTATTCACATTCCATAGGAGTTAATTTTAATTTTAACTACATATTCCAAGCCTGTGATTAAATTCATATGTAGAAATACCTTTTGTCTTTGCTTCCTCTGTAGAGCATTAAGAGATCAAAAAGCCCATATTTGCCCACTTCAGATTCTCTGCAAACAGGTCACAGATCTATGCACATGAGAAAAATTTGTTTTCAATAGCAAGTGTCTGCCATAAAGAAAGCTGAATACTGCAACCCCTACCATTGCTTCTGTCAGTACCATGATTCTACGTATATTAATGCAGTGTCTCCTCCAGAAAACCAGCACTCTGAAGTCAGGTGTTTACTGTTGCCTGAATTTCTAAAGTGCCTCTGGTCCCTCTGGCAATAGTATAAAATCAGATGAACAAGGATCAGGTCTTTAAACGTAGTTTGGAGCCCAGCAGAGCAGATGGTGAGATTTTTAAACCCTGCCGTGAACATGTTCTGTTCATGCTTCACCCATCGCTACCTAAACTGAGCTTAGACTCCAGATCTCAGGCACTGCCATCTAAATGCTAAATTGAACAAGTGTAAGATTTAGGTATTTTTAAAAAAGCAGATTTGAAAACTGTGTCCTGTCTGGTGCCGGTCTGAAAGCTCCAAGTGAAAGTAGAACGCCCCTAATTAAGCGGGCGTAACGAAGCAAGGACGTCCTTCTCTGACTGGCTGCTGCCAGTGGCAGCAGGGGAGAGCAGCCCGTGAGGCTCAGCTGCCGCGGGAGGTGGCCGGCTGCTCTGCAGCTACCAGGGCACTGGCATTCGGCAGGGAGGAAGCGGGTCTCCAATTAATAGGCCTTGGCGTAGGTTCAGATGTTGTCATGCCTGTGATTTGATAGGTTTAGAGGAAATACATATCTGAAAGGAAGATCTGTCCAGAATGATTGAGTTATACTGCAGTTAAAAGCAGAACAGATGTATAAGCAGAAGTGCTGGTGTCACTGAGAATCAGTTACATATCCCATGGGAAAACCTTCAGTTGTTGGATGAGGACAATATGCTACACTGCACACATATCCTCCTATAAATGTAATCCATTTTTCCTGCTCTGAAAGCATGTGTGACAGCTGTTCTGCCCAGAAGCAAAACGACATTTTCTATCAAAAGCATTACTGGTTTTCCCTCTTAACTGATTTTGGTAAAGCATTAAAAGGAAAGGTTAATATAGACTAAAAATCTACAGAAATTGTCAGTCAGCCTTGGAAATGGAGAAGTTTTGGCATTTTCTGCGAACTCTTCCTATTTCACACCCTTTTGCATTTTCTGGTTTTGCCAGAAGAAAAGGTTTCACATCTGGCTCACCCAGAGAGAAGTTGGAAAAATCCTGAGAAGAGCCTGCTCGGGCAAAATTCACAGACAAAAGAAGTGCGATTGGTTGATTTCAGACATGCGTCTAGGATAGCAATGAGCCGGAACAGGATGCAGGTAGCTGAGCTTGTAAGCCAGTGTCCTGGCTGCAGGACCAAAGGACTCCCAGTGCCCACTGGAGTGTGGTACCTTTGCTGCAGGACTTGAATTCTGGTTAGAAGCAGGTGAGGATCCGTTCCACATGAAATCTGTGACCTGCTCCCTGCAGGACAGTGTCTCCTCCCACCCCGCATCATCCTGGGGGATGGTAGTCCCAGGCCATCTGCCTGGAAATAATGGGCCTTCACTCTAATCCCCTTCTCTTTGGACCCGGCTCCCTGAACTCAGGCAGCCTCTGTATCTCATCGGGGCTGACTTTATGTCTCTGTGCTTACCATATGGCCTAGGACTTACTCCCTCCAGCTGGGAGGATAAACCGCACCACAGATAGGGTACAAGTGACTCTTAAAAGAAAGAAGAGACGGTACCTCATTAGCTTCTCAGAGAAATCCTACATGCGTGCTGTGGGTTCCTGCTACAAACTGCTGAAAGGCATGTCATCGGGATATCTCAGCCATCAACTTAATGCTCCACAATTAAATTTTGAATGCTTGTGAAATGGTTCCCATGTCCTGTGGCAGAGAGTCAGCGAATGAACACTGTGAAGAAGTCCAATTTTCCTGCTTCCTTTGGAAGGAAGCCAAGACCATTGAAAGCAGTTTGTGTTTTTTTTTTCAAAAAAAGGAGATGGTGTTCACTGGACCAGGGAAAATTACTTGACAGCAGTCATATGGATTGAGAGAGATCAGGTCCCCAATCCAGAAAAATTGTATTTATACAAAATGGAACACCTCTAGCAGGGGCTACAGCAAGATCACCACCACCAAATGTGGGAGAAGGAGGTTCATGTGCCATGTGGACATGAGAAAAATGCATTTCTCTTACAGAAAACTTGCCTGTCAACAGAGGAATGTAACCTCACACAAAGTTTTGGTCTCAAGAAAACATTTTTTGATTTAAAAAAAAACTTTTATAGGGAAATTCCCAAACAGCTCAATTTCTAATATTTATCTCCTGGGAATTCATTTACCAGGTGCACACAAGAACTGGGAACATTTCCTTTTTGGCCAGCTCCCCTCACTCGTGCTGGCTGCAAGCCACGCAGGTGAGCCTCAGCTGCTGTTATCTAAGCTATGAAACACTTCAGAAAAAGAGAGAAAGATGCAGAACAATATCAATGAGCCAAAGTCAGAAGTTTCAGCTGTTGGTATCAGCAGGGAAAATGTAATGATGTTTTCAAGACTTTTATATTAATAGACTTTGTTTAGCTACAATAGTCCTTGCTGAAGGGTAGCTTTGCAGTAGCTATTATATTTATCATGATGACGCTTCCCCATTTGGTGAAAAATACTTTTTGTATGATAACACACACATTTTATCTATTTATTGATCCAAAAAGAGATTCTTAATGTAAATAAGGAATGAAGAAGCCCATTGGCTTTTCTAACCTGGTAGATGAGCTTAAGCCCAGCAGCAAATGAAGTACGCAGCTGAAAGATGTATGTGGTGGAGGTTCGATTCAACTTTGAAGGCTATGGAAGCTGTGACTGATTCATACTTTTCACTGGTATGCTCTGCCTCAACTGTAAAAATATTCTACTGAAACCTGCTGGGAGTTCTGTTTCTGCTGAATTGGCTGCTTTGCATTCCATCTTTAGTAGTAGTAGATTTTCTGTTTAAAGTTTTGTCATCAACAGATTGATTTTACATGAGAAACTTGCCTTTGTCATCATGAATGATGTGTAAGGGTCTCCAAAACTCAATTTCCAGTTTATCCAAAACTCAATTCCCAGTTTATTGCAGAGATACTCCTTGCTCAGAACATATTGCTGACCTCCGTGCAATTTCTCAGATGCTACCAGTTTTGTTTTGAAATCAGTCATTGTCATCAACTCCAGATTAACAAAGATATTAAATCTAATGAACATAAACAGTTCTTGGCAAACATTCATTATGTAGCATGTTTAAATGCTGGATCATCAGTCCCATAAACTCTTCTACCTGTTTTGTTGCTTTGGGTTTAGGTGAATTCAATAAGAATTTCAGTTATTAAGAGCTTTGGCAAGCTTAATTTCTGTACTGAAATTAGAAGGGATTCTGTTATCCACCATATTACTGAAGCATTTAACGCTTGTGCTTCTGCACATAGCTTGTTGCACCTCCTCCTTTTCTGTTTTAATTCAGATTGAAGAGGTATGCCATTTTACACAGATAATCCCCTTACAGCCTTTCCCAGTAACTTTGTGGTAGTTTCTCTCGTCAGAAATACTGCTGCTTTGCATTTTTGACACAATATCATTTATGGTCCTTCATAGTGAACATATTAAGGCCCTTCTGCTGATATTACAGTTTTTAGGCCCACCCAGAAGGGGAAGATGCAGATTTAGGCAGTCAGAAGGATACTTCTTGACTCCCTGTCCTGAAGTTACACTACCTGTGTGAACATGCACATCTTTCCTGATCATTTTGGAGGGTGTTCACCATCTCTTTCTTTTTCCCTGTTTCTCTCAGTAGACATAACTTCTGCTTCAAAACTAAATATAATCCAAAAGCTTGTATGGTAGGGCATACAGAAATTTATCAGTACCATGTAAATAAAAGGAGCACTGACAGATGTAGAGACAAAACTGATGTGATATAGCATTCAATTTTCGTTCCAGCAATCCTCTCACAAAACCTAGGCATGCGAAAAAGGTTCCCATATTTGAAAAGACCATTAAATAATATAAATAGGCACAGCTGATTCAGATTTCACCAGTACCCACCTCTCTCAGGGACTCTGCTTTCAGGATTTATACAGCGCACCTTGGCATATGACAGAGATGGGTATTAATTTATATAGCAGAGGACCTTGCTACTTGGGCAATAACTAAAATTAGTGATCAGCATGATCTTTCGAGAGGTGAAGTTCAGTTTGAGACAGACTATATGATAAGGCAGTCTAACTCTAGTTAGACACCAAATTAACACAGATTTTTATTTCCTCCATTTGATTTCAGAGGAAGTCCTTATGTATCTCAATTACTAAATTGAGCCAGCATCTAAAATTTGACATAATAGATCCCATTAAAGATGACAAAATGATGGGACAGCTGCTTTGAAAATAAAAGAAATAAAAGGATTTCATGTGAAGATTTTTTTAGCATGTTAAAATCTGAAATTGTGAGCCTTGAATGTCGATTTCAGACCCAGGAATGTAAGCACCTAAATAAAAACTGTAGTCTGATTTTCAAAGATATTTTGTACTGAGATCCCTTACTAAAACCTGAAATGGATAATACCTGCTCTTCCCATCAGAGTGAAGAGCGGGTGGCTCACACATGCTAATCAAGCCATACATCCATATTTGATGGCCTCAAGGCAAGCTCGGGATTGAACTTTAGAAACAGTGATCAGGATTCAGTTGCCTAAAAGCACCTAAGACTGCTTGAAATATCTAAGACATACACATAGATGAAGTGATCATCCCTTTGTACTTGGCACTGGTAGACCACACTTTGAATACTGTGTTCCATTTTAGGCCCCTCACTACAAGAAAGACATTGACGTGCTGGACCGTGTCCAAAGAAGGGCAACGAAGCTGGTGAAGGGTCTAGAGCACAAGGCTAGACCCCTGAGGAGTGGCTGAGGGAACAGGGATTGTTTAGTCTGGAGAAGAGGAGGCTGAGGGGAGATCTCATCGCGCTCTACAACTACCTGAAAGGAGGTTGGAGCGAGGTGGGTGTTGGTCTCGTCTCCCAAGTAACAAGTGATAGGACAAGAGGAAATGACCTCAAGTTGCACAAAGGGAGGTTTAGATTGGATAGTGGGAAAAATTTCTTCACCAGAAGGATTGTCAAGCATTGGAACAGGCTGCCCAGGGAAGTCGTTGAGTCACTACCCTTGGAGGTATTTAAAAGATGTGTAGACGTGGTGCTTAGGGACATGGGTTTAGTGGCGGACTTGGCAGTGCTAGGTTTACAGTTGGACTCGATGATCTTAAGGGTCTTTTCCAACATAAATGATTCTATCATTCTTGGTGGAGATGATGCAGGAAACCTAAAGGAGATCCATGGTCTTCTGGAGTGGTACAAGCCAGCCAGATAAGATACAGCCTCGTGTCTCAAAAGGCACCAGCTACATAACACGTGGATGACTGAAACCCAGCATGTCAGTACCACTTCTGCTGTTGGGTATGAGATGTTTCCGTCAGCTTGTTCTCTTGGAACCAAGAAGGGAGGTCTCACTCCTTCCATCTACCCTGCCATCCAGGAGAAAATCTAAGGTTTTATAGAAGTAACTTCCTGTCCAGAAGCGTACCATCCCAATACACCCAACACATGGTGCCCAGTACGTTTGCCTGCATGTTCCTGCAGACATGTGAGCATTCGATTCACCATTATTTAGTGCCCTGGCAGAGGAAGGCAAATGTTAGCTAGAGAGGAGAGTTAGAAGTGGCCACAAATGCACAGTGACTGCATTTCCTCCTCTTTCCTATCTATACATATAAACATTTTTCCATTCAAAATAAAAATATACCAATCAATAGTAGCCACATTCCTTTTCAAGATGAGTAAATTCATTTAGAAACAAGCCTAAATGACCAAACCTTAAACCTCCTTGAAATAAGCTTTAAGAAACCCTGACATGACCAGGGACCACAAGGGATTCAGACAGTGCAGGAGTCCTGCAATCAGTTGAAAATGGGTCTTTACTTGTAGGACCAGACAGTAAACACTGGAGTTTTTGTTTCTGAGACAGTAGTTAACCACATACTGAGGACACTGTTTCAGAAACTAAACCTTACGAAGTCTCCACTTCCCCATGGTATAAGTGAGCTTTTGTCATGCCTCTCCCTGCATGAAATCTTTCAGTAATCCCACCTGATTTTAAAGAAATCTTTCCCATCACATTACTTTTTTTTTTTTCCCAGGAAGATGGAACTGAAGATTAGATTCATGCAGCCAGTGACAGCCAGTCATTCTGTTGCTCTGCTGCCTTTAGAAATTGCAAACAAATGTGTTTCCGGTGCTAAAAAAAGAAACCCTAAACAAGTAAAAATCTCTCCGCCAGAGCATCTGTCCTAGTCCGTGACTTATACCTCTTCCATGCAGTCAGTTTTTCTAAACAATGACCCAAGTGTCCTTGTTTTATAGAAAATGTTCTCGTCAGGAACTCCCTCCTGCAAATCCAGACATGCAGAAGTTCAGCACAGGAAGTCAGGCTGTCAGGGCTCCAGGCATTGTTAATCATTTTTAAATGATCATTAAAAAGCAGCAGCAGCGAAAGGATGCAGCTCTGGTGAGGTCAGATAACAAAAATGCCTTTTTTGGGGGGTGAGGAAGGGTGGTAAAACAAAACCACATTTTGCAGACTGAGTTTTAAAACACTCTATTCAACGTCTTGGAGCTTAGGACAGGAAAAGAAAAATAGAGAACTGGGCTGACAGTTTCTGTGGCAATTCCTGCCCTGCTTCCTGTGGCCCCCTGTTCCCAACGGAGAGACCCACACTCCCTCTGTCTCTCTTTGTGCAACCACAGAGACTTTGCTGTACCCAGTGCTGCCTCGGGTCTAATACCTCCGGTCTCCAAGACCTGCCACTGCTCAAAGTGCTATACATTGCAATAATACTGCTCACTCCACAGTTTCTGGGTGCTGTGCCCTGCCTTGAAAACTTTTAAAACCTTTGAGTTGTTAAAGCCTTTGGGTTTTAAACCTTTAAAATTCAGATCCAATTTAAGTCTTGTGATGCAGCCCAATTTTTGCAGTCTACGTGTGCTGTACCTATGTTTTGCCATCATTAATTATGCCCACCCATTACTTTAGCGTCATTTGTGCCATCAACTACTGCTGACAAATATCATTGACCCTATTGTTATGAGAAAAGAACAGTGCAATGTATTTCTTCTCCCCTTCTGAACCTTTTCTATACACTACCATATGGTTTCTGTACCAAGGGCACTCTGCCATCTGGACTGTGGAGCCTAATGCCCTGAGGAAGACATAGACATAAACCAATTTATGTTAAGACCCAGACCCCAGACATATGGTATCAGTGTGGCCATACGGCTGGCCCCATCAGATGAGGATGGATTACTGAGTCCCCAATAGCTTTCCCACTTCCTCCCTCCACCGGTGGTCCGGGTTCTGGGCTGTGGCAGGCATGTCCGTGCGACCCCCCGGGGCCCAGCATGGTTAAAGACACTGCCCACCCTGCCAGCAGGCCCCTGCCACGGCCCCTCGCAGGCCGGAGAAGCTCTGATCACCCACCCTGAAGCCACCCAGCATATCCTCGTGGCACTGCCTCAGCCAGGCAAGAGTGGTCTCGATGGAGGTATCAGAATCAAACCAGTGGCCAGCAACCCTTTTCCATTTACACCCCCTTTCTTTTTGTGAACTCCCCCAGTTTAATCCTGTAGTGTCTCAGCCCCAGTTATACTCCTGCCTTCCCCTCCCCAGATTTTGATCCCCACCATGCCTCAACAGACTGAGCCTTGCATCACCTCTTTCCCTCACATGCCGCAAAAATAACCTCCGTTCCAGTCAGGAGGAGAGGATGGATATAGACGAAACCTTTTCAAAGGCAGGACCTTTGCCTCCAGCCCATTTTTGTAAGTGTCCATGATGCAAATGCTGCCTATCACCAGTACACAGAGAAAACATCGACAACCTCTCGTGGCACCTCCAGCGCGTGCTGCCTGGGACAGCATCTCAGGGGGGTGCTCTGTGTCCCAGCTCTCTCCTCCTTAGGTTGCCACCTCTGCCCGTACAGGTGAAGCTCACAGCCCAACAGCACCGCTGTGCCAGCCAGCACAACCCTGCACCCACTGCCAGGAGACCACAGACCACAGAAGCTTTCAATCACAAATACATGTATTTTAAGAAAAGCTGAGAAAAACTAATGGCTGATGACCTTACAAAACAAACAACAAATATTTGCTTATTAGCCTGCACTTAACTTCACAATTCAGTCTTGCACCTTTTTATTTCACTTTTTTTTTTTCTTTGCTGCTTGCTTCATTGCAAAGTATTGAACCAGGCTCCTTGGCAACTAATTCACAGCTGTAGTTGCTAAGGAACCACCAAAGAAAGTAGATTGGTCTCCAGTAACCTGTTTCATTGTCAGAGATGTTTACTTTGCATAAAAGCAATAACTGTAAGCAAAGGAGTTTATTGAATTTGGATGAACAAGCAAATTATGCAGCATTATTTTTCCTTCCAATAGCTTTCTCTGCTGTCACAAACCTCCACACAAAGATTTGAGCTTTTCCTCAGAGAACAGGAAAATTTATTCAACGTTGTGCACTCCATCCAGGGCCAAACTGGAGGATGTTGGCTCTCAGGCTGCACTCCAGTTTCCCCCAGGAGACATGCCTGAGGGATATCTGTGTTCTCTGCCCTTTCTCTCCAGGCGCGCTCACCTGCCAGCCACAACACCAGCCCCTGCCCTGCCCCAGACCTGACAGCCAGGGAGGCCACAACAGGCTGCTGACCGACACGAGCCCAAAATATTACTGCTGCCAGCAGCGGGGTCATTCTGTGGAGCTCATTTTTCCCTGTTCAGCTGCTGACTGCCCCATCTAGATAGCAGGGGAGGGTAGGCTGCACTTGCAAGGCAGGCAGCAGAGCCTCCCCTGCCTGTGCTGCCCTGCAGCCCCGCTGTGTGCTGCTCACAGTGTCCTGTCTGCCCTCGGGCTCTGCTGCAAGTCACCGCCACGCACCTCTGCTGGCTACAGCTGCCAGAGCCGCCCTGCAACAAACCTCTTCAAAACACTCGGCCTTCAGCGAGGAGCAAATGCCTTATCAGCCACTTACCCCAAACAAGGAGCCTGACTATATGTCTCTTCGTTTTTCCTTGGGACCGAGCTCCTCCCGTGGTCTTGCTCCAGCACTTTTTCCTGCACCCAGAGCCTTGTCTGTTGGTGAAATTTCTGACATCTCTTCAAATGCTGTTTGGGTGTCAACAGACAAACAGGAAGGGATGAGCTGTTAAAGGATTACAGCAACTAGGGATTTGGAGATAAAGAACAAAAATAAATGCAAGAGGTAGTAAGGACTACTGTAGTCCTCCTCAGAGCTCCCACTGCCCATACCACCTCATCCAGTAACTCTGCTGTGTCCTAACACTGGCTGCTGACATAAGCACAGATTTGCAGACTTTTGTGAGCAGACTTCTGGAGATCCATGGACCACTTCCAAGAGGCCTTACAAAGTTAATTGATAAAAACACACCTATCACCAGTAAGCATAAATTCTTTACTATATCTCCACTGGCAAAATGTTCAGGGATCTGCAGATCAAAAGGAGGTTCAAAGCCAGAAACCAAACTCTATATCCTTTACAGAGTCACTCAGATCTCCAATCGAAGACATGAAGTGGTGAAGAACTCCTCAGTCTATTGATGCACCACCCTAGTAAGTCCTTTCACTTTTTTTGTTTCTTTTTTAAAAAAGAAAGTCTTAAGGTGACAAAAGGAGAAAAGTTCCAACCATGAAATCTAGTTCTGATTACTATACCGATCAGTTCTAAAATGAAAACTGCAGAAATTTCCTATGCAGGATGAATTTACGCTCCACGGGCAGTCACAGTATGGCCGGTGGAAGTACACAACACCAAATAAACACAGCAGATTCTTCAGTGAACAGCAAAACTAATAAAAGTTGAGTTTCCTACAGATTCATGTCCTCTTCTGCCTTTCCAATGTAGTAACCTCAGTTACCCTATTCCTTCATGTCACCCATGTGCCATGGCCAGTCGTCTTCCACGTGCATGAAGACCGGCTGACTGCTATCAAACAGATTGTCAAAGAGCTGAGTTATGCCTGCCTTTTTCTCTGAGGCACTAATTCAGGTCTCTTTCCTCTCTACAGCTATTGATTTTCAAAAAACCCATTGGGACGTATTTCATGTTAAGGTTTCTATCATCTCCTTCAAATTCAGTTAAATTTGGCCAGCAGGTTGCAGAGTTACCAGGGGAGAGAGAACTGATACACATCTGGAGAGACAGACCATGTTACCACAGAAACCTCAGTTCCTTATCTGAGGTTAGGTTCCTAAGCTGAGCTTAGGTTCCTTAGCTCACCTGGCTAAAAATTGATATACAAGCATTACAGTTACTGAAAAGAAACAAAGCTCTTGGAAAATTAGGCAATCCACAGCTAAAACTTAAAGGAAAAATTATAAACCAAAGGTATTGTACCATATTTACAGCAATTCTAATGTAGGCACCAGTACAGGAATTTCTAGGAAAGAGCTCCTAGACAACCTATTTCAGGTACTTTGAGTCAGCAGGAAAACTGTCATTGTAGGTTTAATGGAGAGAACTGTGCACTTACATTTTGTAAAAACTGATGAGAGACACCATCTCACAGTGTGTTTTGTGGGGCTGGGGTTTTATTACTCTAGTGAGCAATGCTAGATTCTTCCCACCAGCACAAGATTACGATGTCAATGTTGTACAGCTACACAGGTGCTGGCATGGGAATTAAATTCACAGCTAGATAGCCATAAATTGAACTGCTACCATATAGACTCCTCACAGATGACATTTAACAAAACATGGTGCCATCAATCTCTCTTCTCCATTCCCTTTTTCTCCCCAGGAGATCCCTAATTGGGGATGTCTGTGTTATACTACCTTATGTTACAGTGTCTGGAGGCTGATGTAACTTGTTCAACATACTGCAAAATCCAGCTGATAACCAGTTCTAGGTCATTTTCTTAATTTACCATTGATTAATGAGCAATCCAGCTGTTGCAAAGTTTTCCCAATAGACCAATTTGTTAGGTCAAGGAGAGGGGAAAAAAACCCCACCACTTAAGTCAGAGATGTTTTGTAGAAGCTTCTACAAAATAAGTGTTACAAACACTAAATTCTCCATGTCCAAGTTGTGAAACAATGGCTTGTGTTATATTCCCATGGCAATTTTCTTTAAAAAAAAGAGAGAGGGCTGTAATTCTCTTCTCTGTTTCCAAAGTATGATCTCACTCTCCAGATCTAGTTAAGGACAGAAGCAGCTAAAATTGTAAGGACAAGAACAGGAAGGGCATCCACGTACTCTTTTCAATAGACCATGAAAGACTTTTCACACAAGTCTACACAATAACCTGGTGTGATGGCTCAAAGCAAAACTCTGACCACTGTCATCTAGCAAGATGTGCAAGAAGAGGTTCCAAAAAGAATCAAATAAAATGTGTAGATCATGTCACCAAAACATACCATTGTTATTCCCTCGGTCTGCTTGGAATATTTGTACTTTAGGAACTTCATACAGCATTTTAATGAAACCTTGGCATTTGTTACCAGTGGTATAGTTATGTACGAAAAAAGTAATTTCTAGTTTAAAATTATGTAAAAAGGATGTTATTCTCAGTTAACTACAAAAAAAATTAGAACAATAATAAATTGTTTGAATTGTTTAAATTGAATCAAAACCTGTTTGGAACATGCTGAATTTCAAATATGCCAGAAAGTTTCAAAAAAATCCTCTATAAATCAGGATGTGCACATACTGACATATTCTAAAAGTTTAAAAGTTGTTCCTATGAGATTTCTGGCTAATTTGTATTGGTTTATTCACAAGCTTTTCTGGAGAAGCTAGGAACTTAAAACAAAAAGTCTTTAATCTTAAATCTAATTTCCTGTTCCTTCTGGAATTATTTCCTGTACTTTATCCCCAAGTTTGAACATACAGAAAGCAAAATCTTGGCCAAATACCAAGCAGGATCTTCATCATGTGCTTACATATGTCATTTCTGATGGGGCACGCATCACTTCCACAGTTATGTTGCTCTGGAGAGCATTGCTAGACTCTTTTCTAGACAAGACTATGATGTCAACATGACATCAGTAACATTCAAGATAAGAGAGAAGGGGAGGTATTAGTGTTAGTGCTTTGTTACAACAAGGCAAAAAGAAGGATGAGTCCGGTAATTTATGGATAATGGGCTGGAGGGGGAGGGTAGCTGGGATCACTAATGAGGGCAGGGACAGGACAAGGGAATAGTGCATGAAAGGACAGCGATTTTCCATTTTCTCCTCAGGCAGGAAAGGAGCCATCATAATGCCTAAACCTCCTTTCCTTTTGCTGTGTCTCTGAGGCTCTTCATTGGCTTCTGTCTCTAGATAAATCTGAATCAGTTGTGATTCAGAGCAGAAGTCAATGCCAAAACATTTGAGTCAAAGAGCAGCTAATTCAGTCATTGGACCCCAAATGGCTCTTCTATAAGTAGAGTTGCTTAGACTTTACGCAAAATGATGAGTGCAAGAATGAGCTCTACTGCAAAACAGATCATTCCATCAAAGCAGTAGCCCTTAAACTACACTTCAGCCAAGTGCCAGCTTTCTTCTGGGATCAAAGTGAAGCAGTCTATTTAGCTAAGTGTAAAAATAATTTAAAAATACAAGGTGCATTATGTCAGCGTGGATGCCCATTTTGCACGAGGGTAATTCTGCTGAACTCAGTACAGGGGCTTCACAGAACGTACTCTAATGTAAAGGGAATGCAATTAAGCCTGAAACTTTAGTATTTCTTTGGATAAAGAAATAAGTCATTGCTGCTGCTGCTGCCAATCAACCAGAAGCAAAGCCTGGCCATAAACAATTCACAATCAAATAAATGCTGGCAGAACAGAAAGTTGTTACTTTTGGCTGTTGCTATTGGCATGGTCTTATAACATACATGGAAAGATGTGGCTCAAATTTTGCACACTGCATATCAAAATTAGATAGTAAAGAAAGGATACAATTTCCTTTGAAGTGTCTCAAGGGTATCTTATTTTGTTCTAGTGCATGAATAACTAAAATAATTGACTGTGAAGACAAAGTAGCTCATTAGAGTCCCAGATTTTAAGAACTGCTGTAATCATCCAGCCTGATTTTGTGCAAAAACACACAGACAGCAGAATGTCATTAAACAGTTCTTTTTGTCAAGTCAAGTGCCTCCTGGTGGGGTTAGAGTATTGCTCTGCGGAAGGATATCCAGCCTTTATTTGAAAATATCAAGTGATACAAAATCCACAGCATCCCTAAGTGTATTGTTCACTGGTTAATCATAGTCATTTCTAATCTAGCCTCAGCCTCTGACTGAATCTCTTATCTGCGAGACTAAAGAGCCCTCTGCAACCACAAATACTCCCTTCCATGCTTTTAGATCTCATGGGCTACAGCAAGCTGCACAGGCAACCTCTGGCTGTACTGCACCACCTGGCTGAATGCACAGGACATGTAATCAGCAATGCAGAGTGACTCCTGACTGTATTGGTTTTACTGAGCATTCAAAATCTGCAAGCGTGCCAGAGGTGCCACCTTCTGCCCCCACCTAAGGGGAAGAAATGCAGGGAGGCTGTGGCGGCTAAATGACTTGTCTGCCTGCATCTGGATGATAGTGGATAGAGAGTCTGAGAATGGTCCATGGCCCAAACGAATAGTGCTCACCGGCCACGGGAGACGAACTGAAACAATATCCAAACTAAGTCATCTCACCAGTTCAATAATCATGTAGACATCAGTGCACATAAATCCCTCACAAGGCAAAAGCTTTTCCAAAACACTATTACTTATGGAGTTAATTTCCAATTGTCTGCCTAGTTTTGAAAAAGATTGGACAGAGCTCTTTCCAAATGGCCTGGCTAATGCCATACACAAGGTCTGTTCAGCTTTCCTCTTCCTACTCTCTGTCATTCTGATCACACATTCAAGGAACAAGTTCCCTTCCCTTCCACATTGTAAGTTCATGCTCTGTTGATTATCCAGCATACCCCTCAAGCCTGTCAGAGTCAATGCTCTGCAAAATGCAATCTCAGGGCTGTATGCTATGAGTAGGATGTACATTGCTTGTTCCTTGATGGATGATGATGTATCTGGATGTTAAAAGGTTAACAAAAACAAGCAGCTACACAACTATTTGTCAGTATTAGGATGTAGCCTTCATTAAGGGGAATACTTTTATTTAATTTACTCAAGTATTGCCTCAAATGACAGTTAAATGTCTGCTGCAAAGCCTCATAGCAAATATTATTAGACAATCATGCCACATATGTTATGTGTCTTTATAAGATTAGAGCTCGCCAGGGTCACTAGAGTGAACAAAGCCATTCCAAAATATTCTGTCTAAAATTACCATCAAGAGGGCTCCAAACTCCACTCTGAGACAAGTATTGAGACATTTACAATGTTCACTAGAGCAGGATTCTGGCCTCCAGAAAGACTTGATCAGGGCATGAGCGTAGAAAAGTGGAGATGAAAAAATACGTTATGAAAAATGATCTTCTCCTTTAGCACAGAAAAAAAGGGTTGCAAGAAAATAAAAGGTTTTCTATGAAACCAGAATGCTCCAAAAGTGAAAATACAGTGACAAATAAAAACCCAACAGATTTTTAGATTTTAAAACACGACTCCAGATCTTTGTGGGCACGACCTCTCAGGGGCAGCCCCTCAGCCAGGGCTCCTTGCCTGCGATGGCCTACAACTACAACTACGCAGCTGCCAGAGCGCACCATGTCCCTCTCTTGTGCCTTCACACATAAGACAGACCTCTGAGCTGCACTGCCAGGCAGGGAATTCCTTCCCGCTGTGTACTATACACCAGTCTGCAGTCTCAAAATCAGATTCAGTATAAATTGGCAGCTACCTCAAAACTAGTCTTCAAGGTCATGACATAAAAAAGATGCCAAAACGTCTATCTCAGCCAGTGCCCTTTTCCCAAAAGTGGCCAGTAGCAGATGCTACAACATGTAGAGTACCATGTGTGCCAGCACATCTTTCCATCATCAGTCTATTAGCTACGCAGGAGTAAACAGAGCCAGAGACAGGATCTACACCTCTGGATTTAATAGCAACAGACAAACCCATCCTCCAAAAATGTTTATAGATCTTTTTGTGACTCCACTGGCACTTTTGGTATCCACCATGTCCCACGCCAATGAGTTCTTCCTCCGTCTTACTCCTGAAGTGAAAAATCTCCAACTACCTGTCTGAATATACACCCTGCTAGCTTCATCAGGTGTTGATTAATTTTTGCTTTGTGAGGAAAAAAAATGAATAAACATTCCATAGATATTTTACATTTCTTTTCAAATTTTCTCAGGCCACCTTCCTCCAAACTGCAGGCTTCTCTTTAGTCTTCCCATGTATTTTGTTGGCATTGCTTCCCTTCCCTGTGACATTTCTTGTCCCATTTGCTCTTCTTGGGGTGAAGTGACCAAAACTACCCACAGTGTCCAAAAATGGATGTGCTAGAGATTTATGTCACATACTAATGACATTTCCTGGCTTGTTCCTTACAACTCCCAGAAGGACTACAAGTGCTCTTTTTGCTCCTCTGACCACATCCAATTGTTGGGCTGACATTTTCAGGACTTCTTACGATGTGTGTATTAATTATTTATTTATTTATGTGTGTGTGTAAATAACGCCCTTTTTCTCCATCTGCCCTCTTTCTCTCTCTGTCCTACATGTATGTCTTTTGTACTTAGTATACTGAATTTTATGTGCCAGTTCATAATTCAGTATCGTAAGATCACCCTGCAACTCTCCAGAGTAATTCCAAAAAGTTGCATCCTTTAAAACATGCTAATAGAAATTTGTTGTAAAAATACCAATATAAAGACAACTTAGCTGCCTTTACTGCAAAGTCAGCCTTTTCTCAGATTTGACTGTCTTGGAGAGCAAAAAAAAAAAATTTCAGTTAGATACTCTATTGGCTATAAAACATGTACTGTCCCTTTCTACCTCTAACTTGCAGAAATTTCCTGTAGAATTTGTAGAATTTTTTATAGCTCCCAAACTTTTTAAGGGCCATTCTCATTCAAAGCAGTCCCTGCTCCAAGTCTTTTTCCAAGCTGATCAACCTGTTTTTCCCCAACCTTATAAAATCCAAGGGTCAAAGCAAAGTCAAGGAGCAGAAAGATTTCCTAGAATGAAACAGTCAGCTCCAAAGAGAAAAACAATCTTTCATCTGTTATCAGAAAAATCTTAACGTGACACCATAGAAACACATCAAAAGCATGTTGCTGGGGTTGTAGGGACTATGGAAACTACTTCCAACAAACATGGTGTATAACGTGGTACTGGCACTGGCGACTGTATCATCTCCTCAGCAATGAGAAAGGGAAAACAGTGCAATGAAGATAACTGACAAGCCAGAAGAGAGAAGTGCAGCAAGTGAAAGGTACTTGCAAAAAGATCCCTTTGGGACTGTGGGTTTTGACCTCCGACAAATCTGAAAGGCTGATTCCAGAGGAGGACCTGGGAAAAGTTAGCAGGAGCAAGGACTGCCACCTGGGAGAGAATCCACATCTGCACTGTGCATAGGCCACCAGGCTCCCGTGGATACCACAGAAATTTACAATGCTTTGAAACCCCAAATTAATCTACAAACACTGAATTATCACCTAGCCTCATAAAGTCTATAGGATCTTCCCACTTGACTCCCTGGGGCCAGTTTTCACCTGTCACAGCGAAAGAAGGGCTTATAAGCTTCACTTTCCCACACTCTGCTCCCTGTCACTGGGCTAAGAGAAGCAAGCATCTTTTGGATAGCCAAACCACCCATGGGAACAGATAAATGAGTCACATCAGCGCATGTTCCAGCACATGGTACATATTCCGTCAGCAGAGCCAGGCTGGTAGTACACTTGTACTACAGCATCCCACTTCTATCATAAGGGTGTGTTATCAGCTATAGTTGAAAGCAGATATAAAAAGTGTAAATAAGCAGGAGGAGGGACTATAGTTTATTCTCATCTCATGTGGTTACAGTAAGTTTTGAAACAGCTTTCGTGGGCGGGTCTAACAAAAATTTACAGAACCTAGAAGTAAATAATTTTCAGATTATGATTAAGAGCTGTATGAAAATCATAGAGAAAAGAGAAAAAAATCATTCTATTGGAAAAAATGAGCCACAAATGCACATTTCTCTTATTTATATTTCACTATATCACTGTATTTCATAAACTGGGGCGGGGGCTGGGGGGGAACCCAACCCAAATCCTAAAATGCTAACTGTGCATTACCTGTTCCTGAATCATCTGTTCAGGTAGCAAAAGTCAGTGGAGTTATGTTGATTTATAAACCCCGAGGATCTGTCACCCATGTTTTTTTAAATACTGGAGTTCACCATCAATGTTGCTTTTTTTCAGGTGCCTCTGACAACATCCTGACATCGACAAAGATGAAACGAAAACGTCCAGTAAAAAGAAACGAAGGGAGGAATGGTAGCAAAGAATTTGTCTCTAGATGGTCTAAGAACATTGTGCCAGAAGGCATTTTATATTGTTTTTAACTAAATGAAGAGAAATAGGAGATGAGTTTTCCACCTTATAGCCCCATAACAGGAAAAACACGATCACTTGAGAAGAAGGTATGTTGTAATGGGAAGATTATAAAACCACAGAGATGAAACAAGTACAGATATCCTTTAGAAGAGACCTTGGGAGTTTTTGAAACAGCATTGTGGATGCTAGCTTACAGCTTGTTTGAGGTAGCCCCACCGAAAGTGAAGAAATTTCCCACTGATTTGAATGCATACAAATCCTGACCTACTCCAAACTTAAAATCCCTGCACAAGATACACAAGAACTTGCATTATTATACCTAGGACTTAACCATGAAAGGCATTGCTAGCTCCCCACACTGCAAACACTTGCATACTGAATAAACAATGGTCCGCATATCCCAATAAAAGTGCACTGTCCGTAGATACTGCTATATTTCTTTCTGACCTACCCACCAAGGAGGATTTTCTCCTGACTCATGTAGACAATCCATGGTGCCAAACGATGGGATAAGCCTGCGGATAGACAGAAGGTGCTGTTGGCACAGCCTAGCACAGCAGGAAACAGCGCCGCAGAGGTTGCTCCCCCGGGATTTTGCAAGGAGTCCCAAGGATTTTCCCAGGAGACTGCAAAGCTTAAACACGGCTCTACGTTTTCTTCTCCTAGGATAAAACAGCTAGAATTTCTAAATTTTTTAACCTAAAAACCCATTTAAAAGGCTCAGAGTAATTTGGCAAAAAGACTTGAAGACTCAGAAATATGGAAATTCTTTTCTGATACTAAATATACACATACTTGTAATTATAAGTCCACAATGTATAGCTTCTTTTATTTGAGTGTTAAATATTCTAGTTTTTCTGCGGAAACTCAAGAAATTGCTGCCATATCAAATACCCTTCTAAATTGATTAGGCTTTGGGTAATAAAACAGAACTGCTGATGCACCATAATTTCCAGAAAGACTGAGGACACAGATGGCAGGAGAAAAAGGAGCTGTCAGAAACTATGAGCATTCATATAGACTGTCACACTATCTATCCTGACGCTTCTCCCCCAGTGCTGTGTTTCTGCAATGTGCAATGCCTAAGAACTCTTGGCCTTCCAAACAGAACAATGTGTCTGGGCTTCCACATACACAAGTGATTTGGAAGCCACAGAAGAAACTGTAAAAAGCTATATTTAAAGTATTATTCAAGATAAAGGTGTCAGATTTATAAAAATTACCTCCTGCAGTCAAGGACAGTAATGAGAAATACCATGACATCTGCTCTAGAACATTTCAAGAAGTGAAAGTGTTCAAATTTAGAAGGAGTACAGATCTATAGCCAAGAACCGTATTTGGCAATAGATACATATCTGTTCCTTTCCCCCCTTTTTAAGTTCAGCACTGTATTTATAGGCATCAAGCTATTTTACAGAGTGAGAAATTTAACTTACTTATGATTTTCTTTGCTGAGATTAAAACCCTAAGAAAGTAAAAAAGAGAAAGCAGTCTTTAAACCATTCCTTCGAAGCAGCACAGGAGATCTGCTACAGCATCACTCCCAGAAGCCAGACTTCTGTCACAGTCTTGCTTTTTAGCCAAAAGCATGTCTTTTAACTGAAGATATATTTAAAGTGTCTTAAGGTATAAAAAGAGAAAGAAAAATAACAAAAAGCAGTAACTATGAGAGGTTATTTTCATTTTACCTGAAATCAGCCCACCAGTGGATACAACCCCATATCCTCCATATATGCCTTCAGTGACTGTCTCTGATCCAACCTGAATGCCAATAACAACTCTTTGTGTCAACCTGGTTCTCGCCACAGCAGGAGTGAGCCAAACTGAGTGACTTCCAAGAGAGTTAGAGACACATACAAACGGGAGAGCCTTTCCAGGTAGTGTAAATGAGCAAGGTAGAGATCTCGCGTTGAAGAGATAATGAAACAAAAAAGCAGCAGGAAAGAGGGAAAGGTCCAAATACAAAGAAAATAGTCAAAGGGTTGTTTGATGAAGACTTCATGATAGTTTTCATGAGTGTTGTTTCCAGATTTATTCTCATTTAACTGAGAAGACTGAAGAGAGCCAGAAGAGATGAGTATGAAGCTCACATTGATCCATGATTTGATAGACACAATCAGGTCAGTAACTGCTTTCAGAACAGTTCAGCAAGAAACAGAAATTTGTTTTAAGTTAACATGAAATTTTTTTTATTATTATTATTGGTGAGTTTAAAAAAAGTGAGAATTAATGTTACAGGTTAGAATATTTCTTTTGATCCAAAATTGAACACTGCTTCTCTTGAAGATCATCATTTAAAAAAAAAAAAGACATTTTCATTTAAACATGTCCATATTTTAAAGTGTCAAAACAAAGCATGTCCATTTTTCCTCCAGAATACTTTAAATAACTTTTTTTCCATATTTGGGAGAATGTTCTGAAATTATATGTATTTTGGTCAAACCAAAGCTGGAATTATTGCTCTTGTTTAAATAATTCAGAGAGTATAGGTGAGGTGAAATATTAGGTCACTTCTAGCAATAAGGCCAAAATAAAGTGAAAGCCGCTGCAGAGTTTGGAGTTACACATCCAAGAACTTTAGTCCCTATATTTTGATTGGTCAAACTATGCCCTCCCCCCTTCCTAAATACAGGTAGTACTTTTCTTTAAATGCTAGACAGCATCTACTTTGTAGAATTCCATTTGTCCTGCTGAGCAGATTATTAATTTACGGACACTATAATTTTATGGAAGCATCTGGTGTTAGGAAGCTAATTTCCTTAGCTGCATATGTCCTATTTGAATCTTAATGTGTCTCTTCTGCAGTGTAAAGGAGAAAAAATACCTACATTTGAGCTTAATAAAATACCATTTAAGGACAGACAGAAGAAACATTTGTAATGTGATTGCACTTGAGAGCGCCTCATTAACTGGATCCACCTTTCTTCACAGAAACAGTAATTCCTATGGGCAATAAATCTTCCTAGATCCTGTTAATTATTTCCTCCCATTACATTTATTTCTATCTGACACATATTTACTGAGGAAACTAGTTAGACAAATAAGGACATAGAAGCCTGACCAAGTTTTAAAAAGATTTTTCAAATTGTTGATAATGGTGGCATTTCAGACTTGCTCCCACCCGTTTTAAAACTGGGGCCATTGGATTCTTTTTCTTATGTCAGGCCGTAAGGATGGGATGACAGGAAGGAGACCAAAAGCAGAGCAGCTTTCCCCTAGACATAACATTTGCTCTCCAGTCTTTACAGCCCTGCTTTCCGATCCATACCTGCACCTACCTCCCTTGAAAGTCACCCGGGAACTTGGAGGTTCACCCCAATTTAGCAAGCGGCTGATAGACACCGGTGTAACTCTCCAGCATGCCAGAGAAGTGTTTTGGAGACACAAAGACTGCATTTCCAGACAGAAAATACTGTCTGATTCATACACTCGGATGAGACTGTGAGAATACCTCTGAAGGGCAAGGAATGAATGGCTGCTTTGTTTCGCTGTCCTGTCTCCCAGCCACCTGCAGGACATCCGGACATCGCCGTCATCGGCTGGCCGGCACGCAATGCGAGCACGTGCCTGGTACCACTGGCTGGGTTTGCAGCTGATGTTTCTCCACTGGCAGCAGTGGAGGTCTGCAAGCACAGATGTCTCCTCTCTCTCGCACTAGAAGGGAGTCCTACGGCATGCACAGCACATCCAGCCCTCCTTTACACCTTGTTCTCTTTTTATCCCTCCACTGTTCAGGGCGTTTCCCCCTCTTTTCCTTCCCACTTTGCCACATACGCTAAAAGCCAGCAATGGTTCTGATAATGGCATGCCAATGCTGGGTCCAGGCCAACCTTGCCCACTTGTGCTTTAAGCTGTTTCACACATTTCATATATGTTTCATACATTTTCAGATATGTTGAAAATACAGTTCCTTGAGGTTACTGTTCCTGTTGGCTCTGGTAATTCATCAAGATGTGCTTAGCAAGAGAGTGACTCTGGGTTTCCATACTAGGTCACCTCTGGTCTCCGTCTACTGCCTTTGAAAGTAAATAGATGCTAGCTTTCTAAAACATCTTTGCAAAATTAAAATTGAGTAATATAAAGTAAAAGAGAAAGTTTCTCCAAAGAATGACCCTAGTGTATCCATGCTTATTGACTGAAACATCCTGACTGTTAGATTGCAAACAGGAGGGGAACACATTCAAGCTTATTATGACACATAATCCCTCCCCTTTAGCACCCTCCTGTATGTTTTGTAGAAAGTAAAAAAACAAAAAACGTTTCGCATGCCTGGAACAACAATGTTGCTCTTTGCAATATGAAATATGCATACAAAAAGACCCAGCACTTTCTACAGGTAATGTGCTTCTGAGTTGTATGCCTTGCCTATGTTTGTTTAATCAGTTTATGATCACAATTTTGTTAGAATACATGCTACTGCCTCAGGACAGCCTGGAGACATCAGTGAAACACCACCTCCTTCCACACAGGAATTTCGATACTGGGTGGGGAAGGTATTTTCTCAGCGGACACGGCGATTTCAGATTCAGAGTTTTGATCTCCAAGGTCTTCCAGAGGTCCCTTATATGTGAGGTTTTCAAGCTCCCTCAGGAAATCCATTCTGTGGATAATAAAATCTCTCTAACTCCAGGAGAATAATTCCTGCTTAGTTCTGGTAGTGGAAGGACAGTGAGATGCCCTGTCTGACCTGCACTGTTATCTGCATTATGTCACTGACAACTCAGAAGAGCTACAAGAATGTTGCAGCAAATCCCTCAAGTTTTTCATCTATGTGTTGCCCCCTAGATTGTGCTCCACTCTCAGGGCTAATCTGTATGTGTGTATGTGCATACACATATATATACACACACACATATATATAGCACACGGGCAAAGAAAGAAGAATGCTTAGGAGCTACTCGAGGTGGAGACATAAGGAGCACTGACCAGAGCAATCAAGGGATCCCAGCCACTGACAGACAGAGTATTTTGTCCCTGCCAGGACTCTGGAGAGCCAGATGTGCTGGGGCCAGAGGGCATGGGGTGGAGACCACTGCTGTGGGGTTGCAGGCAAAGAAGCGAGACGTCCCTGAGGACACTTGCTGCCCCTGTGCACAGGTTATAGAGAAATGATGAGCCTGGCTTTCTTGGTGTCTGGGCCCATCACACTATATTCATCTGCAGAGCGCAGGAGGGTGAGCAGGTTGCAGTTGCAGGGAGAGGAGAGGGAAGCAGGAAAAGCTGTAGCTGAAGAGAGAGGGGTGGAAAGAGCCCGGAAGTTATGGATTTTAGGATTAGCTCAGATGAGGGAATGCTTGGTGAGAGAGGGACGGGAGACATCACGGTCCCCCTCCCCTCCCAGCTCCCCACTGACTCTTCCCCATTCCTCCTCCTCAGCCATAGTCCCTCGTACTTCATTCCCCATCTCAGCCCTCAGCCTGCTCCCTCCCACAAAAAAAGCCAGTCATTACCCCCACAAAGAGTTTTGCTCCTCCAAATACAGGGACAGAATAAGGCATGCTGGCTCCACTGCTAGAAGCTCATGGTATTCTGAGCCTGGTGAAAAAACTCAGACATCCAGCGGTCTCTGGTTGAGGCCGTGAGCAGCTGGGATAAATCCAAGAGCTGCCTTGGACTTGCTTTTATTTATTTCAAGGTCTAATCTGTCCCTGGCCAGCAGCAACAGAGAGCACGTATGATTTACACCCACCTTTTCTAGTGTAGCCAAAGACTATTCTTTCTTACAGGCCAGAGATATTTAGTGTGTCCCAAAACAATTTTTTTTTTCTCGTTTTTTGCAATGCATTTTTTGCCTCTGCTCTTTGATGTCAATGCCAAAACTCCCATTTATTTCAACAGGTCCAGGATTTGTCAGTGTGAGATACAGAGAAAACCAGCAGGCTCCCAGATTAACATGCATGGACAGGACATTTCACTATGTGACTAAACCAGTCTCCATCTTTTCTAACTGAACCTGGTAGTACAGTAGCCACAGTGCATGAAATGACCCTGTACGGTGTGCAATTTAATGGGCACTGTAGCAGCGGGGTGGCAGCGTGGCATGTACCACACCACCAGTGAAGCTGAAGGCATGCCATGCCACCAGCTGTGGTGGGCTGGTTGTCACATCAAGTCAGCTAACCATCCTCACCGGGCAAGAAGGGAGTTACACACCTGATTTTTTGGTAGGCTTTGTCACGTGTCACGAAGTGCTACATTTTCTCTTCACATTTTTGCAAGCAGTTTCCTTTGTGTCCTCTCTGGGAGCAGAGAGACATTCATTTACCGTAAAACGACTCCTAGACAGACGAAGAGCATCAGCTTTTGACACTGGCTGACCCATGACTTCATACTACCCTGCACTGAAATCCCCCTGGCAGGCTGAGCTTCCAGCACAGCTACCTGGCAATGACAGCCCCATCTACCTGTGATTTAGCGTTCTGCTCTTTCAGGGCCTTACTGCCATAACCCCAGAGAAAACACTAGAGGAATTCAGATACCAGCTTTTACCAAATAATTAATGGCATCTTTTCAGACCAAGACAGGAGAGGTAAAAAAGCTATTCAATAAGTTATCCAAGTGACTCCTGTTTTTCCACATCAAATTGCTGAAAAGCATTTTCTACGTAGCCAGAACATTTCACTGGTGACAAGCCATGGACTTGTATTGACTCTAGTTACTCAGACATGATTTGCATGCTCTGACCAAAAAAATAAAGCTGTTCCAATATACTTCTCATAAGCAACCTGTAATAGGCATTGAATAGTGAATTCCTTGAGCACGTAAAGGAAAGTTACATCATAACCTTTTCTCATGACCAATAGCATTCATTTTGTGTTACGAGAGTGACGCTATTATGACCTAGAACACTGCACTTAACCAAATTCGTTATTTTCTTATCCAACAAACTGGAAAGCAAGATAAGACAGAGCTTTGATTGCTTATAACTCTGAATTATTTTCCATTTAAGTACGCTTTGGAATGAGAAGCTTTAAGTAGAATCAACAGGTCATACCATACCATGTCAGATAACACAGAAGAGATGGCAAAAGGGATCTATCAACAGCCCAGATAATTTCTAAAACAAAATAAGTTTCTGCATTAAAAAAAAACTTTTTCCTATACTGTTTATTTGATGGTGCAGCAATTCGCATGTTGTTATTTCAGGTGTGTAGTCTCCACAATAAGTACCTAAAATTGGCTCCATACACAGTCGCCTCCCTGGCTGCTGTGGTAAGAGGATATGTGTGAAGCGGAGCAAAACTCGAGTGGCTCAGGGGTCACAGCAACGGCACGTGGTGACAGGTATGGAAAAATATAATCATCAGGCAAACCAACAGGCAAAACAAGCTACATTTACATCAATATTTCAGACAAAAACACGCTCCCATGAAACCAGGACATACTTACAAGCAACTGAGGCCAAATCTGGTGGTAGCCAGTGTATCTCACGAGCCAGTGCTCGTGACATCTCATTTCTACAAGCTGGATGTTGCTAGAGCATGGTTACTTGCAGGACAAAGGCATGTTGGAAGACTTCACAATGTGTCACACCAGAACAAAAAAAGAAACAGTCTCTAAAGAGAAGCTGCATTTCCAACTGAAACTGTCATAAATTAATAACAACTTGGCATGCTATCTAGCTCCCGTAGGCTTTTCAATGACATTCTTGTGTCCTAATGTAGTCCAACCACATACCTCTACTTCTCCACACACAAGAGTAGACTCCAGCTTTAATGATACTGCATGTGTCTGGTGATGATGAAAGTGGGTTAGAGGCAGGAACAGCACCTTTTGGACCTCAGTATAGTTACTGTGCTGTAAAGCCTTTCAGATGACTGGTTTAAATCTGCAATGTCTCTTACAGGGAGTAGCATCAGTTGCCATGCTGAACTCCGGGATGGCCTGGGCTCCTGGGGATGCTGCGGCAGGGCTCTCATTTTTCTGACGGGGCTCAGAAAGGAAAAGCTCTCTCCATCCAAGCAGGGACTAGACTTCTATCAGAGATAGAGATGGGATTTCCAGACCACTGCCTTAACTCGACCGGTTTTGAAATCAGTAAGTATAATTCCCAGTGGCAGCAGGGTTAGACCAGTGAGATTCAAGTGAAACTGAAAATTAACGATGCCTGTAAGTGCAAGACAGTCCTCGGGGTACACAACAGTCCCTGCTTAGCTTTTGTCACTGTTTTGCATTGACAGGTTTGCATATTTTCTTTGAGCAAAAGTCAGATCCTCACTGTTCATGCAAGATGCCAGAGGCCAATTACTTGTTACTATTTATATAGTATAGTTTGTTGGCTCTGTACAGGTTTATTGAAAAAGTGATCCTGCAGAAAGACCTTTGAAATGTGAATATAAATGAAATATAAAGCCATTTTGTTCCCTCTTCACATCTTGCCTGGAAATTTCTTCTGGGTGGAAGCTTTGCTAGACAAAGGCTTAACTGCTGGAACATTATGCCTGTCATAAGAACTGAAGCATACCATGAGGAGAGCTGGGAATTGTTCCACGCTTTTTCCTTTTCTTTGTCCCATACTTTCTTTCATTTTCTTTTTCATGCACACTTATGTACTTTTTTTGTGATCAGTGAGAATTCCTCTTAATGTATGGATCTATTCTGCAAAAATTGTATTACATGTTCCATTTTTTATAAGCTTCAGTGACCCCATATTAAATATAGTCCCTCTAACTGCCAGTCAAACACATCTTTAGATTCAGAGTTAATATCTTTTGAAAGGGAAGAAAGGACTTTCCTTTTGTTGGATCAGCCACAACAAAAGCTCCAAAGCTCCGTAACATAACTGAGCCCTTGCCATATCTACATTAAACCAGTAGAGCAATTTCTTCTCTCATAGCAATATACATCCGAAGGGTAACTTCCCAATCAGTGAAACTCTACCTCTTGTAAAATCACCATTTACAGAAGTAATCTGCTCCACCATTTGAAGCAGTTCTCCATGACACGGGGGCAGCCCCAGGCCTCAGGCCACTTTGCACCAGATCCCAGGCAGCAGATTGGGATAGCAGCATGCCTGCAGAGAGTCTGCAAGAAGATGCGTAATTCAGCTCACTCATGTGCCGTGCCTCATAGGAAAGATTTTGTGCAGAAATTCCTGGCTATGACTCTGAGCAGACAGAGGCAGGTCAATAGAATAAAAATGAGCCTTTTTGGAACTTTAACTTTGCAGTCTTCTGCCACATTTCAAATAGTTTCTGACTTTGGATGCTTGCCCGTCTTTTCTGTAACACTAATTTGCAGACCTCTAATAGTTTTATTGATCTTCTTTTTTGTAATAATGAAAATATAAGTATCAAACTGCACGCTATGCTCTGATCAAGGAAAAATGTCCTGTGTATCAGCAGACATAAAATGGTTCCAGTAGAGATTGTCGCTGCTGGATATAGCCCCCCTTATTCGTATAAAACACACTGCTGCCACTGATCATTATTCCTAATAGCAGTGATCCTCCCCGAATGGGTTTATTAAAGTGTCCTCAGCATCACTTTGGGCTGTTAATGATCTGCTGATAATAGCCCATTTTGCTGTGTCTGCTGCTTAAACCGCACCTATTTCTGCTGTTGTTTTTTTTCCCCACATTAATCATCCACTGAAAACATTTTTAATATTCTCTCTTGCAGCACAGCTAGAGAAAGCCGCCTGATAGTCATTCTGAGTCTGCTTATTCTGAATATTCTGCATAAATGTGCTTGTACAATCAGCAGCTTCAACCCTGCCCTCCCAGTCCAGCTCAAGAAACAATTGCGGCGGTGGTCTCTCCCAGTCTTGTTAAGAGGGGACCACATTCTCAGGGACCTTCCATCTCAGAGACTCAGCCTGTACCCATGCTCCCTGCCTAGGTACACCACCGCACATTGTAGCACCCTGCTTCCTCAGCTGCCCGGAGAGGGTCCGCTTTTGGAGCATACCAGGCTCCAGCCTGAAGCACCTCCATACACTCCTGTAGAAACTACATTGCTGGACAAGGGGGATAAGGATACACGCTGATGTGTGCTGCGTCTGATGCGTGCACCATGATGCATGCTGATGCATCTTGATGCATGCTGGGTCTCACTCTGATATAGGGTTGAGGAAAAAACCTTAGCATAAAAATGGGTCCAGCCACCTGGAAATAACCTCATTTTCTCAAGTCTACATAAACACCCAGAATTCCACCCACATTGTATAACACAGCAGAACTTCACACTATATTTTTCTCCGTTTCAGCTTTATCTGAATCTTCGATTTTGCAGGAAGTATCAATGACCCCAGCCAGTTAGCTTTCCAAAGGGCTTGGACCTCTTTTGATGGGAGAAAAATTTAAAAGTCCTCAAATTTGTAATCCTCAGCTTTCAGTTTGCTTCCCTTTCACAGCAACAAAAAAAATTGTAATAGAAGATCTAATTATGAAAATTTCAATTAGTAATGCAATTAATCCTGCTGTTGGATTCCTGTCATGTTAGCTCAGATGATCAATTGATGTTTTGCAGAGACGCAGCAGGAAAATCCTAGCATTGATTTTCTTAATAACTTTGCTGCTGTTTGGTGTTGAATCCTGTTAGTATCTGGACACAAAAATGTGATTCAATTATGCAAAGGAAATGCACAACATTCCCTATAATTGTTTTGCTCAGTTAGCTTTGGGATTTTTATAGATGAAACAAAGTGATTGGAAACTAAATTTGGAGTACTATTCTAAAAGACAGTAGGATTAAGGATATTCTTCATACGGAGTGATGTTGTTTGACACCTCATAGGAAGAGCAGACTCTTTTTTGAAAAAAAAAAAAAAAAAGAAAAATTTCTGCTAAATTACCCCTTAGACAGTACTAGAAGAATTCTTTGCCTTGCTTGTTTATTACAAACAGTACTAAACTTCTATAGGGTTGCTCTCCTTATTGTTAAGGACACTTCTTTGCAACTTGCCTCTTTTCCTTACTTCAAGGCCACAAGAAAAGCAAATGCATCTTTCTCAGTCACCTACATCCATCACACAATATTTTAAAAAGCCAAGATGCACAGACTTGTTAGCTACATCATCTGCATTAACCAGTAAAGAGAAAGTTTCACTTAAATCCGACTCAGAATAGACCTTCTCTTCAGCATTCCTGCCGAGCTAGCCTTTAAAAGGGTACTCTCCGTTTAGATAATTGACATTAAAAAGAGGTATCAGTTAATCTAGCCTGGGTGTCAATTCGAAAGCCAGCTTCAATTTACTACCCTGCAACTGTTCACCATATATCTTACTTTTGCCTTAAAATACAGTTCTTATTCAGAAGCTTGGAAAACAGATCAATGCCCGAGGAAGTCCTGGAAAGTAAATTGACTATGAACACCTTTGACAGAAATCCCCAGGTGTATGAGTTGCTTTTGCCTTGTCTAGCTGTCTCTGGTGTTCTTGGACGCGTTTTGTTATGAATTTGTGCCATTGTCTTGGAAGATCTTTAAGGTCAAAAGTAATGGAAAGAAAGGAGATTTCAAAGTGTGCCTGGAAGACATCAAATTCTATTATCATCAATCAAAATACAGTATAGTTAGATACATCATCTTCCCCAGGTAACTGGCTGTCCAAGAATACAGTTTTTCTTCCAATGACAAAAGATACAAAAAAAATGATTGGAAAGCCAAAAACTCCTATAAGAGATTCTAAAAGAATAAAAGGTATGTATTTCTATTTTGTGCATACAAAAGACAAAACCCATAACCAAGACCTAAATCTCTGAACATCCCTCTAAAATCAAGAGTTGAATCTGAATCCAAATATCTCAGCATTCATATTCTATTAAATCGTTAAGCTGTGACTGACTCCATATTCCAAGGCATTTTAGATTCATTTCTTTTTTGTTGTTGTTGTTAAACTGACATTGTAAGAATACACTGAAACTTCAGTTGTCTCTCTCTTCGCTACTGTTTTCATTTGAGCTGGAAACTGTCAATTGAAAGCACAGTTTTACTTTAAAATTTTCAATAAAATCAAAGCATAGAGACAGCGTGGGGGGGGGGGGGGAGAAAAAACCAATAACCCCCACCACCCCCCAGTGTCTTTGGCCTTTCAGAGAAGGCTTTGTTGTACTAGGCTCAAAGGGCTGGCTTTCACTTTTCACAACTGCAATGATTTTAGTCATGAGTAAGGTTAGATGCCTTTAATATGTTTATGTTAAGCAAAGCAGTAATTTCAAACATGGATAAGAATCATCAAGCCCACATTAAGAAGCCAGGTTCCTGTAAACAAGGATATTCAGACTTTTATTTGGAGCTATCCAAAAAGATAATCCAAAGAAAGATATCCAAAGAAAGAGCAAATGATGCTCTAAGCTGCCACACACGCCTTCACAGTCATTACAGAGCAAGAGGAGTGAAATGCTGTAAAAGAAACTAATGGTTTCATTTACAGGCTTCTCATTCAATACCCCCAACTCACTCCATTAGGACCAGACCTTGAGGCCACAGAAAAAACCACCTACCCAACGAAGTCAGAGACAGCATTCAGAGTGATGAATAAATACTTTTGACTAATTGTGGTAAATCCCCAAATTACATGGAATTTTGGGGGCATTTTATCAAAAGGTGTTTATGTCCTGTAGCATTAGGATGCCAGGTTTTGTCTTCCCTGAAGGGAGTAAAGGGTACTAGAGGGGTGGCAAGGGTTTCCCAGGCTCTTAGGGAACCACAGCCTGTGATGTTTTCATAGAATCATAGAATCATACAGGTTGGAAAAGACCTCTAAGATCATCGTGTCCAACCGTCAACCCAACACCACCATGCCCACTACACCATGTCCCTAAGGGCCTCAGTTTTAGAAAGACTCGTTATCTGTGGTTTCGCGAGGTGCTCTGAAAGGCTCCATTGACATGCACTTTCAGAGCACAGTGACGTTAGTCTAGTTATTTGTCCTTTTTATTCGTCTTTCCATAAGTGGTTTTGCATTTATACCTCTCACTATGAAGGGAAGCCTGTTTTTAACCAGAAACTCCCAGTTATGCTGGTGATAAGTCACTGAGGCATGGAAGGAAAGTTAGGCATTGGTGAGAGTCTCTCCAGACCACCCTCAGTATTTCAAAGCCATGCTACGCTGCACGCACCCAATTATCAGTGCTATTTTCCATAAACCACGCAACCACCTGGTCTCTTTTAAGAGCAAAAGGCTGGGAACTTCTCTTTGACACTCTTCTCTTCTTATAGAATCTTCAGCAAGTCAAGAGCTTATGTCCAAGAAAAACCTTTGTCCTCATGATGACTTTTAAGTACCAAGGATGCCATTTTAAAATGATAGCTGTGTGTGCAATAGTAAATAAGTTCATATACTGAGAAAAACCTGGGAAGCAACAGACGAGCTAATGCCTCCACATTTTGGACAGGGTTATTTAGCTCATTACACAGGTTTATTCCCAGTCTGAATGGAGCTTACACAGTTCTCACTGTTAACATGCTACCAATGATTGAGCGTGTACATGAAATAATAGTTGAAATAGCTGGACAGTGTTTCTTGTAGGAGATGCAGCAGTTACAATCCATGTTCCAAATTTTTGCTTTATAGTGATGCCAGTATCAAAGCTAGACTGAAGTTACGTCTTAAGAAAATTTCTTCCAGCTACACCTAAAAGAAGCTGATACAACAGGGTCATGTAGCTGTTTAGCGCAACATCTTGGGTTTGATTTAATTAGTAGATGGAACTGTTCATATTTCATTTCTAAGTGAAATGTTTTGGATTCACATGGCATTGTTCTATAATAGGGAATTAACTCAAATGAAGCCAGTGAAACTGGACAAATCTTCACAAAATTGAACCATAGAAACTTTTACAAGACACTCACTCTTTTTACGGTGTCAGGTTGCTCTTTGCTAGTGTCCATCTCCCCTGTAATTTGGGAGCAGCCAGACCCCCTTGCTTCTGTGACAAAAGAAAAACACTGTGAGGCACCTGGGTGTTTTGAAAACATCCAGGATTGATACAGATAGAAAGATGCGGATTTGGTGTGCCACTACAACACAATCTGGGTCTCCAGTACCCTTGTGCAGATTTATTGTGTTTAACTATCTAGTTTAAAGGTGAACAGATGACATATGAAGTACAGCTTAGGGCTTACAATACCTGCAGTGGGGCAGCTGTGGAGTTTTTAGTCCCTTGAAGTCTTATCAGCCTGTGAAGAAGAATTCAGCAAAATAAAAGTTTTAAAATAGAAAAAATAAGTGACTAAAACTGCTTTAGACAGTTGCTATATGAGGCAGCAGGTGGTGAACGTACCCAGAGGCCCCAAGAAATATTAATATTTAAAAGGTCTTACATTTCACTAACTTCAGATAAGTGCGTGGCACTGTCTGTTGCCTTAAGGGAGTGGGAGCCATAGAAATCAGAATGAATGAATTAGAGAAGGGCTTTCAGCTTCTCTGAAATGGTTCTCTCACAGCAATTCCCCAGACCTGTTCTCCATCCTCATCAGCTCATCAGCAGATGGGGCTGACACCCCATTGGGCTCCCAGTAGCCTCCCCCATCACCAGCCTTTGTCAGACCAGCCAGCCAGACACGTTTAGGTAAGTACTAGGCAATATAAAAAGTGGTGTAAGGCTCAACTCTGTCATGGTTGCTTCTGGTGCACGAGGCTAGCATGGCAATTTTGGGAGTTGGCTGTCATCCATCACATCAGTTTCACATGCATGTGACAGGCCGGTTCTCATGGAGCTGCATATCTGTAGCCACCACCATTTTTTTTTGCTGTGTGATGCAATTCTTTGCTGTTCTGGATATTGCTTATAACTAGAGAGCATTATGCTACTCTCTGAAATCCACATAAACTCCACTGTCGAGACAAAGTTTGGCAATTAAAAAAAAAAATCAGGTTTGCTTTTTACCACCTAATGTTACATTGTTATCTTTAGAATTAAATACACATCCCCACCCAATTCAGGTAAACACGCATACAATGGTATCTTAATATCAAATCTCCCAGTCTTCTAGGTTTACAAGCTGGTCTTTTTTTGGCAGGAAAAAAAGAGATTCATTGTGGTTGTTTTTTACTGTTGGAGCTAGTCAGGTGCTGCATTGATGGGAATAATGTTTATTAAACTGCCACTCAAAACGATGTTGAAAGATTAATTATAAAGTTTTGTTCACTGTGCTATAAATCACCATGTTTAAAAATGTAACTGGCTGCACGAGTTATGTTATTCTAGGGAGACAGCAGCATTTTAGATGAAACAATTTTTTTAGAGGAAAAAAAATATATCTTCCTTGGGGAAAGCATTAGTAAGTTTCAGTATTTCCTAACTGAAAGACTTTAAATCCTGCAGACTACAAAAAATCCAAGATTTTATTTTTATCCAGGAGTAAAAAATGGCATTTTTAATCACATGGGAAATTACAAGCAGTTCTAATTATACTTGCACTGATATCTTAAACACACAAGTGTATGCAATAAATTGTATGCTATATAGTATGATATAAAGAACACTGTAAAATAAAAATTTTATGGCATGAGTTTGAAATGACATTAGCAATAATGAGGATGCCACTGATGAGCTAAGCAGTGTTGAGACCTGTATTGGTACCAGGCTTTATATTCTTTTACCTGCCAAGTCACTGTCTTAAAGAATACAAGAAAGTGTTGTTTGCAACAGTATTTGACATTTTTCCTGAAAGCAAATTCCTGGAATCTTGCAATTATATAAATCTAATTTCTGACTGGCCACCAGTACTTAAAAGAAATCATGGAGTTTTGGGTTGAGGGGCAGAGTGGGGAGGGTGTTTGGTTTGGGCTTTTTTCTGTTTCTTCCAATAACCTCAATTCCAGCAGGCTCAATTCTGATTCATTTAGACACAAAACATGGGAATACTAGTGCATTTCTCAAGAGGCATTTCAAAGTTACTCCAAAACCAGCCTGACATATGGTTTGTGCAGAACAATGTTTTGTCACAAAATTAGTCTAGCATCTTAGTACAGTCTAAAGGTAGAGGATATGTTTCTGTCTCCATAAAGATCATATCCCTCCAAGAGTGCAGGCATTCAGTTTTTGTCCTTGCAGATAACTAAATGAGCAGACTGAACTATTACTTATCCTGACAATGCAACCTAGTAGGTGGAGGGGGAGGAGGCGGGAAGAAACAAAATAAAAAGAGAGATCTTGAGAAGTAGATTTCAGTGTGCGTTCACTATGAGAAGCTGTTAGAGGTCTGGTAGGTTAGCTGAAGTCATCAGGAACCTCTCTGGTATGGGCATAGGTGGTCTGTTGTGAGTGAAATTTTTATTCACTCTAGCTACAGCTGCATTTTGCATACACAGGTGGGACTAGGCTGCCCAGGTTAAGTGTGAAACCATATCTTCAGCTGATATTTACCTTGATTTCAAGTTTGACTTGCTGCAGTTCAGCCCAATAGACATAGGCAAATGCAATTCAGGGCAGGGCAGGGATTCAATCTGCTGCACAAAATTACCACCTTGGGGAAAGACTGAAAAGAGAGGAATGAGCCAGAAACTCCAGAGAAAAGGAGCAGCTGCAGAAGCCACAGGCCTTTCTGCTTCAGGTCTCTTCTTGTCAAATTTTGGCTCCTCAGTCAAGTCTGATGTTCAAGCACCTTCAGGGTTAGGCAGTGTCTTCTGCTGAGGCAAATGCCAATTGCTTTATCGGGGGTAATTCTGAGTCTCCAGCACCAAGCAGAACTTCCCTGGTCTGCAGCGTGCCATGGAGGATGCCACCCAAGCACTCAGACGGGCTGCAATAGCCTGGGAGGCTACAGTAATTACCTAATGTCATGATCACACACCAGTACAGCTTTTGGACCAGTACAGAATTAACATGGCCTGTATGTGCTGCACAATAAGAAGCTGCTCTACCACGCACCTCACTGTACAGCATGCCTTACGCTTTCATTATCTTTTCTGCAGTCTATCTGAATTCATATTTCTTAAATTTCACTTAGGAAAAAAAAAAACCACAGTTCTCAAGTTTCTCCAATAATTCAAAAGACAGAAATTAGAGAAAGTAACCAAGAATTATTTGAAACCACCTCTCTTTTTGCCAGCATGCACTACTTGCGGGCTCAGAGAGGAGCACCCTTTGATTTCCAAATTATCTGGCTTGACCCCGTAGCACTCCTTGGCGTTTGAACAATGTTTGGCACAGCCTGAGCCCACCCTCCACTGGCCCATCCCACTCCCATCATACGACTTTAATGGCTTTCAGTAACAAGTAATTCAAGGAACATACACAAGTATGTTTCAGCTGCTTCACACCTCTGTTTCCTGGGGAAGTGAGACCTATTCAATCCCTCTAATTGTCCATCTATCTGTCTCTCTCCTTCACCCATAACAACTTCAATTTTGTCCATGTTTTACCTGTCTGTCAAATGCGGTTGAAGGCTCAGAAATAAAAACCTCCAAGAAATGTTGTGAGAATTCACGTTTGGATAGAAGACTGATTAAATCACCTTTTAAGGGGGTGAAATAAAGCCACTTACCAAATCAGACAAGCTTCATCCAGTTGGCCCATAAGCACACAAGTGCTGGCCAGCAGATCTGCACATGCCCAGTTTCCAGTCAGCGGTAATGTACAGCAGCGCTCATCTGAGGGGAACTGGGAAGGCACTGGGGTGGGGGAATGGCACTGCAGAGAGCAACGTCAAGGCCATGGGAAGAAGATGAGATGCTACAAAGAGAAGGTTAGTAGTGGTTAGGGCACACAAAACAAATCCTTTGGGAAATCAGGTTTCATTAGTTTCAAGGATTATGGTATGACACATATAAACATAGACAGTGGGGAGGAACCCAAAGTACACACTTTGTGGCACACTGATGCAACAGAAATACATTTTAACTCTGTGCCATATTAAAAAGAAGTGACACTATGAATACTGATCAAAGTATTCATAAAAAGCCATGTCATCCCATGGAAATAGTCTTGGTCTAGACAGTCTGAGCAGACTTAGCTCATTAAAGAAGACACCACCCTCAGCCAAGAATTTAATGAGGACTTTCACAACACCCAGGCAAACTTCGTAACTGGAACATTCAAATGCCTGAGCTGATAGTGAACAGTGCTCCATTCTCTGCAGCTGGAAGTCAATATTATCTTCAAAATTAGCAAGAACTCAGGATCTCTAGAGCATGAATTCTTAACAAACCTTTCTCCCAAATTGTGAGCTCTCAATCGCTGTAGTTTTGTGGACTAGAGAAGTCATTGAACGTGACAGTGAATGCCAAGTGAGCAGAACCACTGATCTCAAACAGAGTAGAAGCTGAACAGTAATCTAGAGCAGTTAATTTTTTTTTAATCAAAATTTGCTCAAACCAGAAGACAACTAAGCAGCCAAGCACTGTGTGCCATCAGCAGCCTACTGCTGATCCCCTACGGACTGCTAAGAAATGGAGGATCTCCTCCAGGGATACAGTAGACAATATCATGTCAATGACCAGACAAAGTTTATGCCTGGTCTGAATCTAGATTATAGTCCGTCATTCCAGCAGCCTTATTGTAGACTGGTTTGCGAAGGAGAGCCTTTGTGTATATAGAAGAGTTAAAAGTTTGTACCTCACCCACACAACAAAACTTTCAGACATTCCCTAAGGTTTAAAGGAACATTTCCCCCCCCACCCCCCCCCACCCCCAAGTACCTGTCCAAGAGAACTTATGTTTTTCTCTTTCAAGATATTTAGTTTGGGGCATGTGTAACCACTGTCAAAAAATGTCAGGCAAACTATGGATAATAACCTAAAATTCTACGAAATGCCAAATATTAGCATAGATCTATTAAAACTAACTTCTGTGAAGCTTGCTGCTTCTACTTGGCATAACTAGCATAATTCAAAATACTATACTCTCCTGAAATCTGGACAAACGCCTATCTGCATCACTTCTGCAATTTCTGCAGTAAGACAAGACCTGGCAACCTTGGAAAAGCTCTTTCTGAATCCAAACTTTGCATCCAACTTCAGTTTTTAGAGGAAAGCCATCATCCTGACCAGTTTTTGCTGAGAATGGTTTGGCCCGATGTTTTAATGTTTTAAACAAAGCAGCAATATTTAAACAAAGTATTTATTTGCTGTAGAGAATACCCATGCCTTCCAGCATTTAGTCAAAGCCTGAATTACATTCAGCAATACCGTAGAACTGTACTCCAGCATTCTGGAAACATACTGCTAAAAATCCAAACGGTCACTTGTTAAAGAAAATCTTCTTTACACTTCTGCATTCTGAACTAGCTCTTCCTTTGCCATTGGGGGCAAGGGCTTTCCGAAATATTTTTGACTCAAGAGATGACATATTTGAAAAGACCAAGTAGTATCTTGCCTACTCACTACAAACAACAATGTGTCATAACACAAATAATAGAGTGAAGATAGAGCCAAGATACAACCTAACACACACAGGCAGGCCAAATGACAGCGCTGAGTACCTTGCTCAGGGTAGAAGCCATGTAAATACAAGCATCGTGGAAGGTGATAAGAGGGGAAACATCTTATTCCAGGGTTCACAGTGACCATTTCCAATTTCACTGTTGCACAGAGGCACCCCCTCCTCCCACAGGCAGATTTCTGACTCCCAGAGCTGTTTCTAGAACCATGTCCATTGAGCCTAATTTGAATAGGTTTAAAGGATTAAAGGGACTGGTTTGGAGGATTAAAAGGAGTAGTTATTATAATACAACCCCAGCATGGCCAATTCCAGCAGAGCTGAGTTACTGTTAACAATAAAAAGCAGCAGTGAAGGTGAAAGCTGTCCAGTGACGAGGGGATCTGCCCAGGACTTGGAAGAACTTGCAGGTTCACCACCTAAAAAAAACATGGATGACGTTGGGCAAGTCACTGACTCCTTGCCCCTTGGCCCATGGCTACATGGGGAAAATAAGCATCATGCTACCCTACAGAAATACAAAGATAGATTGAGAAAGGCAATGGGAGTTGTATGTACACTTAAGACATTTCTCCTGATGAAATCTTTGCTAATTAATGACCCAATAGACTATTCAAAAAAGCAAGATAAAATGTACCCCTTTATAGTACAAAAGTATATGTTAAAACTACAAGCTATGTAAGACAGCAGCTCATTAAAGCCAAGACAATCTGAGCCACGTATAAAGATCATTGAGGCTCCAAGAAGTTGTGCTGGTTGCTCTCTTACAAAGATACTTGCAAACGTCAGTACTAACTGGTAGCCTGAAGATCGTGGGCCACAAGATTTGATAACAACATAAGTCAGAGACGACTACTATCTTCCAGTTTTGTAAAAGCACAGATGAAGTGAAATCCTTCCCAGGATGAAGAATTCTGGTAGGTGTCACTCACACCACCTTTGGCTGGCACCAAGTAGAGTTGGGCTCTAGAAGAGTACATAAACAGATTAGAGAAATTAAGATGGCTTGTAATTTACATGTGTGCTGTTCCATAAACATCCTCACAGTAAACCCATCCCTCCCATCGTTCTTTCAAACACTGTATTTCTTTGTCCTGACCAGCAATTTCACGCACACCACATTTTTGGCATATTCCTTCCTGAGACAGACTGACCCTCTGCTGCCTGTGCCTCATCTGTGCATCACAGGGAGACATGCCAACCACTAGCTTCCAATGGTGCCAGACTGCGTGAGCCAAAAAACTTCTTCATAAACTAAAGAGTGGTCTTCTCAGTGGGAAATAGCTGTATTGATAAATTACAGCTTTTAAACTTAGAAATAAATACATGCAGGAACCAATAGCATTCAGAATGTATTCCTAGTATTCATAGACTTGCAAGCTGAGAAGATTTCTAATGGTTCAAAATACACACAAATGCATCTAGTCTGCAGTTCATCTAAGCCCCTGAACTAAGAAGTAGTCCAATCCATCTGTTCATGCCTTTCTCACACACTGAGCAAAATAAAGCATAGCATGGCAATCCTGAGAAAAGCACCTTTTCCCAGGGCAATTAATCAGGTCTTAATGTTCAAAGTTTTGGGATGGTGCTGTGTTCACTGAAAGCTAAAAGCCTTCTTTGATAGGCAAGATTTGATTTGTGGCAAATCCGTTTCCTCCAGGTCAAATCAAATAATGAAAACATTAAACCTAAGCATATTGCTCCAAAACAATACTTCAAAAATAATTTTTATATTTCATTTTGTAATAATCTTATATTCCTAAAGCAAATAATTTACAAAGAAAAGTCCAACAAGATTTATAAAAGCAGCAATAATATATTAGCTTAACTGCTACTGTTGGGGGAAGAAAATGGACAAATATTAAACAAAAATAATTTTTCAGGTCTGAAACAGAAGCAGTAAAATGTCAAAATAAGTACAGATAAAGAACCATTGCCCAGTTTCAGTTTAATATTAATCACAGACTGGTCAGGTTTTATTAATTCAAAAGAAGACCATAACCCCCAACCAGCAAGTCTGGTCTCTAAATGATGTAGCACCAAATGACTGCAAAGAGAGTAGGCTTGTGAAAGTCTGATAGATTGTTTTCATTAGGGGAACATGTATTTTTATTCCCTTAAAGAAATCAATAAAAAGAACTAACACTAGTTGCATATTCCATGTTCTTTAGCTTTTTGGCTATTTGGCCTCAGTGAATAACTTCCTAAACTATGCCATATTTTAGTTTAGACTAAAACAAGATTACAGCCTGCTTCACTCAAGAGATTTTTCCCAGACTGTTGAGTGTTTTGACATTTCTTTTTAAAAACAAGTTTTAAACCAAATAATAAGACTGAGCTCACAGAAAGTCTATATCTTATTAAAACATTTGAGACTACTACACTAATTTTCTTCAGACTTGGCTTTTCTCCATTAAAACTCAATGAAATACTGTCAGCCAGCTGCCTGCTTTGCAAGATCATGAACCAATTGCATAGAGATTGCTCTACAAAGTGAAGAAAGCTTTTATTAAAACTCTGCAATACACAGCTCTTTCAGCATCAGTAGGCGAGTAATCCCTCCACTGGCCCAGCTGAGAGCAAGATTTGTAAGCTGTATGCTCAGCGGTATTGTTTGTTTGTACTGCAGTAACACTTAAAGGTACCATCTAGGGAATAGGACCTGTTTGTCTAAATACTGCATTTTCTCATGGATCTTTTGAGAACAAACCAGAATCTACAGCCACACATCTTACTGTAGGAGAAACTAGAAGCAGAGATGAATAAATATTAAGATTCTCACACTTTTTCTACATTGTCTGTGTAGTTCCCCAATGTTAATAACAAGTGCAGAACTAAAATTGAAACAGAATTACAGTTGCTAATTACAAAATTCCTTTTCCCAGGTTAGGTGTTTTGCTTGGAAAATCCTGACAGACTATTTCGGTTTCCTCCTCATCCCTCTAGCCTAATGTACTACCATCAACACACACACTTTATAGGTCCCACTTTTTTTACTGACTATCATCAGAGGACTGAACTGTAGCTTGCAATCATCTATTGCAACCAGCACTAAAGCCTACAAGAGAAAGGCTAAGTAAGAGTGTGGTGGTCAGATTTATGATGCTGTATGGTTAATAGTCCTCTTGATTCACAGTTTATACATTAGTACAGTCAAAACAGAAAGAGAATACTAGTTGAACAACAACCAGTAAATTGCTGTGATGCAAGTCGAGGATAGGACACCATAGGGCGTGTGTACAGTAAAATAAGTTAAATCCGATAACATAGTACAAGAGGTGTTAAACACCCTAAAGACACTTATTAGCACATTATGATTTATGCTTGCCTTCATGAGATGGCCTGGTTATCTAAATGCCTTTCAGAACAAATTTCCAGTAAATAAATCCAGAATAATGTAGAAGTTATTTGTAGAATAACTTCTGTTAAAGAAGTACAAAGTCCACCAAATACATCTCTTCCACAGACCTCAAGTTGATGTTTTATTTCCGAAGTACACCAATAGCTGTCATTTTGTACCTTATATTTGTATTTTCATTATTTCCACCTATACTGCTTCCAATTCCACTATTCCTACCGATACACAAATACAATACTTCAGGCTCCCGGCAGAAAATAAAGGCCAGAACAAGCCAGCCCATTTATTGATAATCTAAGACATAAAAGGAGCTGCATAGTGCTGTGTTAACATTTCTCAGATGCGAGTTGCTTCATAGTCCAGAGAAAGGCTTATGAACATCCTAAACTACTGCCCACCGATGCATTTCCCATAACCCACCATATTATTTCTCACATTCAGCAAGCTTTAGAAGTTAGACCCATGTAATTAATCCCATTTAAAGACTAGACTAGTTAATTAATGAAACTAGGTTTCATGGGAACACCTCTGACTAAGGCAGGATTATAGCTCTGAGCTCCCCACTCCCCTAGGTTGAGTCACACAACAGCCCTTCTACCCATACCCAATATGGGTTCTGTTGGGCAAGGACAGGGATCCAGAAATGAATCAGGTATCTGCCAGTGAGTACATTTAATGTAAAAGTGAATTAAAAACAAAACAAAACAGAACAGGGGTTGGTTATTTAAATTAAAAGAGCCCGAGCTTCAGGTGCCTGATTTGGAACTCCTTAAACAAGTAGCCACTACCTCAAAGTCTGAGCCTTTTAAATAGCTTCAAGGTTTGGGAACACAAACGATCAAAATTCATAGATTTTCATACGCCTGGTTGGCAAAGGCTGCTTGTGCTTTTTAATTATTTTGTAATCTGTTTTCCATTTAATTTTTCCTTGGGCCTTGTTAGTTTTATCCAAATTGAAGCCATGCTTGAATTCAAGCCATGCTGGTTTTTTTTTTTGTTTGTTTGGTTTTTTTTTCAAGATAACCCCACCTTCACCCCTGCTTTGATATCATAACTAACAACTGAGTTTTGTTCTAGTATTATGCTGGTACATAGAACTTCAAACTAAAGAAGTCACATATTAATGCATCGTTTGGACAATTTGATGTACAAACTGGATGTACAAACTGGATGGTGCAAGCCAAACATGATAACCTAATTATATAGGATTTCCTTTGCATTTTCCAGGCAAAAAAATTAAGAGTTCAGTAGTGCATTTCATTCAACTGCACCTTTTCACTTTCCTGGTCTGGATATTTGTTCTGTCTAATGTCTAAGTGGTATAGAAATGATGTATTAAAAAGGAAAAGAAATCTTGACAGTTTGTTACCCAATATTCAAGATAAATGAAATTTCTTTTCACAAAGTACTTTCAGCACTAAGCTTATCAGATCACTTCTGGTTGAACACTTGCAAGACTAAGGGCCTCCGGCTACAAAGCAAAGTGTTTCCTGAAGTGATTAATGTCAGCCTGAGAGGAGAGAAAACAGTGTAGCACTTAAAATTAGAATAGAAAATAACAAAATTAAGCTCAGTTAGTTGCACTAATGCCAATGATGATGAATTTATGAGATACCCTGAAGACAACAACAGTATGTCATAACTGCAGAAAAACTAGACCCTGGAAAGCTAACTGTTTATGCCAAGATGGTAAGCAGATTATATCATTGTCTTCTTATGCTATTGTTCTAGACAAAAAAAAAAAAAACCACAAACATTGAGGTTTATATTGAAATTGCTGATCCAAATGTATCTGCTGTATGAGCAGGGAAGACCATAGAGCTATAACCAAGAATGAGCAGCTACACCCTGATTGTAGTAGCCTCAAATTCTTGTGTGATGCCCTCATTTTCTTCTTTGAGGACTTTAAAAAGAAAAGGAGGATTTGCTTGTAATGACTGTAAATAGGGTTCTTCTACTGAAACTCCTTTAAGAGGAGGGCCCTTTTGACTCCTAGCTCATCAGCCAGCCCATACTGTGATTCAAGTCATAGCAAAGCATCCCACTGCGTTCTGTCAGGGATTGTATAGTTCTATCAATATGCAGTATTGCACAGTAACAGGACAATTGATCTAGATTCTTAAAGAGAATTCACCAGCTTTGCTGCAGGCTTCCCAACTGACTTTAGAGCAGCTCTTTCAGAACTATATTTCAGTTCCTTGTATTTAAAGTAATGATTAAACTCAATTTTGCCTCTGCTCAGTCTAGTTTATCTGTTGGGAGCTAAGCCTAGAGACCTTCTTACATGTGGTTAGTTACTATGTACTACAACAAATCCCATAGGTTGCCTGAAGTTTGCAGGAGCAAATATTAATCTTCCACTGCCATGATCTACATACTTTGCAAAACAGACCCAGGGCTCCTGGCAGTCTCTAAAACAAGACATTGTAATTCATCAGGAAAAGAAAGCAGTTTTATTTTAACCACGTATTCTAATGCTCATTTTCAAAGTTACATCATCTTCAAGAAAAGAAGAGAGTGCTTGCATTAGCATTTTACTTTGGATGGGAGACGCACTTCTGAAACCAATCTCATGATAGTCCCTACTACCAGTATTTTGATTTGCACTGCAGGTGGTCTCAGAGCATAAAACCAAATTATTTTTGGATGAAACTAAACCAGAGGATACGCTCTGAGAGCACACCTAGTACTCTTTAAGCACCAATGGATTTTCAGCTCACAGGACCAGACTGGAGCTTCTCAAAAGTGTAAAATACATGTATACACACACATATAGATTGATATACACAGATCAGTCACAAAATGCACATAGTGTGGAAGCTAGTCTTCAACACCAAACGTTTCAGTACATCTAGTCCTTAGGAGCGATCCTATAATCATATTTTAAAATATTTGAAAGTTACTCAGCCATACTCATTATTTAAATAAGAGGAGCAGTACAATTTTTAGCAAAGTTAAAACTCCATAGAGAAGGCGGCGTTAGCCACATGCAAGGGCCTCAGCACAACCTATCAGCTCATCTCCTGGAGAGTCAAGACCTCCATCAAGCATCTGGTAAGAGAGCTCAGGTACTTATATAGAACAAGTTCAGCCTCTACAAAGTCCCATTGTGTTTCCACAGCTTTAGTCATCTTACCTCAGTTTTCCTCCTACACAGCCACCAGCAACCATGTCTGCAGATGCAGGTCTCTGGCTGAGACCTTCCAGGTGCCAATTTCTGAAAAAAACTATAATTGAAATCAAAGTTGGACCCTGTCCTTTTGCTCAGCACATATGCTTCTCAGAGGCACTCATCAGGACCCTCAAGCAGCTATTCCAGCTGAGTGAATCTCAGCACCCTCTGTATTCCCACTTTCTTTCTCCTTCCTCCTTCTCTCACTCCTGCTTTTGTCCACTGGTTCCCACTCCCTCAGCACATGTTAGAGTCCTCCCTGAGCTGATTCACATTGCTAACCCCGTGCAGAACTGTTTTCTTTTTTCTTTCTGGGGTAGGTGAGGGATGACTAAGCTAATATTCTGCAGGATGAGTGAGTGAAACCAACTCATGGGGAATGTAAGGGACAAACCCAAGTGAGGACAGGAAGTTCATAGCCACGACAGACATAAAGAGGAAGATGTCCTTCTCCTTCAGTAGCTCTCACATTAGGTCACCTGTAACACTCAGTTTTCAGACCAGTTACCCCCCAGCCCCCATACCTTTCAGAGCATTTCACAACTGGAAACTCTCTCACAGGACCAATAAGCAAAGTATTGCAAACAAGATTCCTGTGCTCCAGCACTATGTTGTCACAGAGAGGTCCTGATAAACCACAGACTGCCTCAGCTTCTCAATACCAGTTTCTCCCACCAGCAGCCAGAGGGTGAACTAGCCCCTATTTCAATCTGCCCTCAGCTGAGCTGCATTCACACCTCATTTACTGGCTTTTGGTGACCCTTCCCTGGCCAGCACGGATTTTGTACACACCATACCTTTAGATGCTATAACCCCTCTATCATCTACACTTTATAATCATTCCCCTTGGGACACCATGGGAATCAAAACCTTCTCAGTTCAATTAATGGATCAATTGACACTACAAAGTATAGGAACCTAAGCATTTCATTACCAGCTTGGATATTTCTAGTACTAAGAAAACTTTATACACAGTGTGCTGAGAAAATTGCTGTCAAAACCGGATTGATAGCGTTACTGCTGTGTTATTTCAGAGAGACTTTTGTGTTTCCTCCAATTCCAAAATGAATATTTTGTTGTATTTCTCCATGTTTGAAATATTAAGAAAATAGAATGAAGAACTGATCACCAGCTCAGGTGATTGTTTTCCAGCAGCTTTTGTAAAACTCAGTTGGCTTCTCTACACTGGAAATTTGTATCAATATAAGCTGAATTTTAATACAGACAGATGTAGTCTGCTGCTGGACAACCCTATTCTCATACAAATGTATTTTTTCTAGTTTTAGTTTATATTATTTTAGAAATATAATATCCCTCCAGTAATATCAATAATTGTTGGGACAGAGGGAACTACTCCTTAAACCCATATGACTATAGAAATTTAACCATCACGGTGTGATCAGTAAGAGTTCCCAGTGTGTACAGAGCCTAAGCTGCCCTAACAAGTTTCTCTTCTGGTACCAAGTAGAAACCCCTAGGTGAACATGCCTGAATCCTAAGGAAAATTAGACTAATAAGGATGACAAAATTTTTGCCTTCTTAAAACTAACAGCACTTTGCAATCACACAAGCCTTTTGTGCACAGGTATCTAAGTATCCAGGTTATTTCAATATTATGAAAATTTCTGAATATCGAAACCCAGTTTATTTCTCTGTGAAATTGGAGAAAAGAAGCCTTATTTTGATCTTCTTGTTTAATTTACCATCCTCTGAGAGTCCCTGGTTCAGCAGGCAGCAATTAGGATAGGAAGGAGGAGGGTGTTCAAACCCCCAGCTTTCAGCACTGAGGTAATCTCAAGTGCCAAATGTACAAACTTTCAAAAATAAATAGGTTTTGCTTACCTTAAGACTCAACAGTTTTATTGCAATCCTATAAACAGGGGCTAGTAAATAATATATTTTTTAAAAGAAGTAATTTTCCTTAAGTATGAAGTGCTGCTGGGAGCAATATCCATGTTCTACTCTCTGTTTTTAAGGGGAGGTTGGAAAAGTGGAGGAGAGGCAGCAAAGAATCACAAAAGTAATAAGGAAAAAAAGCACAATTGTGAACGACTCTAAGGGAGTGAGCAGTGCTGGATGCTAAGGCACTTTTTTATCTAGTTGGGAAAGGCACAGCAAGAAGCAATACGTAAAATGTGAAGCCAGATACACTCAAAATAGTCTGACAACATGGTTTGCTAACCTCTGGAACAAACTACCAAAGGAAGGGTAGATTCTCCTCTCCCCATGCTTTTGAATCAAGCCTGAATGCCTTTCTGAAGCGAACTCTGAAAGATATTCAACCCCAGCCAAGCACCAGTATGCAAGTAAAATTCAGTGGCCTGAGTGGGATTAGTTTAGAAATCCAGTGATCTCTCCCAAACTCCGCAGAACTGTGACTGACACAACTAAATTAGAAGCAGGATCAGGCTGCATAAGTTCATTAACTTAGTGAAAAGAGATCTAATGAATAAGTAACTCCACAAACACCCAGCACAATGATTTCTATTTGCACCCTCAAAGGCTCCTCACTCCAGCTGCTTGTCAGGCAAATGAAGCCTGTCATTCACTCCTTTGTAACTCTACCCATTGTCCAAAAACCCTTTTCTTCTACGGAGAAACCCCTTATTTTGTTCTTATGGAGAAACCTTTAAGAACTGAGAGAGGGAAAGGGAGCCTTCAGCTCAAAACAAAGGGCGATAGAGCTTCTGCCAGCAGGAGGCTAACAAGCAAACGACAATTTCTATCTCCAGGGTCCGAGCACAATCTCCGCAGGCAGTGTCAAGCCCTGTGTCAGCTCGCTGCCCTGCCAGCCTTCCACAACGGGTCAGGATGTCTGCTTGGGAGAACAAAACTTTCCTCCTCCGGGAAACCGGCTCGGCCAGCTCCCAGGCACAGTGATCCCTGGCCGGGGCCGTTCAGCACGGTACCCCTCTGCACCCCTCAGGCTGGCTGATGGCCTAAATAACGGCGAATTATAGCTGTGTTGAAAAAATCAAGTACCAACAACGGCAGAAGCAGAGCATGAGGACATGCCATGTGGACTCTGTTTATCATTTAATGTTCTGTATTAATAGTCATTATATTGTAAAATAACGTAAGGTCTGTGCCAGATGAAAACATGACTTGAATTTGCGCAGCACATTACAACCCCAGAGAAGACCAGGGAGTTGGATGGCTGCACTGAGGCAAGTCATTTAACATCAGAAACTAAGCCAGCTGCAGGGAGGCTCTTTCTCTAAGCTTTCTAGGCAACTCCTCTTGATTGACTGGGAGGAGAGGGGAGAAATAATTTCTCTGCAAAGCAGCTCTATTAAATCCATCTCAGCAAAGGCCAGAAGGAATCTTCTCCCATTGAAAACATAGAAAAAGAGGAAAAAGAAAAAAAGAGATAATTCAATCACAAAGTGGAAGAATTGCACAGAAAGCAACTCTAACACGTGGGCCCTCCTGTACCCTATGAATGCATCACATGAGAGAAAAGACCATAAGGAAGCGAATGCACCGCAGTTGACACAACACGCCAAGACCTGGTTCAGAAGCACAGACGAAGGTCTCAGCAGCTGTGGCATTCAGGACTCTTTCTGAGAAACCGTAACTCAGGGTCGTTCTGAGCTGTCTTCTTTCAGCATTTTTCTAATGACATACAGTTTTTTTTCTGCCTGCTTCCTTTAATTTTTTGAATTCCTGGACAACCACATTTGTAACAGAAGAGAATGTTCCAGAATGAGCGATGAGGTAAGTCTGTCTCATTTACTGCACATAAAATGCAGCTTGAGTTCTGTGATAATACATTGCTGGGAAGTCATCTGCAGTGATTAATGCTACTGGTTTCAAGGAAAGCATGAATTTTTCCCAACTCATGTAGGAAAGGAACCTTCCCAAGAAGGATCCTCCCATTAACTTCCAAGGGGATTGCAAGTTTTTATACTCAGACCTCAGAGGGGAAAAAAAAAAGAAAAAAGGAGGGAAAAAAGAGCCATCAGGAGATGCTACAGTCAAATTCATCAAAGTGAACCAAACAAGAGTTCCTCCTTTACATGTTCCAACAAACGTACTCTTTATTTTTAAATGGTCTTTTAAGACATGCTTCATAATCATTCTTTGATACAAATAATTCCCTTTCTGCCTCTGCACGGCAGTAAATAAAAGAATAGCCCTTTTTGTGATAAGAGCATCTAAAAGGGGAAGAAGTGTTCTTTTTTATGGAACTGACCTCTTAATGAGTAAAACAAAAAGATCATTTATTATAAGTGATCTTTTGCCAACAGCCCCCATGCCTGTTACCAATTTCAAACACTTTATGTTCCCCCTCCAGACAGGCTTTGTACTCTTTCCCACTCATTAGAAGATGGCTATTGTAAATAGCACTTCCAGCATTAATATTAAATATGGAAAGAAATATGTTCAAACCAGGTTATGGCTGTAAGGCAAACTGACAAAAGCCAGGAAATTCGTAAGTTAAATCCAGCCCTTAGCTTGCGCTGTTGTGAAAACAAACACGTGGGAGTTAGGGAGGTGCCCAGGGTCAGCGCAAAGTGTGCGCTTCCTGGCTTTTGTCAGACGGTGTCAAAACATTGACCTGACCAAAACACCAGATTTGCCGGTTTAAAAACAGCGTTGCATGCAGGGAAAAGGGAAAGGTGCACCCACCTTCCCTTTGCTGCTCCCCCGGCTTCAGGGAGGGATGGCGCATGGACACGGTGCCTGCCCTAGCTCCCAGGGATGGAGGGCATGTCCCAGTGGTGACCTGCTGCCTCCCGGGGTGGACACGTCCCAGCACACGCACCGAAGGGTGTTCCCTGGGTAGCGGATGGTCTCATTTGTTCGGCTTGTCCTTATGGAAAAAAAATCAAGAGCTTTATTGCAGGCATGCCAAAATTCTCCTCGTCTTCACCTCATGAGCATCATGAGCTCTTCTGGGCGGGAGGCAGGTGTACAGGCTGGGTTCGGAGCACCGCGCTGCTGGGGTGCCTGAGGGAGAAGAGGCTTGACGGGGCGGAGGGGCTGCCAGGGCAGCCCTGCACTCACACACCCCTTTAGACACCCTGGTGACGCAAAAGGGACAAAACCCCCCGTTCTTCCCTAGCAGGAGGGACTTGGGCACACTCCATCCCTCATGCTGGAGCACAGCTCTTCCACTTGGCAGCAGCCCTGTGCATCCATGCAGACTCGGGAAGCCTGTCCCTGGCCAGCTAGGGGCACCCGCCCGGCCCCAAAACAGTCCCAGCAGCGTGCCGGTAGCTAAAGGAGGGAGTCAAAGAGTGAACGGCCTGAAAAATATTCATTTCATCCTAAAAGTTAGATTACTTCAATGAACACTGACTTCACAGTCAATATTGTAGTAGATTTTCCCTATTTTGTAGGCAAAAAGACAAACTGGGGGGAATAGGGAGGGAAGGGGGGGAACTTACCTAGAACTACTTTTGCTTTTGTAGGAAAAATTTTTCTTGTTCCCATATGGATGTTACATGTTTAAAATCAGTGGGGTCTGGTACTCGCTTCTCGATCAAGAATGTGGCAGCTAATACCTGCATTGCCCATGAGAGGGGAGGAAAAACATCTTGGCCTAAATCCTTTTCTTTTGATCAACATGTTGGAAAAAAGAAGTTGCAGTATTGTAACTAGTGTCTTAGAATCATAGAATCATAGAATCATTAAGGTTGGAAAAGTCCAACCGTCAACCCAACACCACCATGCCCACTAAACCATGTCCCTAAGCGCCTCGTCTACATGTCTTTTAAATACTTCCAGGGATGGTAACTCAACCACTTCCCTGGGCAGCCTGTTCCAAGGCCTGACCACTCTTCCAGTAACGAAATTTCTCCTAATGTCCAGTCTAAACCTCCCTTGGCGCAACTTGAGGCCATTTCCTCTCGTCCTATCGCTTGTTGCTTTGCAGAAGAGACCAACACCCACCTCACTGCAACCTCCTTTCAGGTAGTTGTAGAGCGCGATGAGGTCTCCCCTCAGCCTCCTCTTCTCCAGGCTAAACAACCCCAGTTCCCTCAGCCGCTCCTCATAAGACTTGTGCTCCAGGCCCTTCACCAGCTTCGTTGCCCTTCTCTGGACACGCTCCAGCACCTCCATGTCCTTCTTGTAGTGAGGGGCCCAAAACTGAACATAGTATTCGAGGTGCGGCCTCACCAGTGCTGAGTACAGGGGCTATTTAAACTAGGTTAATTAAACGGCTTCAAACCTCTTATCATTAAAAACACACTGTACATCAGTTGTATTTATACTGCTTGCTGTCAGTTTAAGTTAAATTGAAAAGAGGCTGAATCAAGCTGCGCTCAGGCTGTCGGTGCAGCTTTTTGGACCAGTTCAGCTAACACACACCTTCTCCTAACCAGTGCAGATTTCACCCAGAATACCCTCAGGACACAATAAATATTTAATTGTATGACAAATATTTTATCTGCCTCAGGAGGCTGACAGGAATACAGGTGGTCAGCTGGGCGCAAGCTGAGAGAAAACAGGTGAGTCAACCTCCTGCTGAAGTGTTAGCTTATTATTCCATGACGCCCAGTCTTTGAAGAAATACATCTTTTATAACCTAGGAGAATAAGGAGGAGGCTGCTTATGGAATTAAATGTTCCCAGCTTCTAATTAGAAGGCGAGTAATTGCAGTGTCATTTATAGAGATCTTAATAATTTATTTCATTTTCAGGACAGGTACATATGTGCTGTATAATTTTCATTCATTTGCCAACCAAAACAGCACACTTTTTTTTTTGCTTGCACTATGCATTTTCCTTCACTTTATCCCTTTGTTTAAAGGTGCATTTTGGCACATTTCAAGCTGGCAGGAAAAAAAAAACCAAAGAAATATTAAGCTTTGAAAGTGACAAAATGGAAAATTTGAGATGTTTTTGAAATTTTGCTTCTGTTTTGTTTGGTTGGGTTTTTTTTCTCCTTACATAACCCGTTGTTCTTTGAAGCAATGCAAACTTAGGGCTTCTTCAGCTGTCATTTACCCATTTCATTGGTGCTTTTCAACAAAAATAAAGAAATAAATAAAACAATGATTCATTCAGAAAACCACTAAAACACCGTAACCGTTTACTCATGGCCTGGAGTCTTTTTTTGGTATTTTAGGTAAGAAAAAGAAAGTCCCCTCTACTTTAGGCTCCAAGTCTAAATTAGAGACAGTATCATCTAAGCGCACGCTACATCAAAGATGAGACTTCAATTAATTCCAGAGTTATTTATTTAAATGTAAGTTCCTCATTGGCAAACTACCACTGAAGGGCCTCAAGAGGAACATGGAGGCAACGAGGGGAATTCCATTATTCCCACCCTCCAACCTCCTCTCCTGGGCGCGGGACCAACACCAAGAAAATAATACAGTCACCAAATATAGCACAATGGGCTTTTTCCTCCTTAATTACCTTTAAAATTCCCAGCCGAGCACAGAGACCCCACACAGGCTTTCTATGCTACGTATTAGCACCGGTTCAGCTGAGTGATGAACCTCACAAAATAAAAGCTTCATAATGGAGCTGCTGACACAGCAAAGAGCAGCCCCGTATAACGAAGTGGTTTCAGAGCGGCCGATTCACTCCATCATTCCGAGAAGAGGCGTTTCTGCCTTTGAAAGCCTGCCTTTTGTGTTGCTCACACTCCTACAGGCTGCTCCCTGCCAGACTGTTTGCTATTCTTTGGAGGCTTCTGCTGCTTCCTACATAAGATGGAATTTACCTTCATGTAATTATTTGTTCTGGGAGCTTTGATCTCCACTTCCCTTGTAACTGCAATGTAGTCACACTTTGAACTACAAGAAAGTACCAATTTAAGGCTCTTGCTGCAAACATCATAATGGTTAATCCTAACAAAAAGGTGTTAATTGGTCTCCTGGTGATTCTAAGCCGCAGTCACAATAGGTTCTTATATTTGTTTACCACCGCTGTATTTCCTCCTCATCCCAGTAAAAGTGCATTAGATCTGATAACCTTTTAGGCAGGCTTCTCGTTTTTCAGCTCACGTTACGATTTAGGGCAAAACCAAGTATCTATCGATGCCGGAGGAGCGGTTCCGGCCCGACCCGGTGCTAGCTCCGCAAGGAGCCGTCTGAGGCTCTGTGCTCATGGGTAAGAAGTAAAAATTTAGATGACCCCAAAACTCTTTCTGAAGCACAATAGAGCCTCTGTACGAGATGAAAGCTGCTTCTTCACATAATACATTCACTCAAACCTTTGGCCCTGACAGAGATTTCATAGAGCTGGGGAGGAGCATTATTCTGTTTCATTTTTGGATCCATCTCCTGCTCAGCAGTCCAAGAAATTTAAACCGAAGAAAATGCTTAAGCTTCAATAGCTCAAACTAATGAAAATGGCTCATCACTCTGGACTGTGCTGTTGGGTTTTCGAGAGCTTTTTTATTGTTAAATGGGTTGGTTTTATAACAAAGCCCTGACAGAAAACACCTTCCCAGCAGAAAACCAAACTACAGTCCTTACTCCTCGAGGCGGAGCCATGTATTTTATTTGTCTATATGGAACATGGTGTGCTTTTAAGCACTCGGTGTGCAAACACATCTATGGCATTACCCAATGGAAAATTAGGCTTGTTTGCTTTTTGTCTTACACAAACAGGGTCCTTACTTTTAACATAATCACTGAATTATGGTCACAGTCAGTTACATCGCATCTGTCTCTCAAAAAGAAAAAAAAGAAGTGACATATTTGAGTATTTGAGTGAAGACACTGGAACTGATTTTGTCGGGCCCTTGGGCTGTTTCTCAGTGCAATGACAAAAGGACCAGACAGAACTGTAATTTTGGTGCTCAGCTTGTGTATTCCTGGAGTGCAGAGGAGTCGGCTGTTCAACAAAAGATTACTCAAAAGATAAACATGGAAATGGCGCAGGACACCAACATCCCACCGTGCTCTTCCGACCTCCTAGGGACATTTCAGCAGTCTCAATGACGAGAAAACTGCCAGCTCTCCCTCCCACTTTCCTGTTTGGTATTCTCACAGGCAATTAAAATATTTTTGTTTACTTCTGCTAGGCCTTTCCCACTGCCCAGCTCTCCCGAGGTGAGGTTTCCTGTTGTCCTCTTCCTGTGATTAGAGCACTTCAGAGTCAAACACTTCAAAAGTGTTCAAAAGGAGAGCCCCAGCTGACTGAGGACAGCTCTTGAACCCTGACTGAACTCCCAATTCCTCCCAGTGGATAGGGCTGTAGATTTACTGCGGCACGATTGCTGTCAAGGTACATCCCTGCAAAGAGCGCTCTTGAAGACCCGTGCAGCCTCCCCACAGAGAGCCTGTCCTCCCTCCCAGCCCCATGTGGAGGGGCCTTTCTCCCCAAGAATGGCCCTTCTTCCCCCAGCCAAGGGCTGCCCTTCCTCTCTCTCCCCTAGAGAAGCAAGATAGATCTGTATTCCCCAAATTATCTCTGTAGATGGTCTGTGCTATGCAATGCCTCCCCGGTGCTCTCCTGCATGCAAAATACCTCTAAGGCTGTTGATGAGCAGACAAAATTATATCATCATGACCTGCTTCAAAGTGCCTCGTAAGCACGGGAATTCAGAAGGGGAATATCGTTTATGAGAGAGAGGAAGCGGTGTCCAGCAAGCTTGATGGGAATAGGGTGACCTATGTACAGGATCCAGGCTGGGGGAAAGGCAACAGTTTTTCTTGCTCAGCTGCAAGCAAGGAGCTCACTCCCCCAGTGCTCTACATATCCAAACCAGGAGCACTTAGTGATGCTTTTCTATCAATAAAGGCATTAGCAAGTTGCTACACACATGCGCGCACACTCAATTGCAAACTCCTATCCCAAGGTTATGGCAAGATGGCAGCTCTGAAATGAAAACATAACTATGAGGGTTTATGTTGGAAAAACATTTGGTTTTCTTTTTCACGTTTGTTTTGCATGACTTCCTACAATCTCCTGAATACAATCCAAACCTTTGGCAGCTGCAAGCCACGGTCTGAGGCGTTGATAAATTTATTTTGCAAAATATCTGCAGAATTCTCATTTCATCACAATGCCCCCTGTGAGCAAGGGGAAGGGGCAAAAGATCCGTCTGATTTCCCAGAGATGTTACAATTTAGAGCTTATGCCTTTCACATCTGGGGAAGCTGACAGTCACTCTGAAAATGTTTTCGTTCTCACAGTTAAAACTTGAAACTGTGCCTTCTTTTTCTGGCTCCTACAGGCTGTTTTGTGCTCAGCTTTTCTTGTTTTTTTTTTATCTACTGCCATTAGATTAACTAAACATTACATGGGATTTTGTTATGTGACGGTTGTTGTTTTTTTAGTTTTGGGGGGTTTTTTTGGTGCTATTTCTTCTAATTGGCTTTGAAATGAAAAAGCTTTTAGAACAAGCTATGCAATATCATCCCAGTTCTCCTGTTCCCAGGATATTTATAGCCCCACCTTCCTAGGAAAACAAGGGGTTTTACAACAGCAACTTGATACAATAAATCATAATCATAAATCACACTTAAAAGTTACATTTCAGGATTATGTAGGTTTAGCAATGAGTCTGGGTGTTAAAAAAAGAGTAAAAATCTTGCTATGACAGATGACAAGCCAAAGTTTAACACCTTTGATTTCAAAGTGCAATTCTTAGCTGGGAGAACAGGTCTCTACTGTATCTTACATAAACATCCTCTTGCGAGTTAAGTGTCTGCAAAAAGTCAGTCATAGCATTTTTTTCTCACCTGGGCACTTCACGGTACGTGCTTGAAGCCCACAGCTCATATTACAGTATGAACATGCAAGGAGAGGAATTAAAATTACGTGATTACCTGGAGTGGAGTGGAAGAGACTGAGACAAGTTTTCTGCTGTTACAACTCTGCCAAAGTCAAAGTTAGCAGAGAATTTCAGTCATGTTTGGGTCTTGGGACCAAGGGATTTCCTTTGCTGAAAAACAGGGCTTCTGGTAGCAATGCTCCATCCTCAGCTTCTTTGGTTGATTCACCCTACTTGGTAAAAAATAATCCAAGGGGATCATATGTTTTATGGCTGCCTGTAGCATAGTAAAGAACTTCAGAGCCTTCGGTAGGTTCATTCTCCCAGGACATGTGCAAAAGTAGGAATTTGAGGCAGGAAACCAAGGCTCAGAGAGAGTAAACAATAGTTTAGCGTCACTCACAAAGGTTGTGGGAAAACAATCCTTGTGTGGGGTCTGTTCAGCATCAAATGCACACCTGAATCAGACCCTGTTGTCACGCTTCTTTGCAGGACTATCAGTCTTACCAGCACTGATGCTATTTTGTAGAAAAACATTTTTCCTAACCTTAGTTTTAATTACTGGTGTCTCATATTCGAAGTCAAATAGACTTAGCGCAAAACTCCTGATCAAAATCAGCAGTAAACAAGGGCATAACCAGTTACGAAGGCGGTGGCAATGCATTCAAATTCCTTGCAGTGCTGTTGCACTACGTGTCACTTAGACACCACAGTGACAGGCATGGCAGATACCTCAGGAAGGTATTCCTCTGTGATTTTCTAGTCACTGTTCCATTCCTCAACTGAAGAAGCAACTCTGTCTCTCAAGCCACGCTTCCTCAAAAAGTACTAACATAACTAAAATTACTAAATATTAAAAAATAATCATCTAGTGTTCATGTTTCCAGGGAGATATGCACAGAAATCTGTTATATCTGCAACTGAAAATCTGTAAGAACAGGCTCTCTCCCTTCAAGTGTCCTGGTACTTCCAGCTGCCAGCATGGGAATTCAGCATTTCTGATAAAGCAAAAATGAAAAGGATGGAGCTGGGAGTGGGGGCTTACACCATTACGGTAAATTAAAACAAATCTTTGAAAATTAAATGACAATTGAATTAGTTCTGACTGGCATACTTTATCTGTTCTCTGAAAGCCTGTGCTTGTGCCATGGCAATTAGTCTGCGTACTATTATTTCAAAATAAGGAAAGAAACCCTACTTCATTCTAGAGGCACCACCCGGTGCAAGGCTGGATATAGTCTGTATGGACAATGCTCAAAGAATTCCCAATTCAAGATAAGGACTAGGCCACGAAGGGCCTTATTTCCCAACATGTGATCCTTTCCATAATACATACTTTCCCCTCCATACCTCCTACACTCCAAATGTTCTCATACCCTTCATCACCACCTCCCCCTCTTCCTATACACATCTTGCCCATGTCCCTTCCCCCTTTGTTGCAATGTCCTTGGTTTACTGAATTTTCCCACACAATCCCATAGATCTCAAATATAGGTCACACTCAGACTGCAGTCAACCTACCTCACCTACATCCCCACTGCAGCACCGCAGGGTCCCCCAACTTCCCTACTAACATAACCCCCTCAGTTCCCCCCCACATCCCCTGCCTCCTGCAGCGACAGCCTGAGCTATGCCTCTCTCTCCTGTGCTCCCTACAGCATCGTCAAGATCCTTGCCCACTATCCTCCTACAACCCCAACCCCAGCCCCAATTCCACAATGACATTTGCCAAGGAGCAGTGTGCACGCACCATAGCTGGTGCGGAGCCACCCAGGCGCTAGCTGGTACGCATGTGGCAATAGGCCCGGCCACCCAGGAGTTTGGGAATGGGAACAAGGTGTGCACCAACAAGCCTGCCAGTTGCTGCCTCTCAGGCAGCCTGTGTGACACGTTGCCTACCAGATGCCTGGCAGGTCCAACAAATGGCTTCAAGGATGGCATCTGGTCCCCAGGCCTCTGCTGCTCCCAAAGGGTCCTGTTCAGCTTACTTGGAGTTTTGCCAGCTGTTTGCATGAAAGTGGGATCGGATCCCGAAGAACAGAATGGCGCCAGCCTCCCTCTCCCATGATGTTACCTCCCCATAGCATCCTTATAACCTGACTGCAGCCTTATAACTGCCACCTCCCCACTCCCCTGTGGTGCCCTTGCTCTTGGAAGATGCCCCATGCGCAGCCACAGAACTCCTTCTTCATTCTCTTTGGAGAAGTCTTTTTTGCCAAGATGCAAAAAACCATCTCAACCTGAGGATTAGGATGCGGAGGGGCCAAGGCCCCTGTGTCTCACCCTGGGTTTGCTTCCAGAAGATCTCCGTTGTGCTCATTTTTTCATCTATATGCCTCTGCTGGCTGTAATATCCAGAGTGCAGACACTTTTTGGGGATGGGGACTGCCTTTTCATCCTGATCTTGTAAAGCATCAAACACAGTAAGATCCTGATCTCCTGCTCAGGATCACAGTCATCAAAACAGTTTAGTTAGCAATCCAATAAAGTCTTACCAGACATTCAGTTTACAAACATATGAGTGCCTGAAATTAGAAAGGAGAGGCTTTGCCATCATACGCTCAACTGGAAATCTGTGGGTTTACGTTTCCTTTGAGTGAATTATTTACGGGGAAGAAAGGCTATTCAGTGAGAATGGGGGGTGAGCCCTTTTTCTAACTGTTGGCAAGAAGTCTTGATTCAAAACTTTCCATAAAGTATGTAGGGAACCCTCTCATCTCCCCAGAGATGAATTCATGCTGCCCTTGCCAAAATGAGGTGGCTTTTTTATTTCCTGTTATCATCTTCCGTGCTTCTAAATCCCCAGGAACGGTCTGCAGGCGCATTCCAGAGGGGATATTGAATATTTTATTGACAGGCAAGTACTAAAGAACTGGTTCCCATAGTCACTATCTGCAAAAGTCTTCCCCTCAGGGCTCACGCAATGGGGGGGAGCGTGTCCCTTCCTACACCGTCCCTGCTGAGAACAATGCCGGGGAAACCCACTGCTTCCAGCGAGGCTCATAAATCTCTCTGTTGATCCCTGACAGTTTTGCTTGCCTTGAAGAAGGAACAAATACACATGCTTGAGATGAGCATTCCTAACTCATTATCAGGCCTTTAGAAAGGTGCCAGCTGCATTATCTAAAAATAGCTCAGGTACCCATGAGAAAAAAGTTACCTGCCAAACTCTGAGTAAGCTGGAGTAAGCTATTGCCCAATATGCCTCTAACAGCTGGTCTGAGAGGTGAGCACGCTCACACCTCAGGTTTGCATATGAACTCTCTGAAGAGGAGGCATTTAAAGTGAATTCATTAGGGTAACAAATCCTTTGTTATTGGGATAACCATGGGTGCACAGTTCTCTTTAAACTTTTCATCTTCAGGGCTCGCTGTGGCCCATCACATCTGCACTGGATCTTGCATTTTACCATGCAAATATTTCAGGATCATAATGGTCTTCAGTACAGCACCTGTCATACAGCAAGTCCCATTTGGACTAGTTAATGCTGCCTGATCGACCGCACAGCTCTCTTATCCCTCCAATCATGCCAATTCACTGACTCCTTTCAATTCTTCTGCCATGACTCTCTGTGTATAGGCAAGACACGAGACATGGCTTTCTATTGAATCAAATTCCTCCCAAGTACTCTTTCTTTTCACATAAATCCCAAGCCCTAGCCATGCCAGGGAGACAGATAACTAGTCAGTGTTCTGCCTTGCCATCTTCTCCAAGTCCATATGCAACTTGCTTCGTTTCTCTTGTCCATTCAAAATGCCTCTTTTGTATACTGCGCACTTCTTGGACAAAGCTGTCTTTTCTCATGGCTCATGCAGCCACGCACCCATGGGAATGGGTATATTAGCAATGCTGAAGGATGTAGTTCATAACACATTTTCTTCTTGGCAAAGCTGGTTTAGAAGTTCTTATTTGTCCCTCCCAAGAGCCGCCCATTTCTCTGCTATGCCACAGCCTTGTGTGCCCTCAGTCGTGCCATGCACTCCTGTCTGCAACATGGTTTGCAGCATGTCCCATGAGCACTTCTATCAGCACCAGTGAAAGGGTGGTGGCTGCAGAGGAGGGTTGGAAAGAATGAATGAATGAATGGCTGAGGAGAAAGAGTCATTTCTCAAGCTGACTTAGTTGTTGAAGAATGACATCCTCAGATGGGAAAGATTTTTCTTATCTGCCCTTCTGCTGATTATAACCCCTCCCATATCCATAACATGAGCCAGCACAGCTACACAAACATGTAGGAGATCACAGAATAATCAGTTTAACTACTGCTAGAGGCCTCAGATCAGACCAGTTCTTAGGAAATCTGTTTGATAAGAGGGGAGATTATACAGCTTTTTCCAGACTACTGTTGCCAACCATGTAGTTTGAACACTGACTTTTTGAGACACAGGGCTTTTACATCTACCTTCAAGCTGTACTACAAAGTCACACTCAGGTGATACGCCAGCTGTGTTCTGTACAAAGAAATTGCACCAACGCAACAGAACCCGCTCAAGTGCTATCACCAGATTAATTCAGAATTGGCTAATGGCAACATAAAACAGGTTGAAAACCAGGTACAGTGGCTGTGACCAGAACCCCTGCATGTTCCTCAGCCCCACCAGAACAGCAGGTCTTACTCAGCCAACGCCCTGAAGCCCGGCATGAAAGTCCATTTGAACATGCAGTTTGTATACATAGATTGTGCAGTACATCCAGAAGGCATTGGGCCTCTAGCAGATGTGTTACACAGTGCTTTTGGGCATGCACAGAAATCCCACCTCCTAAACACGTCAAATTTACTATGCGTGCATCAACCAACTGCGCAGAGCATGTGCAATACTGTCTCAGGTGGCACAGAGGCCCTGTTTATGTTCATGCCTGGGGCTACAGCACAGAAATATGGAAGTCCCAAGTGCTTCTGCTCCAGCTTCCCCCCAGCCCTCTCCTATATATGACAGTCATGTCCACTGCTAAAGAAAAAACTGTTGAAAGGCACAAACTGTTCAACTTAGTGCAACCACACAACAGACTGCCTCTGTTTGACCACATCCATTCTTTCTCCTAGTCCTGGGTAGGATACTCTGATAGTTTCCAGGTAGCTTCATGTTTTCTAGGAGAGCAAAGGATGCAAGTTAAGAACATGGGCCAGCAAGGGACTATGGGGACTGCAGAGTCCACATGAATTAGAGTTGCTTCATAAGTACTGTGATCTCTTGATCTGATTACCAGAGAAAGCAAAATATATAGGAAAAGAATGCAACATTTTTTGTCATTCTTTATGCAGAAATGGTATAAAAGAAGAGCTATATTTTGATCAGCTACATTACCTTCTTAAGTTGATAGCTCAGTTAATTCCAGGAAATCAGTGGCAAAACTGATACTGATTCTAATGGAGTCAGGATGTAACCCTGCCACCACAACCAGTTTGCTCTTCTTCAGACTCTGTTTTGACCAAAAGTCATGTGACCCAAAATGTGTGGCACAGACAAGCTAAAGACAGAACAGAATTAAACAAAACAATATTGTAGACTGAATAGCTCTCAAAGTAATAGTGTTTTTCTGTGCACATAACCCATGCATTACAAAACTTACATCGTTAAAGGTAAAAGAATTCTATACCAGAAAAATAGAACAAAATTATCATTAGGATAAAACTTCCCTTTCTTTTACTTGCATAGCCCATAATCCTGTTGAATGTTTACTAGTGGGTAATATATGAGTTATAAGTACAAAAAAGCTGCATTGAAAAAAACCAAACCAAACAAAAACCAGAAAAACCTCCACTGTGTAAAAATGCCCAGTAAGATTCTTCTATTGTGGCAGGAATTGATGGGGACATTCCAACAAATTTCTTTGACATCAGACGGATCTCAGATAGCACAGTGGTATAAATGCCAGAGCACAATTGTTACCAACTATCGGCTCTCAATTAGCCCTTTGTAGAACCAAGATTATTAGGGATTAATGCGTAAGTCTGCCTGCTTACACACAGAACTGCACAAACAAGAAAAAGAATATCTCAAGAGACAAGGCATTTACTAGATCAATACAAGAAAGGAAGGTACTCACATTTAAATGATAAAACATAGTAGGAGACAATATAGACAGAACAAGTTTTTCCAAGAAAGTTTCAGAGGAAGCAATCACGTGGATAAAACAAATATTAGGGAAATAATCTCACTCAGTGGACAATGAAGTGACAGGGCCAGAAGAGGAACAAAGGACCTGCAGAACATTAAGTTTTATATCAACTCACTCTGAGCAACGGATAGCCAGGAGTCCTTTCCAAAGTAAACAATTCTTATACTAACACTGAAGGGGCAAGATAGAGTAAAATAAAAATATATGGTAGTGAAAAGAGAATAGAAAAAGAAACATGGCTGAAGGTAATGACTGCTGAGCAGATAAGCCACTTGCAGGAAACATTTTAAAAGATCCCAGCAGCTTTACAATATTCCATAGATAAAAAATTGCAAAGTATGCCATAGGTAAAAGGTGAGGAAAAATGGAGAGAAAAATGCCTTTAAAAAACCCCACCAAAGCTCTTTTGTTCTACCTTAGCTATTTCAAGACACTTTGAAATCATAAATGAAGTGTTCTACCACAAGAAAAACTAAGATATTCAATGTGATTTTTACCAAATGGCAACAGATATTTAATCATTTGCTTCAGTAGGCTTGTGAACTGACTTTTGGGCAAATTTTGGAAGAATGAATACTCTTAAATGAAACTTCCGATTCCACTCTGACTAGCCTAACTGCAATAATATTGACTCTGCATATGAGAAAACCCTCTCTCTAGTGTCCTTTTCTGCATTTGTATAGCCATAATTAGAGATATTTCCTTCTCTCAGGGAAGCCAGATATGCACTAATATGAGCAAGAGACCCTGCTGGAGCACTTCTTATGTAGCCCAGGAGAGGGAGGGAAGCCCAGTCTGGACACACCATGGGTCACTAGAAGTCAGAGGACAAGCAGAGAGCAATCATGTGGGTTGTGGGATGTTCCTCCCCAGGATTATCCTGGTGAGCTGCAGTGATCAATGTCCATCTGAGCTTAGTAAAATATCACTCCTTTAGCGCTGGGCTTTTGATTGACCCTCTCGCATTGTGTCAGCCGATGACTATATGTTTATGTGTCTCCCTTGGGTTTTGTTCCCATCTAAGGGAACTGCACTAAGGAAATCTGCAGGGATGACGCTGCCACATTCACCTTGTGGCTCCCCCCCATCCATTTCCCAGTGTGAACAAAGCCAGACAGCAGCTAAGAAAAACCCATGCCTTCTACAATCACTCGCTTCTGCATCCCTGGAGCTGCGAGAAGACAAGCCTTCTCTGCAGTCAGCAGGCTGGGTTCTTTGAAATGGAGAAGGTTTCCTGCTGCTTTGTACTAGTAAACAGTTAACTGAACTTTCTCCGAAATGATGCACAACCAAAGCTGAAGAGAACAAACAAAAAGTTCGGCAATCTACAAGTTCCTCCAGAGAGTAGGTTTCTATTTTGGAGGTAGTATGATCTCAGTTTCAATGAGGTAAATGCAGTCAGATGCCTCACAAGGTATCTCACTGGGGGCAAGCACGGTATCTCTGCAACACACAGAAAAGTTGGGTCCCTATGCTGAAATTTTTTAAATTCTTCTTCTCAGATTTTTCCTTTTTGGTGCTCATGAAGGGCAGAAGGGTACTTGCCCAGAGTTTGGCCTGTAATTGATTGAAATATCGACCCTGTATTCATTTCATTTTTAAACATCTAGCTGAAAAAGGCTTAGGATGATTGATATGAGGATAGTGCTGGAGAAAGTCATATTACAACTTAAAGCATAACAGATTTCACTTGGCGCTATTCAGTGGGAAATTGAAATCAAATACAGTAGCAGAGTAATCTGTCAAAGAAAACTTGTTTCACTGAGCAGCAGAACCCACTTAAAAGTACATAACTCACCAGCATATGAAACAAATGACATTTTCATTTCTTTCATTCCTCATGTGTTAAGGATATGGGATCCAATGCATAAGATCCATTATTATAAATCAGAAAAACTATGAGTAACAGGCAATGTCTATAGGTTACTCTGTGCATTTAAGATTGTTCTGCACCTTCCCCAAGGCTTATCTCTCAGCCACATCTGTCTTAGTAAGAATGACATAATGGGAAATTGTTACAGGTTTGAAGAATTTGTAGAACGACTGACTAAAGGAGCAGTCATTGCACTTCCTGCATTCCACAGATAATAACAAGGTACTACCTTCATCACTAAAAATAAATTTTCAGGGTGGCATATTAAACTATACCAGGTGATTTGGAAGAAAGGGCAGGCTGTGTAACACATTGGCTTTTCACAAGAACAACAGAAATATTTTGTCATTCGAAGTAATTTCTGGTGACTCTATAGTACAAGTCTTGCAGGAGAGTCTGTGAGTAAGTAATGTGGGTTGGAATTTCTCAAGTTTAACGGTGCAGAATGAAACAGACAGTTAAGAACTGTGTTGAGCTCCAGTATACCAATGTTGATTACTGGAAACCATGAGGAAAATAATGGAATTCTATTTATCTTTCTTGATTAGAAAAGGGGTAGCTTTTTTTTTTTTTTTTGGCAGCCTGAGTGTGTTGAGCTTTTACTTGCATTTCCTGCTGGTTTCAATGGCAGTAGTTGAGACAGGTTAAAACCCCCACTCTCTACTTACTCAAAATTTATCACTTTGGAAGAGGCAGAAGATCACACGGATTGCCCAACAACTTGAACCCAATTGGACAGTAGTTTAAATTAGTAGGCAGGGCTGTGTAATGTGGTACGCTTTGGCAAGAGGGTGGCTGGAGAGGGGTACGGTAATCTCTTTAGCCACTACAACCAAAGCAGAGAGGAACCATGGCTCAGAGACCTTAGCAAGTAATTTCCTTTTCCCCTACCTCACATCACCCCCTTCCATGCATATTATATTCCCATTCTCTTTTGGACCCAATTTGGCAAATATAATTTGTGGGACTTATCTTGGAGTTAAATTCCTAACCTTGTCATATTAAACTGCCAAAGCATCAGCTCTCTCGATCCTGTTTTAACGGTCCCCTGCTCCCTCCAGGCCTGCAGTGCTCTGACAAGTCATCCATACAGTGTGATGGATGGATCATCGTGTATATCAAACATGTATATCAAACATAAGATCTCTCACACGAGAACATGCATTTCTCATGGCTTTTGTTGTATTGCTGTGCCTGTGTTTTCCTCGTGACACTTTGCCTGCCACTTTATGTTAAACCTGAGTATTACATTTCTGGAGTGAGGGAGAAGTCTCCTGGGTAACAAAAGTATTTTATGAAGAAGAGAAACATGTGCAGAAACATGTCAAGGATACCTTTGACTGTAACCTTTCCCATTACATTTTTTTATTGTATTATTTGATATCAGAAAAAAAAATTGCACTATAGAGACTATAAATCATAAACTGCAGGCCCATCGATATTGTGTTTCAAGGTTTCACTCTAAACGCAGCTAGAAATCAAAGACAAATTGATCCATGCTGTTGCATGATTAGCAACACATCACTTTTCAGTTTTGCACTCCAAACTGTTTTTCTGCTGCTGAACACACATCAGGTTTTAGTGCAAGTTAGCAAAACAAAATTGCTATTTAGGATGGAAAAAGGGATATGTTTTTTCTTGTTGTGTCCTTCAGTTATATAAGATGTAGGACAAAAGTATTAATGAGGAAAATATATACTCAGAGATATCAGAAAAGTAGCCCACCAGAGTAAAATGATATGGCTATAATTTCACACAAGTTCTTTGTTCCAAAATCTTTGGTTTCTTGCCATCACACCCAGCACAGGTCACCAGGCCAATGAGATGTCTTCTCTGACGCCCTGGGGAAGGGACCAAACTCTGAGATGGAAAACAGACAGTTTGGTGGGCCAGCACCAGGAGGTAGGTAGCAACAGAAGTGGACTCGCCTCACAGCTTGGAAGAGAAATCCAGATTTCCTAGTCCTAGTATGTTCCCACTTATCAAAGAGCTGTGCACTCATTTGCCCAGACTGTGAGAGATGTTGCTTTTAACATTTGCCCATTATTAATAGGTACTATTTTCTTACCCAGGTGGATCATACTGCTGCACTGCCTTTGTATCAAAGGTGCTAATAGTATCTTTTGATATGGTACCACCACACCCAAGAGCAATGAGGAAAAAACTTATCTGATGATCTGATGGGAAAAGCAAAGAGGGAGATGGTGGAGGCAGCGCTGCTGTACAAAACTCCCTGCCATCAGAGTGGGAAAGATACCGCTGACTCTAGCAGACAGCATGGGACAGCAGTGGTGGAACAAGCCCAGAACTGGCCACAGCATGCAAATCCTACTTCCTGGGAAACTGCATGGTTTTGGAAAATGTTTTCTTTTTAAATCAGAACAAATGTTTGATGAAAGGTTAGAGCTGCACATATACACTGCCAGTGACGCTCTTCAGGGCACTCACCTACCGGGAAGCCCAAACTGCAGCTTTGTTATACCTGATCTGAGGCTGGACTCAGGACCTCCAGGTGAGATCCTTCACCACTGGGCTGCTGTCTGGCTTGAATATGCTCTCTCTTCCCATTGCCTTTCAACGGCAAGTATGCAAAGAAAGGCATCACCACCATCTTCTGTTCTTAAATTCTTTCCATGGGCATCTACTTCTAAGCACTGGCAGAAAATAGGATCTTTGGTCTGATGCAGTAGAAGCAGATATATGTGCTTTCCCATTTCATCCTCTCCCTTTTCTCTGTCACCCTCTCCTGAAGTCCCAGTCCTCTGTGAGAAGACTTTTCCAGCATAACTTCAACAAAAGCTTTCTCAAGAAAGTTTCCTTTTCAACAAATCAGCGTTTTACAGTAATGTTTCTCATGACAGGAAAATTTTCCAACTCAGCCTTAGTAAGAGCTTTCTTTGAGACAGGCAGAAGTTTGTCCTTACACTTTGCTGATACCATTTAGCTTGTCATGCAAATAAAGTCTCATTGACTGTGTGTGCAAGCCCTTGAAGTTAAAGCCCTGGCTTTTGCCTATGTAGCAGCAGTCTGTCTCAGGCAGCAATGTTCCTGGCATTCCACCAAAGTCCATGGAAAGATTGCTGTACGTTTCAGCAGGCTTTGGTTTAGACTCTCTCTGCATAACCAGCAGGTTAGGCCAGTATAAGATATACCTACCTGCATTAAAAAAATCATGGCATATTAAAGTTCAAAACTAAATGGTACCTAGTGATTATCCTACCTTGACACTTGTGTGGCTCCCTTGAAGAGATCCAGCTTATTTCAAGAGTATTCCTAAGAAGATCTAGCCCTTGTTACAACAATGAAAACAAAATAGATTTGTTCCACATGAAAACTAAATGTGGTGCTCTGTGCACCTATAAGGAGAGGGTGCATAAAGATGGCCAGTGTCCCATCATCCTCCGATCCTGGAATTGGCCCAAGAACTGCAACCATAAGTCTGGACAGCACTGGACAGACTGCTGCCCACACAGCCTGCCCCAACATGTCCCCAGCTCAGAACAGGGAGGAAAGATAGGGCTGAGCTGTCATAGCTGAGACTCCTCCAGGCTTTTAGTGCAACAGGCCATCACAAAAGGGCCATAGATGTTTTAGGATCCCATGGCCCTGAAACATTCCCTAGAAACTAACTGGTTTCCAGTGACCCAGATAGTCAAACCTGAAAAGATTAATTAATTACTCTACTACATTCTCCAGTGACCAGAACCCAGAACTGCGACCCTAGAAAATTGGTCTGCTTGAACCTCACGACCAGTGAGTCCCCAAATAACCACAGCAGGTAATTTTGCAGTATGTGGAATTGTTATTCTGACCCCAGGATACTAACAGCTCTAGTGAAGCCGACTGCCTTTTTCCTTACGAGCCGTCAGGAACGACTGCACTGAAGGCAGTAACCACACTGGATGGACCTCCTGCCAGAGCAGCGTTGAGCACCAAGTCTCACAGTGTACCCAAACCCATACGGCTGACTGGTGCTCGGGGTTGGAATTCAGGCTTTTCTGCCACAATGAACATGTGAATTGTTCTGCACAAACTGGACGCTGACTGCATTCCAGTAAGGAGGCAGAGGATTGTATGAAATAGGGCTGGAAGGGACTGCAAGGGGTCACCTCATCCATCCCCCTGCCCCAGGGCAAGCTCAGCTCTACCTAAACCATTCCTGACAGATGTTTGTCTAACCCGTTCCGAAAAACATCCAACAACAGAAAACCCATGGCCTCTTTAGGCAGTAAAAATAACTTTTTCTGGTCTTCCAGAATTCAGCTCAATACATGTACCAACTTATTTAAAGCACAAAGATGAGGGGGACGTCAACTTTTAAACATGCAAATGGGATTTAACTTCTTGATTTTAAGGAAAACCCTCATGGATACAAGGGTGACAGCACAGTATCTTACACACATTTATATTGAAAGAGAAGGAGGCCTTCCAGAGCAGTCAACAAAGGAGTGTAAGCCAGCAGCTGATCTGCTCTGAAATAACATCCATAACTCATAGAGGGACTATGCTATTCTCTCTACACTAACACTGCTGCAGGCACTTAGAAAGTACCTTGATCCACCTGAGTGCACACAAGTGCATTGGCTCCTCTGTGCTTTGCAGAGCGGTCTTCAGTTGCAATGCCAGCGAGGCTCAAGCCTCAGTGCCTGGTAGGATTGGTCTTGAGGGCAGTCCCCAAGGTGGCCCCAGTGTGACGTTCCCACACACTCTCGCTTGGGAAGTCACCAGGAGCAATCAGTGCAGACGGCTGCTGCCATTTCCATGGGACCTTCCCTTCTCTGGGAGACAGGAGGGAGACAGCTACGCCACAGTAGATTAACGGATGCTTTAACTGATGGTGGAGGAAAAAGCAGAATAAAAGAATATGACTCCGTATGACAGTATTTCCCCATTCAGTATGGATGTTTGTGTATGTGTATCTGTACGCATGTGTTCAAAAAAGTGAAAAAGAGACAAGTCTCATAAAGACCAACTGCCAGTTTCAGCCTTTTCAATAACTCTTGACTTCCATTCCGCTAGCTGGAGCGGAAGAGATCCTAAAACATAGGTCTTATTTGATTTCAAGATGGTTTTCTGAAAAAAAAAAAAAAAAAAAATGGTTGTTCCTTGATATCCTTGGCCAAAAAAGGATAACGTTTATTCTTTCATGTGGCCTTTCTCTCCACCAGTAGAGTGGCTGCACACTGGTGGTGTTGGACACAATTAGAGTTTCACTCTCCATCTCTCAAAGTTGATATGTCTTGAAGTTGTCTTCAAAATGGCCCTGAGGCAATTTACAACATTTTTTGGAAGCCTGCAGAATAGAAATTAATACAACAATTAGGAGAATAGCCAATTGATTTTAGTATAATTAGACAAGCCATTCTTAGAAAGAAGGGGAAAGATAGGATGACTAAAAGTGAATAGTGGCGTTTATAATGGAGAACACAGCAGAATGGGAGAGAAGCTCCTCTGTGACTGGTGGATTGGTTGGCCTCATCCAGATAAAACACATGAGGAATCTGCACCACTGCTCTTCTCCCTGGAAACGCACAGTCAGGTGAGACATAGCTATGACTTACTCCCAGGTAGAAGTGTAATTCCTGAGCTACATGACTGCCTTGAATTCGTCATGTAGTGCTAGCTGCACAACGCTGGATGCCCCAAAGCTTCCCCCTCACACATGGCTGCGAGTTACTTTTGCAATATCAGTGACCTGAATATATGAGAGCAAAACTCTCAGAGAGAATTAGATTCAAGAGGCTTGAAGCTTCCCAGGAATCTGAAAGAGCTGGCATTTAGGTCTTCATGGCCCACTAGAGCCAGTTAAAAGGTCAGAAATAAAAGGTCACTGACCTGTAGATTTTCTTGAGACTCAGAGGGCACCATGACTTCAGCCCTTGAGTTCTTCTCACAACACAGGGATCATAAAGGGGTTTGCAGGTCACCAACCCCACAGCATATGAAATCAGAAAAATTACTGGTAAATTTACTGTGCATTTTATTTGATTGCCATTGAATTTAAATAAATTGCTAAGCAATTATCACTGATCGGGAAAGCTCATGGAGGGCACAAGTAATTCTCACTGCAAGAAATACTAAATGACATTCTGCGGCCTAAATTATATAGCCAGTCAAATGATGAGATCATAAGGTTGTATCTGAACTTACAGTTGTTTGCCTGTAGCAAAGCTAAGTCTCTCTGCGTCTGATTTTAGTCTTCCCTGTGTTCCTTAAACTATATTTCTCAAGACCGTCCTAAAATCTTCGCAGTTACCCTTTCTTCAAACAGATACAGTCCATCCAACAAATCATATTATTATATATTATGCACAAGAAGGGTTTGTTCTTGACAGGTTGCCAAGAAAGCTTGAGAACACAAGTCTCTCTATCGCTTTGATCACGAAAGACAAGCGGCTCCAGTTATTTGAAGCTGTATTTTACAGGATGGAAGTGAGATAGGAAGTGAAATGTTAAACTCCACCATGAAGATCAATGCTTGAGAAACATACAAGCAAAACAGAACATAAGAAATGGATTTTCAAAAATCAATACAGGACGAGCAGGGAAAGACTCTGGTATACGTTTTATCAAATACCCCTTTAAAAGCCTGGCCCTGGTGCAAGTGAACTCTTGATTGTTGCTGTGCTCAGAGCACCCTGGCTAATTCTAGAAAGCCACTCGCTGGCAACAGCAGATTGCTAGTGTTTAACAGAGCTAATCGGCATCAAAATGCTGCTGCAGCTTTCTGAGCACCTTTTCACCCACATTCTTCCCTCACAGCGACTAAATCCTTGAAGTCAGTAGAATTAGTCCCGATCCAGGCTGGTAGAAACGAAAGGCAAATCAGCGCCTTGTCCCTTCGAGTCATAATCCTTGTAATCGCCTTTTCCTAACAGGAAAGCAAAAGCCACTGCCTGAAGGACTTACTCCAACTTTCAGCTGGACTTTGAATATTTTGCACACAAATGAAAGCCTTGGAGAAATGACATCAGAAGTGGATGTTTAGTTTAGTGCGGTTCTCCTGACATTACTGAGCAACTCCAGTTTTGCTTCAGGCCAAAAATGTATTATATAGATGAAAGACTAATAGCTTATCTAGCCAGCCTGATGACTATTAGGATAGGGCTGAGCAAGAGCAAATTTTTTAAATGGAAATAGTTGTAATTTTTTAAAAGGTTCAAAGAGCTGAGGAATTCTTTGTGTTTTTCTCCATATGGAGTTTATGTTTAAAAGCCATTAGTAGCCAATATACTAATGAGACAGAAGCAGGCATCATGGTGACTGCTATTTTTATGATATTCTCAAAGTAAACTGGATTAAGAGCCCTGGAAGCACTCGTCTTCTGTCTAGCCAGGAGAAGATATATCTTAAGCAGTAACTACTTTAGGTCCCGCTACTATGGATCCTTTCACATGAGAGAGCAACACAACACAGCACAGCTGCCATAGCCATTAATAATTTCTGCACTCTGCTTTATACTCCCGTGGATACTGTGGGTAAGTACACATAACATGTAACCATTGAATAGCAAGCTAGCAGTCATCCATTTTTTTCCCACAGAAACTGCCCCTTCGTGTGTGTTTTCATGCCACAATATCACTTGGCAAAGGCAAACTGGTCCATCCATCAAAGGGCACACAATTTCAAGCTACCTCACCCTTACCACGGAGGAGGAGCAGGCGTGGGAACCTGCAGACCAGCTGATGTAGAGTAACCTGTTATCTCCAGTGACTTCTTCACATACCCATGGTTTGAGAACTCTCATGCTGTTCTGCAATATTGACACCAACTGGGAAATCCATTTTCAGCTCACATATGAGAATCAAGGGCCTTCAGTCAGTTCTAACCAGAGACCTATGAGCCCTGAGCCTGACACCAACCTTCCTGCTATGGTTTTATCTAAGAAAATCAGTTTCAGCTGTTAGCCTTTTTTCTTCCTCCAGTGATAATAATTCATTTGAAACCAAAGTTCACATCAACATTTGCGATACGAAGCCTGGAATAACATATTAAAATGTCAAGAGCTGTTGTAGAGATCTCTGAGAAAAAATCCGTGGCAGACGCCGTTGCAGCAATCTGGCTGGTAGGCCAAATCATAGGCTGATATATTCTCTGACCTGCTTTCACTCTAGCTGGTTCTGAGCAGATTTTGGAGAAGCAGGGAAAACAGGACATTCCCATCATGTCCTGCTAAGGAGAATAGAAGTACTCGAAATGTGGCAGTAGGCCTCAGAATGAGCATTTAAGAAGCAACAGCCCTGGCCTGACGTCCATGATTCCTCCACAGCAGCATAACGGCAGAGCCACCAAAACGTATCTCCACTTGATCTTTCCACTGTTTCCTTACACAACTGACAACACTCGTTGTTTGTTTCCCGTGCTAGACGTCTTGCTCAGGGTGTAGGAATCATCTTCTGGTCCGCGCTGGAACACCTGCATGCACCAGGCAGATCTCATTGTGTGGGTTGGGATACCCTGACGTATGGTATTACAACAATAAGAAATTACATTTTGCTTTTGTTGTATTTAATAATAGAGATACTGCAACCATTAACCCCAGCTATGATGTGAAGCCAGCAGGCCCGGATCTCTTCTGTTTGCATTGTTCCACACCATTTACTACTGAATGCCCCCCTCTGTTCCCTTCCTGTCCAACAATACCCATTGATCCTCTCCTTTCCTTCCATAATTTGGCCATTACTAAGAGCTAAAAGCCTTCTTCTCCACAGCTCATTATTTACTAGCTGTTTTCAGATTACATCCAAAAGCAGAGTTGGCTGACATATACCCTGAAGCAACAGAGAAAGAGCAGGAGAGAGCGTATTCCCCAGAACCCCACACTGTTCTTCCACAGCTGTTCCAGTTAAACATTTTCTCCTGCTCCCTTTGCTCTTCTCAATTCTGTGCTTGTGAAGTTGGGGATTTGGGCACTACTGCTGCTGACGCAGTGATTGGGCTAACCCCGGGCACCAATGCTGCTCAATAACTCTTGAAACAGAGGTGAAGGTTCATCCCAGTGCATTGTGGTGGTGACTAGAGCAATAGGGGTATTTTCACACAGATTAATCCAGCAAAGCTAGTATATAACTATTTAAACTGTTCTCTGAATTGTAGTAACTGGTCAAACCTGTTCTAACAACAGCTTCTGCCTTTGAGAGCAAGCAATGCCAGTGAAGCTGCTGCTGGAGGAGATCCGATGTTTCAAATGGAAGTATTTTACACCAGCTTGGACTTACAGGCAACTGTAAATGATTTTTGGGACAGGGCAAAGTCCTATAGCTATCTTCCTAACTCAGTCATCATTCTTAGTTTGCAGCACTCGATACTTTTTTTCCCACCTTAGGAAAACATATCATTGTAGGCAGAGTGCATATTCCCACCAGCTACTTTAACATAAGCTGTTAATGACTTGTGACTTCCTTATGCAGTCAGGCAGAGAAGACTTGTTTCACACTAAGCAGGTAAGCAAAATTTAAACCAGATGGTTCCAAAAAGGAGGGGCATTGAGAGAAGCAGGATTAACATAATTTTGTATACCTAAGCAGGGGGCCAACACATGGGAGGAAAACAGCAACGCATTGACAGCCTTCAGTGCTTATTTGGAAGACAAGACAAGCAGCTCACCATCTGGAGTCCTAGAAAAATGTTGTCAGTTAGGAAGTTCTTGGAACTACTTACAAACCTTGACCTAGAGTATCCATTTAATATAACAAGGTTCTTGGTCAACTTCTGGCTTGTACAGTTGGACTGTAAAGACACACTGCGAGGCATTAATCGCATAACAAGGAGAAATCAGCCATGAGAAGACCACTTTAAATTTCATGAGCCATCATGTGAATCCAATTTCATCTGCCTTCCCAGTTCAAACAACAGAACTACGTGGGTATGTGGATTTAAACAAGTCCTCCCTTTATGTAATAGCAGCTTCAGTTGGAGTGGAAGGATGATGCAAATGAAAACTTTTCGTAACACTTTACCAGCACCTCATTTCACTTGAACGGGGAGCAAACTGGTATTTGCAATCAAACCTAAATCTGGTTCTAGTAATTAAAGGGATCTTCTAAATCTCCTCCTCAGTGTCAAGAGACTCTATTTACTGGTTAATTAAAGACTGTTTCTTAAACCCTTTCAGAACAGACATTAAAAAAAAAAAAAAGAGTGAGAATGCAAGGCTGAAATTATTGGTTAGGCTCTAACCAAAAGCAAAGATTTACATTTATCCACTAGCTCATGTGTGCCTGTCTTTTGAAATGTCTTGTTTCCTTTGATACAGCTGAGGGTGAGAAGGAAGGCCTGTGCCTCCTAACAGCTTCGTGGGCACAACTGAGCTTACCAGAGCCCTGCGCCCCAGCTGGGGTGGGCGATGGGCTACGGTGCCGGCGCACCTGGGCTCTGCCGTGCACCGGCTGCACAGCAGGTCCCTCTGTTATCAACGCTGCAGGGGACCTGAGCATACTCCAGATGTCTAGGGACATACTGTACGAGAGAGTACAGGGACAGTACAGGGAAGGACAGTAAGCAACAGACTAGCACAGCTGCAATACTAGCACAACTTTATGACTGTCAACCGATTGAGGAAAAAGTACATATGTGATATCTTTAGATGCCAACATTATTTCACTTCGAACAAACTTTCCATGTTTCATTCTAGTCATTGAACTCATTAATTTTCAGAGTAAGGGTGGTCTGGCAGTCTGGATGCTGTTTAAGGCTCTGGAAGATCAGGATTTGTTTCCATCCCACGCCACAAAGTTCCTTTGTAACCCCTTGTTATCACAGCATAAGACAGTACAAATTACAGCTTACATGGCTATACTCCTGTGACTCCCTGTACTGAAGTGATTGCCACGTACACAAGACTCTCTGTCCCTCTTTGCCGATGCACAGCATGGAGCCTCCCCTCATGGACCTGTTATAAGAACAAATACACTAGAAACCATCTGGTTTCTGGCATCCATTTCAGTGGACACAAAATAGGTTTTCAGCCGGAGGAGCATGTTTGGGCTGTTCTTAGATGCTAACACTAAACTGCAAAATCAGACTTTCCAAAGCCAATATCTTAAAACATTTTACTAATGCATCTAATCAGTTAAAGGTAAGTTCTTGCAGATCCAGTGCTGAATTGTCTGCAGGGTGTCTTTCAGTCAGACAGTCAGAGTCCTCTTCCTGCCCCAAGCCAAAAAGCAGCACTGTGTGCAGGTCAGTACAGTCCAAGCACAAGCTGCTACTGCTTCGGCTAATATACTCTGACCCTCTATGAGGCTTAATTCCTCAGATTTAGAATAATGTTATCTACTCCCACACAACTTTCTGCCAGTCCAGGCCATGAACAGAAAAAGTGGCAGTGTAGCCACCGTATATTGTAGGGACTTGCCAGTTCTCTCTAGTTTGTTGTTAAAAAAATTCTCCAGCATCCTTCCTCATAAATGTAGGACTCTGAACATTTGCAGTAGTTTACTGCATAACATCATATTTAATTTGATAATACTTCTCTACCTCACAGCCAGGATTAGAAAGATTTATTAAATTTCAGTGCAGATGTCTGTTCTGTCCTATGCAGTTTCTTACACCATCTTTATCAGCATAAGATCAAGTGAATTCAAGTGGTGTGCTGAGCACACATAGGTGTTGCAAAGGACAGCTGAGTGTGAGGGCAAGGCGTGCTTTATAGGTACACATCTGTATTTATACATGCACATATACATACAGGCTGGTTTAGAGAAGTTGAGGAAATGGGAGCATAAAGGCAATTTAATGGGTCTTTGATTCAAAGGAAGTTAATTTCACAGTTTTCTAAAAACCCTGTTCTTACTTATTCCCCCATGCACCCCAGTTGTCCCTTCCCACAAAAGTCCTGTCTCCTGCCCTGGCGGTCCTAACCTTCTTGTGGAGGTGCCGGGGAAGCGACGCAGGCTCCAGCCCAGCACCTGCGGCACTCGGTCAGTTGACTAAATACCATGGACTGCAAGAGTCACACCACAATGCAGCTTTATGAAGACAGCCTTCGACTACTGTAATAGTTTAGCAGATAGGCATGAAACCGGGATAAAAGCTGATACAAAAGCATGTTAACCACTTGCATTGTGTACCTGAATCAGCTGCCTTTTATTCATATGCTTAAATCTTGCTGAGTATTTTGGAATAGAGGCTGCATAAAAGGTTTCCAGAGACAAGGGCAGTTGTATGATGGTGCTTCCTATGCTGGTTGCGTTCACAGCCCTGAATTCAGCACAAAACTCAATTGGTCTTCAGAGGACCCTCTTGGTCTTCAGAGGACCCTCTGCCTTGTTCCTGGCTCTTGCCATCTCATAGTCATTTGCTTTTCCAGCAGGCATAGTCTTCTATCTCTGCTGGCTTGAACGCCTCCCTGACCCCTGTATAGTCGTGGCTGTTTCAGAAGTTTCTTTCTCTACCAGCCAGGTTAGCTTTTGGAAAGCTCTACCTCAGCCTCCTCAGCCCTCCCCACATATCTCCTTTCAGCCATTCTGCTTATTTAATCCTCCCTTTGGACTCCTTTCTCATCCATAGCAGGGAATTGTGACAGACAAGTAAATCTTCAGCTGTCGTCACTTCTCCCCTGGTGAGAAGAAGGACTGACAACCTGGCCTTTTCCCACGGCTGAGCAAACTATAACCCATGGGCTACACGTTTGCCAGTAAATTAAACCACTAATCTGTTGTCCTTAACTGTTACAACAGGTCTAGGCATACTTTCTGCCAGGGCAAATTCACATTCTCCTAAATATTACTGATTTATATACGTTATTGATTGATTAGCAGGTTCTGTTCTTGTAACAGGATGTTTTACCTCTTTGTGGCATACGTTCCGACAGGAATGATCTGTCTCAATTCACTGATTAAAAACGGATCACAACCTGCAAAAGGCAAACCCTGCTGTGGTTAAAGTCAGTGAAGTGCAATGCCATGCAGCTTGCTGTGTTTGTGTAAGTCACTCCAACGCCCAGCATCAATCAAGAGGTGAAAGTTGCTGACAAAGGCCACCTCTCATAAATGTTTCCTCATCCCACTATTTTCTCAGCACTTTCTTTCTCCTCTGGGAAACAAGCAGCCTTTTCGCTTTGCGCCTAAATTCTCCCAAAAAGTATGTTTCCCAGCAGTGCCTAACAAAGTCCCACCTTCCCTTTGGAGCACATCACAGTTCCCCATCACCTTCTGGTGGCCAAAACAGTCAGAAAGTTAAACCTCATCCTTCCTTTATCCACAGGGCAGAATACACAGAGGTCACTGAGCATCCCCTCTGCACGACCCCATCATGTCCTGCAGTGGCAGTCACACACACCCCAAAGTCCTCCTTGCTGACAGCAGCTACAGTCAAGCAGTACTAACCGCTCTTTAGCTGAGGCTATTCAGTACTCCATCATGAACTGGACACAAAACGCGAGCCTATTCAAAGCATGCAAGCCTGTCTTCAGCATTTAGAAAAAACAGGCATGAGGCACCAGGTAGAGAAAAATTCCCTGTCTTGGAAAAGGGGGATTTGTGAAGGCTACTTGGGAAAATTGCCCCTAAAGCATACAGAAAGAGGTCCAAAGAAAAGGAACAGGCTTCTTTAGGCTTTTGTTTGCTTATGTATCAATGTTACCTTTCAAGTTAGCTGTACATCTAACTAGTTGTACATCCTTAGGAGGGTCTCTTAAGCTCTGAATTTCAGTTCCCAGCCACACTCAGCCATCACTTGGTGTTTCCCAAGTAACTCCATCTCCATGGAAACACAGGGGGGAACACCTGAGACATGTTCTCTATAATGTTATCAACAATTAACATTTAAAGGCAATAGTATGATACAAACAAGATAATTTGATTAAATTATATAGAGTCATGGTTGCCTCCAGGTGGGAGAGACTTCTTCTTATCCTTTAGAGATTATATGATAAGAACAGTCAGTTGTTTCCACCTTTTTAGTCTTCATAACCAAAACTGAACAGTTTTCACTTGATTTTACTGGATGTGCATTTAAGACTTTTAGCAATAACAGTTAGACCTTGAATCTCATTGGCTTTGCAATCAGGCACGAGTCCTGACCAGAGAACATAGGTTCGCATAATGCTACATCTTCACAGTGTGCAGACACTCCTGTAGATTTATAAACGTATGTATTTTGGGGAGAAATAGCAGCATAAGAGGTTTTCAAGTTTCTCAAGCTAATAAAGACCAATTTTTAAATTAATTTCAATGTCAAATTCAACATCACCAGCAAGTTGGAGATTTTTCCATTGGAAGCAGAGAGATTCCAGCAGGGCTTTTGAACAAAAGGCACCCCATTGGGAAGGCTGCAGAGAGACTGTGTGTGATCAGAGGAAAGTGGGATTGGGTGTGCACTGATCAGATACACCTAGCAACTCTCTAGAGCTCATTAATCCCTTTGTAGCTATGGCCTATATCACTGTGATCATGTTTTTTAATGCAAAGAGAAAAAACTGAACATCTAAGACTATTTTAAGCATGTTTTTTGAACGGTGAATATCTTGAAGAAATAACATTCAACTTTTTGGTTGAAAATATTTTTTTTTTTAAAACGTGGGGGGACATAAACAATAGGTGGAAGGTTGTGGCTACAATTAAAATCCATGCACGCAGGTCCTGGTTGATATCTTCTGTCCCTTGCTGCAGGCTCAGGTGATAAATGAGGTGGAGGCAGAGCATTTCCCTGAGCTGTGGCTGCTGGCAGACAGTGTAACTCTGAGACTGATCACAGGCTGCTGTGGGAGAGGCAGTATTCAATCTAGGTGACTTCAAGAAAACGCTTTCCTATCTAGGAAAGCAAAGAGAAATTTCTCAGGAAGGTTAGTTATGCCACAGGTGCCTGCTACAGGGTTTCTTGCAACTGCTCTGATGCATTTTATAAGGTGATTAATCCATGCAGGATGCTGAACTAGAGTAACAACTGTCTGCCCCAGTCTGATGGTAGTCCTAGTCTATGCACCTGATCCCAAGCTATGCTCAGTACTAACAGCACATTCACTGAGCACGACTCCATCAGATGTGCTGCCAGTGTTCAGCAGCACCAGAGAATGGGTGGATCACTAGTTGTCAGGGCCATAAGAACAGAAAGAAATACATTTAAGACTTTTGCGTCTAATTCTTCACAAATATTGTGAACTCTCAGACTGGGCTGTCAAGATCACTGAGTAGCTAGTCTCTACTTTATTCAGAGAAGAAAAAGTAATGCAATTTCCCTCTCTGCCAAAACAGTTCTTGGCAACCTGCTGAAAAGTGGTTTATACATTTTTTTTAGTGCACACACCACTGTTTAGACAGGGGAAATTTCAGTGAACACAGATTATGTTTCAGCATTTTATCCTGTATAGAAACTAATATAGCATAACTAGAAAAGAATGCTAAATAAATTCTAACAATGACAATCTAAAACTATTAAAATTGTATTTTTTATATGCTTGGTATTAGGATTTTCCAAGCCATCTTAGTTGCTTTCTGTCTATTGTGTTGTTCAAGCACCCTTAGGAGCAGGTAATCTCTGTTTGTCACAGGAACAACCTTTTTGATGCCCTCAATAGAAAAATTAAACAGTTTGGCCATCCCTCAACCCTTCAAATCAGTACCCTGCAGTACTCCATCATGAAATTGTTTCCTATTAGCATGCGCCTCAGTCCTGCAACTGACACATGCTAACATTCTGGTCTCTGAACGAATCCACTGAACTCAACAGGAGTTCTCAGGCTGTGTGAAGTTAAGCACACACAGACATGCTCAGAGGGTAAAGATTGTATCTGAGATGACAGAGGAAAAGCTAAGGCATTTTATACGCAGTTTTAACCAGAATAGCTCAACAAAAATAGGAAAAAAAAGTCTTTATCTATTTTAGACATCAAAATGAATCCATTGTTTGCTATTCCAACAAAGTTAAAAATTACACTTACACCTTTTTATTTAAATATTCTTGTTAGGGGGCTTGACTGTACAATTGTCTAAACCTCTGAATTTATAAAGCCCATATCACAGTTTTTAATGTTTTTTTTAACCATAAATATTTTTCCTCCTTGCAACTTTGAAATGGATTAGCGCAGGAGAAAGAAACGACTTGTTCTTCCAAGGGCCAAAGTAGCTGCAAAGAGTGAGAAAACATGCCTCAGCTTATTGGCAGCTGCATTTGTAGTTATCTGAAGTTGAGCCTCGGTATAGAGTCAGGATCCAGGGCCGCGTCCTCAGTTTCTGGGGCTGCAACCAGCTCTGAGCCATCTGTCCACCAGGGCCAGCAATTACAGCAAGGCCATTTCTCCCCATTTTCTGTCCGTGGTCCTGGGCAAGCAACACCAAGCGGCAGCTCGACATGACCCTGAGCGAGGCAGAGGCTTGAGGTGAGCGTGCCCTACCCTTTCCTGAAAGTGAGATGGACCATAGATACCCACAGGCTTTTGATCAATAAGGTCATATTTTATTACAGCATCAGATAAAATAACTTTAAATAGAAACACCCAAAGGCACTACATGAGGTGAACAAAGTGGAGATGCTTGGACGTAAATACCGTGTTTTCTTGGAGGAGGAGTGTGAGACAGAATATTATGTATTTTTTCCTGCAGCCTTGCCGCTAATCCAGCAGCTGTGAGCATTGAAGAACCCCCACAAAATCTCCTCTGGGTCCCTACGAAATTCTCTTCCTTCAGCATCTCAGAGGCTTTGCTTTAGTCTGCTCCAACTGGTAAAAAGCTCCTGTATTTCTCAAGGTGCCACAGTCACCACTTGTGCTATCAATGCCTCCATCCCTGCCTCCTGGGCTGCACACCCAGAGCATCTCTCTCAAGCAGCTGTGGGAGCAGATCTCCCTCCATCCTGCAGTGCCCACTCGCTGCAATGCTGCAGCCAGGAGGACACAAGCAAGTGGGTTTCCTTAGCCCCTGCCAAGTCACACCTTGAAAAAAAGTTCCACTTTCGTACAGAATACCAAGCAAACCAAATGTCCATCACAAGGAGATTGGCAAAAAAACATTTGCAAAAAACACCAGATGAGGAAAGACAGACTTACCTACTCTGTGACTAAAGGGGTAGTATTTTCATCTGGGTGAGAGGGAGGGGAGAGGGGAACTGTTTCTATGAACTCAAATCAATTTGCTGAAAATGCAAAGTAGCTAATAAATCCCGTCATAAAATATTCCCGGTAACAGGGAGGGTGTTTGGACACTGGCGAGCAGGGCGAGGCAGTCCCTGCAAGAGTATCTGCATGCACCCAACTGCTCCAGAACCCCGTTTGCAGGATCAAAGATGAAAGGCATCTTTCAGCTAAACAGAAGAGGACATACATCAGCACTGATGACTAACCCTTTTAAAGCTAACAAAACACTAGCTAACACAACACATCGGATCTTTCCTTACGACATGAGTATTTTCAGGGTTTTTGCAAAGTTAACCAGAAACAGCTAGATACAGGCCTGTGCCAAACAGGGTTGCAAGCAGCTAATAGCCGTGAGCCACGTGAAAAAGGGGCTAAAGCTCTGCTATTCAGGTAGAGCGAGACAAAGGCAGATCCTCTGCAGGATTATCAGGCCATGGGATACAGCTCCTGGACGACATTCAATGGCAATATGTAAGCAAATGCCGTCAAAAGCTGTTCACCTCCCTTCCTCCTAACATCTGCAAGATTCGCTGCTCTCCCTGTCTAACTGTATGGGCTGGGGTGACGGGTCCAGGAGGAGTTTATGGAGAAATGGGCTGAAAGAGCAAAGAGAGGTGTGAAGGAAAGTAAAGGCTAACTTGGCATGGAAATGAAAGCTGGACCACCATCCTTTGTGCCCAGGGACACTTCCACCAACCCACTGACCTCCTCTCGCCCAGCCGCTTCCCATACCCTGAGCCAGGTCATTCCAGCCAGCCATTCGCCCTAGGAGAAAATCTGCATTGCCCGAGCCCCTTTACAGCGATCCCCAGCCTTTAAGCTACTCTTTCCAGTATTTGTAAGACAAGATGTTTCTATTTTTGGAGTGGAAAAGAAAGCCTATTGCCTTTAAGGTAAAAAAACAGACCTGCATCTTTCTTCTGCTCAGTACCCCTCCATATTGGTAGGGATGCCGAGTAGCGGGACAACATTTTGAGTCTGTGTAAATACTCTGCTACCAGCAGCTCCCCAAAACTGTCTGCTTCCTATCAGCACTCTTTAGCTGAAGAGTCACTGTCTGCCTGAAAGAACTATTGTCCCTCACCACTATAAAAAAAGCCAGCTCACTTGTGTTTACCTTGTGGCAAGTCCCCCTTAGTTCTGCTAGTCCTGGGAGACAACTCCTCTGTAAATATTTTAAGCCCTTCTCAAGCCAGTTAACAACGTGAATGAGATGACAAGTTTTCACAGCCAGGCTCACAAAGCAGCCTGACATCTCACTGACCAGCGCAGTGCATGCTGTGGCTCCGGGAGAAGGTGCCAGGAGACCCGAGGAGGCTCTGCTGCGACTCCTGTTGCATCCTTCAACAAATCCCCTATGCCCCGGCTTCCCAGCCCGAGGCTGGGACTAAGTATTTTTGCTCCCTCACAAACCTGTTGTTGGGATGAAATGTGATGAGATATGTTGAAATTTCATGGAAAGAGCTGTAGATTTGAAAATCTTAGTTTGTATTTGTGACTCTGGCTTATATAAATACATAATTGCAATTAAGTAACACAGTCAACCATAAACTTTACCTCTGAATCAGAGCACGGGCTATGACCCACAAATTCTGCACAGTGATTACAAAATATCTAGTGAACTTCATCTAATACACAAGTGTTAAGTAATTTACTAAATGTCTGATAACATAAGAGTAGGATTAGGAGGGTCCTGATGGAAGTTCCAGTGGCTTTGCCTCCTTCACAGCTCCCCATTGCTTCAGAGATAAAGATTATGGTTTCTAGGGTAACTAGACACACACACATAAAAAAAGGACACATTGTCTAATTTGGTTTCCTGAGACCGTGAGAGCAGTGTTGGGCCAGAAGCATGGCCTAAACATGATTATGAAAGAGATTTGTAATTTATTTAACCACCCGTTTTAATTCACAGTCATGCCTTACATACATTTTCAGTTTTAAGGGTAATTCTCATATTTAAATGTACAGTTTCTAACAAATAGTGACACTCCTCAGACCATTATTAAAGACACATAGAGGACAGATGGTCCTATTGTGTATGTGCACATCTTACCACTGAGAGAGTTTGTACTTTGCTTCATGCCACACCCACACATAAATGTAAAGATTTGAATAAACATGTAATTTTCTTGTGATATTTATGTTTCTGTATGTTTTATGTGCATACATATACACAGATGATAGACCAGATTACCATTTCAGATCACAGTTTTTCACCCTGCGGAGGGGAGTAAATTATGCAGGTCTTACAGAGGTGTAAGGGCCAAAAGTGATGATATGCTGGTAAAGCTGGACACTAGTGATCCTTTAAAACAAAAGAGACTTAACTTTGTCTCATTCAGTATTTGCTATCCAAGGGTATGGGCACACATACATGCGGACACTTGCGCTGTCTCTTTGTGACAGACCTCCGCTCCACTTTCTTTTTTTGAAACCAGAAGACGACACCATGCTGCTGCTGCAAAGCCCGCAGGGTGCTGCCACCTCCTACCTTCAGGCACACTAACCGTTCTTCACCCGCATGGGTGCTCCTGCCCTCTTCTCTCTGCACTTCCAAAGCTTCGTGTGACGGCATCTGAAGAAGCAGCATGTCTCCACCTCTTTGGGACCCGTCTTTTCCACTAATCAAGGTCCGGGTGACTCAGAGACAGCATTCCTTCCTCCACCTTCAACAGCATTTAGGTCACTAATGCTGGGTCAGACAACTTCCACCCAGTTATCCAGGACCTAAACGTGATGTTAATCGGACGTCCCGGCTGGGATGACGGCAATATATGAAACAGTGCTCAGGAATGTTCCCAGGCACTGCAAGGCGATTGTCAGTTCTGCTAAATTGCTTGAGTGGCTCCGGCATGTTTTTGGCCCATGCAAACTTGCACTCCTCTGGAGCGTTCCCGGGCAGGGCTCAGGAGCCAGAGCACTCCAGCGGCCACCCCAAGCAGCTTGCGTGCAGCCACCCTGTCTTGCCAGGACGAGGGGCTGCTCGAAGAGCTCATGGCTGTTTTGTGCCAGCCGGCCTCAGTACCAGAGACTGTTCCCAGGCATGTTCAACCTACTAGTGTACGCAGAGCCTTTGAGACTTTCCCAGGAATGGGGACTGGGGTCGATGATCCAGGTATGCTTGATGGAGCCATACTCAATGCTAATGAGCTGATTCCTTTCTAATAATTCAAGGCATTAAGTATTCATACTTACCATGAATAGAGCCAATGCCTTGCAGGTGTCTATTTTACAGATTATCAGCTATTTTAAATCTCAATGTAATTATCAGTTTTAAATTCTTACCATAAATACCAGACCTCCAGTATGAGAATTCTTCCACATTCAGAGCCAAGCAAAGGAGTTTGAATCCATGACCAGATAGAAGTCCTCCAATAAGTAACCTGATGCCCTAAAATGACACCAGTGAGTCACTCTACAGCAGCCTATCGATGCCCAGTGCTGCTGTAACCATCCCAGGCCCTGCTGAAATCCAAATTAAAAAAAAGCAGCCCAGGCTACTGTCCAGCAAAGAGCTTGCAATAAGCACTGTAACTTATTTAACCTTATCCTGTTCTATGGGAAGGCTGGTTTCTTCCAGTATCCTTCATATTTCAAGATTCTCTGAGATAAGCGTCCCACTCCCCCAGCCAAGACTGATTACAAACGCCTCAAATACAGGTTAACTGAGCAGTGCCTGAAAGTCACTTAATACTGTGGCCCTAACTCTTTTGGGCAAATAAACACCCGAAGAAATCTGTGACTTTCAGGGGGCAGCTGCAGGATTTTTAATAGAAGTAGATTAGAAGATTTCAGAAAACTTAATTCTTGCAGAAAGCAATACTTCCCGCTACTGCCTTGCTTTTCTCTCTGCTGAACAAGCACTACAATTTCATTTCCAGGGCCAGGAACCCAGGTGCTCAGTTACACAAGTCACACTGTACAGGGTAGTGATGGCAACTGAATCATCAGCATCCTCGCTGCACTGTGACCTGTGGACACCTCCTTCTCTTTTACTTCCTCCTTCAGAGATGTATAGGCAAAGGGATGAGATGGTAGGTAGTGAAACAACCCAAACAAGGAAGAAAGGCCTTGTTCTTTTGCGCCAAAGCAATGGATGCACGCTTGAGGAAAAAATCGTCTTCTAGGCAGGACAGCAGGTCAGGACTTAGCAGACCTGAGCAACTGAACCTCCAGGGTGTGTGCATGAATGCCCCTGCATGGTGTTATTTTAGACCTGGACAGTGGTCAGCAATACCTTAAGGCCAGAGAGTTGCTAAGCCAACACAGAAAATTTAAAAAAAAAAAAACAAACCCCACAACAACAACAAAAAAACCCAACCACCCTGTATACACATAAAAATGTAAGTAAGCTTAAAAGATCAAGGAGTTTGTCTATATGTGTGCATTATATAGAACAACTGGAATGTTTTACACACAGCCAGCATTTTTTGCCTTGAGAATAATTAGGAAGGATTCAAAATGCCTAATGCCGCTTCCAAGTCATATCAGGCACTAGCTAAACTGTACTGCAAGCACCAAGAAACTTGCATTTCCTGTTCTTAAATGTTTTGAGGCTCTCCAGTTTTAACTGCTGAACTTTGAGATAGAGATCATAGTAACAGCAGCAGAACAAAGGGAAGGGAAGTGCAACTGAAGCAGAAGCTTAAACCAAAGCACTAAACTGCATGTTGTTGATGTGCTTTTATTAAGAGGACATGAAAAGGACATTACAAGGGATTCAAAGCATTTGGGGGTGGGGAGGGAGGGAAGGGAGAGACAACACTTGAAATAAATGTTCCGTGGAGAGAAAATCTCTAATAATTTATTGACCTTCAGTTTCACATTGTGAAAAAAAACCGCAAGTTTTACAAAACCTTAAGATGTAGTAGCAAACAAAAAGACACAACATAGACAATTTTACTTCTTCACTTGCACAGTTGTCTTTTAGCACATGAACGACATCTTCAATAGCCAGGAAAGGGAACATTATTCTGCTCTAATCACTCTTATTCAGACAGGTGTCAGACCTAGAGAAAAGGGGCTGCACAACTATACCAGAAGAGGAAGGCTGTCCTTTGTTATATGTTTCTACAGCAACCAGCCTGCAAAATAAGAGGAACCTTCCCGTCTTATGCCAGGGTTTTTGTGTGCACTCCGCTGTAAACTACATTTGCTTCAAAGTGTGGGGTGTTTTGCAGGACTGGAATGGTCAAGTAGCTAGCCAGGATTTCCACATCAATTCAAAGAGCAAGAGCCTAGCTTACTCCCTGCAGAGCCAGAGGCCCACCCTGACTTCAGCTTCCTTCAGCCTACACACAGGAATTAATCGAGGACTTGAAAGCAGACCACAACTTTGGAAACAGCTGCAGAAAATTCATCCCACTTTCGGAAGCTGCATGGTGCTACAAAACAGATTTCATAGGCTAACTAGTCAGATGCAGTGCAGCTTCACGTCAGGACTCTAATCAGCCTGACAGAGAAAACAGGTCTCAAACCTATGTGCCCTTATTCAAACAAGGGGTCCCCTGGGGACCGGGTTCTTTGCTTCCTCGTACCTTGTGCAGTCACTACCGCCTGGGGAGAGGGCACGCAAAGCGCAGGAAGTCCGATTTTACGGCTCCCTTCGCACTCCCAGAAGTGATCCTCAAGATGAAAGGCAACCGCAGTTCAAGGCTGTTTGCTTCAACAGCGCAACCTGTGCAAGTACAGAGATACAGAAAGGAGACCTATCCTATCTAAGATGTTTTCCTATTGCTTAAAAGCCATCTAAGAGAAAAGAACCAATGCTGGTAGGGTTGGGGGAAAGGCTGTGGGTTTAAACCCTTTTTTAATCTATCATTTCAAGAAATCAGTTTAACCAGAGGAACTATAACTGTTCACATCTAGCTGGGCCTCACCCTTTACAAAACTGCTAATGCCTTTGCTAATTAATCAATGTTCTCTCAGTATTCACAGAACACAGAATTTCTATTTCTGAAATGTAAGGGTCTACTCCAAACAGCAAGTCACATGTAAGGCAGCACAGAGAAACTTCCAGTGACCAGTGTAAACACTTTCAGATGACAAAGCTTTCACAAATACAGCTACATCACTGTCACACAGAGAAAGGCAAGCATCACCAATGTGACTATTTCTGTTTTGCATGCATGCATGCAGCTGTTTACTTATACCGCAGCACACACCAACCATGTTACTCAATGTGCCAGTTAAGCTGGGCCCCAGAAACATTTAGGAAAAAACACAATACAATACATGCTTCATGACAGGATCTAGCAAAGAAAGCACCTGTGAAACATAAGCTTCTGAAATCCAGAAGAAAAAAGAGTAGCTTCATCTCTGACTCAAGACCAGACTGGTAAGACTGATACGAAACAAATTTATTTAAAAAAAAAAAAAAAAAAATCAAAGTTTGGTTTCTCAGGATTGTATCTGACGCTTCAGAGCAACCAAGTGTTTAAAGACACCTGGCTAAGGAAAGTAAAAGGCAGCAGAGTCTGAGGGCTATTTTCAAGATTAAGAGGTTTGAAATTCATTTTCTATCCCCATAAGAATTTTGTGAGAGCACTTGGGTCTTTAACACCTGGCCACTCAGATGATCATCTGAGATCCAGATGGATGAGGCAATCCAGTCAGTGCAAAATTGGTGCTCTTTTTTTTTGTGTGTTTTTTTTGTTTGTTTTTTAAGACTTCATCACTAACCTATCCTGAGGTTTTTTGTTTTTATCTTGAATCACCATATTCCACTCATTCAGGTCCATGTGGCTGGTACTCCTCCTCCAACCCAATAAATAAATAAATAACTTTGGACAATGACTTCATCTGGGCTTGGTATCCAGAAGCTCTTCCACAGTATTTGCGTTGCAATCAGGAAGCTGCACAAAGAGAGAGCTGCAAGAGATTTTGGCTATTTCCAGATTAGAAATTGAAAGGCATGACCAACAAATGAAATGTAGCAAGGATACCATCTACAAGACACACCACATACAACCTGGGGAGCTGGCGGCCTGAGAAAGTGACCTCCATGGCTTCTTCCTTTAGTACGCGTGTAATTTAAGATCCCGCCTTGTAATCCTTCCATTTCCGACTGGGAAGCCACTCCTCTCTCCCACCTCCAACTATTATCCAACAGTTTTCTTTCTTTGTGCAGCAGAACAAGTCAGCGATCACAAAATGTGCAAAACATACAACAATTCATACAAGCCCTTGCAACATGAAGACAATTGCAGGCATTGTTTCAGCATGCAAGCACTGAACAATAAATAACTATATCTACAACAAGTAACATAACAGGAATGGGACAGTTTGATTACTTATAAATACAGGGAGGAAAGGGAACAAGGAGCATTTGGGGGATATCATTCGTTCCCCACTGTTGCAAAAATATTTCACCACTGGGCTGTTCCTTATGAAGTGGAAGGTCGCTCACTGCACACAGGACAATGCAACGCAGGATCTGAGATGCTGTGGGCACAGCCCACAGACAAGCACACTCCAGTTCACAGAGTTCAGCAGCAATACCGTTGTATCTTCATTCACAGCGGCATCTTGCTGTTTCAGACCTGGCCTACTTCCCTTGCAGCTGGCGCTGGCACTTCAAACCACCACAAAGAGAGGTGACAACCATTTCAAATTTCACATACAAACAGCAGAGTCAATGGAAATCAAGTGCTGTGTGCTGCACAACTCAGAGATGTTCCGTCTCTTCTTTTTCTCCTTTGAAGGACTGATTAATATTGGCATTAATCCACAATTACTAGCACAAGGACCAGATCACAGGTTCATCCATTCATATTTAAACCACGTACTGAAGCGCTGAAGACAGTTTTTTTCCTCCCATTCCTTCATGTCTAGGTTAGATAATTCACAAGGTGCAGATAATTTTCTTCAAATGCCAAATGCTGAACAATTTTTCTTCATTAAAACCGTTTCTCCAGATCTGAGGTTCCAATTCTCTTCTCCAAATAAAGTAGTAAACTAAAAGCATGGGGGGGTGGGGGAGGAAGAAGAGAGAAAAGACTTAAAGGGGTTTGCTGAGGCAATGTACCATAAGCTTTTTATTAGATGTCAAAGAAAATTTAAAAGCTACGCTCAGGATACAATCCAGTTGACGGGCTTCCCTGGCCACCCCCCCCCACCTCAGTGTTCCTGTGCGATAGCCAACTACTAATAAATAAGCCAGCCAAGAACATAATTATTTAGGGTCAGACTCTGCCTTTATTATTCTACTAGCCTTACTCTGCAAATCACAGAAAGACTGTTTAATTTTTTGGCTATAAATTCAGTCATTTGAAACCTAAATCAAACCGGCCCAATACAGTTCAACATGATGGGCTCTGATCCTGCATACTTCAACATTTCTATGCTCCCCCAGAATCTTAAAGCTTGCTGATTTGTTTTAAGTGAACATAACCTCGTGCGACTTCTCTTCCACAAAAGCCCACATGAACACCTAGTGCAAAGAGTTTTTTCTATCCCTGGGCCAAGGCAAACCTGGTTGGAGTAAAGCAGAAAGGGAGGTGAAGGTGTCTCATCCCAATGCCTCCGTTCACCATGAAGAATTCTGAACTGAATTTATTCACAATATAGAAAGGGACATATAATCCCCTTACTTAAAACATATCTGCTATTCACTAGAGCAGAAGTCTGCCTCATTTCTTTTCACACAGCAATGCACCATGCATCAATAATTCCATCCTAGAGACCTTTATAAAAATTGATTATTCAATGAGAAATTCAGCCTTTGGATGCTGAGATTGTGCTTTGCTTTTTCAATATGATGCTGTATTAAAATGCCAGCTTCCAAGCCATCATCAGCTTATCACAGCCATTTCTGACAGCACTGCCAGGATTTTAGGAGGCAAATCCTACATCATTACAATGCAAAGGATCTCCAGTGAACTCACAGTTCATTTGAACATACCACATGTCTCTCAAGCTGTGATGTCTAAGAACAACAGGGAACACTCACAGGAAACACCACAGCCTACATAACAGCCCAGAGCATCAAGCCTCTTTGCAACTGTGGGCTTGAAACACACTATCTTCATTATGTCTAAAAAAAGGTCTCTGCTTTTAGTGTTGATTAGTCTTTTCTAGACATTCTTCAGCATAGCAAGCCATTCTTCCCACTGAAACACACTATCAACACTGAAGCCAAAACAATGTTCCCTGTCATGGGATGAACTTTAAAAAAAAAAAATTATAAACAATTCTGAAACAGAGGGGGAAAAAAAAAACCCCTAACCTACTCAAAAGCCCCAAGTTTGAGGAATGGGACAAAGCAGACTGAAGTCTTCCTAAAAGCTGTCAGACTGTGGCCACACAGCGCCATGAAAACAGAGGGTAATCAGAAGTAATTTCCTTTTTGTCCCTCCCACCCACTGACAAAGCAGCAGGAGTCAGTAGAAAAAAAACCCAATGCTGTGTGCTCATCCAGCAAGTAGGAGAGATTTCAGTCTTCGGCTGCGTTCAGCCAGTTATCTTGTGTGTTAGTGAAGCTCAAATAATGGCTTTTAACAAGATACTGCAGAGCAAAGGAAAGCTTTTTGCACCGTTATATTCTGAGGACTCTCTTTCAAAATAAAACACTGCCTCTCATGTACTGTAAACTTCAGAACAATTAAGTCAGTCTCAGAAGAATAAGTCAATATTTTTCTTGGCACAGACCTGAGTCCAGGCATTCAATACCGCTGCTCTGATAACACTGAGAACTGCTGAAAGTCAGTAATAATAGAAATTAACTGAAGATGTCAAGACATTGTTCCCAGCTAGGAGGAAGCCACTGCACAGAAATCAGGGCTTCCACCTGCTGGCTCTCGGGGGGTGCGATTACTCCCAGCACCCAGGATCTGGTTAAGTCTCAAGGGTTTGCCCTGCTTTCCCAAGGGTAAGTCTGGGAAAAGCAAAGCAAGGAGAGGAGAGAGAGCAGTGTCTTCAAGACAAACAACCACCTGAGACAAGAGCAGCTGACGGTACAACACAGCCCAATTTCACACTAGATTTCCACACTGACCTGCTGCTTTGCATGGGCCCAACCTCATATTCTTTACTTAATCAAAGCTCCCAGTCAGCTGAAAGACAACTACAAGATGAATCCTCAGTGTACCACAAAGAAAGGAATTTCACGACTACCCTACATTTCTAGGTATATACTTCTATCTACTCTGCTCAAACCCAAACTTTGGGTTTTGTGGTTACTGCAAGAGTCAGGCAAGTCCGGCTACAAAAGACACCAGAAAAAAAATGTGATCTGTCCCAAACAGAAGAACCTAGGCAAGCCTTTATACACAAGCTGTTCTTCCTATTTTTGGGAGAACCTCCGTAAGTCTGGACTTCTAGGTAACTTAGATGCAAAGGCAGAGCTCCTTCAATTACTGCAACTGTATTTATTTGCCTTGATCCTTCTAACCTGCCTGACTTCATGGTTAGACTATACACTGTTCAAATCCAAAAAGAAACTACCACTCACAGGGCATGGATTATTTAGGATTAAGCATGCCACTCTGTTTCTTTGGTTGGCTGGTGGTAACTGTGATTATGCACTAAAGTCTCAAGGGGGGAGGACGGAAAAGAGCAACACAACACTAAGAGAGGTCTGCCAGATTTGTTGCAAAATACACAGATTAATAGTTCTGGAAAATGTCTGTGACTTATTTTAAGTGATGTAAAACTAGAAAAGATAAAAATAAGGAAAAATTAGTAAAAGTCAAAGTAACAGTTAGTAGTTAGCATGAAAAAAACAGATTTGAAAAATAATATGTGTAGGTACCTAGATTTTTTTAGTGGGTATTTTCACGAACCTTTTCTCCCCTCCTCCTAAAAATCAGAAATTCACAACAACCAAAACAAGCAAGGCCAAATTCAGACTTGCTTTTGAGAAGATACAATGCTGAAGTTGCACCTGGTAAGAGCTTGGCCCATTATGTATAATTAAATTGTTTTGGAACAGTGTGTGCTATAGACTGGTAATTATTTCAGCCAGCAATATTAATTATATGTCTTCCTGACACTATACCTAGTCCAACATGTATGACCATAACTATTTTGAAAAATCTGTATTTTAAAGTATATCAATAGAGCAAACGCAACCTTAGTCCCTGCAAGTGCAACCATGCTGTCGAGGTGAGATGGAACATAAGGCCTGAACTGCCTGTAAAACACCTTTCATACAACAGCAAGTTTCCCCAAAGGCTGTCTGCATGGAGAAAGCATGCTGTCTGCCTGGAAATTCAAGTGAATTCACTATCAGGCTTCAGATCAGAATTTACAGTATCTTTTTTGGGCACTGTTACTGAATATATGGAGTGACCTAGCCTCCCTCATCAGGAAAATGGCACCGAATGCTTGTTTAGCATGTGTTTAGTATCTAAATGCAGAGCAGGATTCAATCTCCAAGTTATCTGCACTTCCACAGAAGTAAAGGACTGAGAAACATAACATTTTCAACATCGAAATCATGCAGGAAAAGGCCCCGTAAAGAGAAGTGGCTGCAAGATATATGGCAAACTACTTTCAGCGTCTGGCTTTGTCACAGACGTGGTGCCTGGCTTACAGCAGCCTGTGAATATATGTGTCTCAGTTGCTCCAGCTGTAAAATTGGATTGAACATACTCACCTTCCTCAGAGCAGCTGCTGAAAAGCTTTGTGAAAAGCATTATTACAGTGGAATTCAAAGGTGCTATTTCTTACCTGATAATTTGTAATTGCAACATACACAAAATTATGAGGGGAGGTGCTTCCATGTGCTGACAAATGCTGTGGGAATTAACGAATAGGGCACAGTTGTTATGCTGTTCCATACATCTAACGTCGGATCGTAGCAGTCCAACGTTTTGCACCTCTGAATGCCAAAGTAGCCTCCAACCACGTACAATTTGTTTCCAGATGCCACTGCATGGCAGCTCATTCGCTTAGCTGTCACATCTCCCACCTTAGTCCACTGGTATGTCTCACTGTTGAATTTATAAGCAGAGCACGCAGAGAATTCGGTATCTCCGCCCATAATAAAAATCTGGTTACCCAGAACAGCTGCAGCTGTGTAGCGCCAGGGCTGGGGGCAGGTGGCTGGTACTGACCATCTGTTTTCACACTGATCGTAGCACTGAACTTTGGGCAGCTTGTCATGGCTAACGCTGGTACCTCCAAAAGCAAACAGCTTGAGCTTTGCACTGACTACAGCTGCATTGCTTACTCCCTCTCGCAGTGGGGCAACCATGGTCCATTTGTTGGTCACGGGGTCATATTGTTCTACTTGCTTTAAGGACACTGAAGGGGAAGCTGGAAGGCAACCAGTTGCTGCGGTGTGTCCTCCTACTACATACAAACAGTGCTTAAGTTCGGCAGAGCCATGCCCAAACCTAGCTACCAGCATGGGAGCAGCCTTCGACCACTCCTCGTGAAGGGTGTCATACACCCACACGTCTTTGGAGACTCCATTTTCTGACCCTCGTCCCCCGGTGATATACACTTTGCAGCCTATGGCACAAGCGCTGAACTCTTTCCGTGGACTTGGTATGTCAGCCTTTGGAATGATCTCCTTCGCCTTTTGGTCCACCAGGTACAGCTTGTCACACATAAAGGTTTGGCCACCCAAAAGAAAAAGCGAATGGCCAGTTTTACGGGGTCTGGCACACAAACTAGTGACCACTCCATCATTCTGTAAGATTTTTAACTTGCATCTTATCGATTCTTCTACAATCTCTTTGCTTTTTCTTTGCTTGGTGATAAGTTCTTCCATGGCCACATTCTCCATAAGGTATATAGCTGGCAAGAGGGCCAGTCTCACTGTCTGCAGTAGCTCGGGCAGATAACAGTGGCGCTTACTCAGGTCATAGTTGACCCAGTTGATAGCTGATTCATATACCAGCCTTTCATCTTCAGTTTCTAATTCTTCACTGGAAAGGAGCTGCACTACTATGTCTTTTGGCAGCTGGAGGAAGTCTTCGCTTTTACTGATGCTCTGGAAGTTGCTCAGGCACATCCTCCAAGAGAGTTCATAGAGCTTGGTGCACTGGTGAGCATCTGAGAGCAGCAGCATGCCGAGACAGTTGGTGGGATGAAGGTTTTTCTCCAGAAATTCTGCACAAGCATCCCGAATGTCCTGAAACTCCAGCATGTCGCCGGCCTCCAACAGCGACTCCGCGTTCTCCTCGTTGATGATAACCCTGGAGGAATATGCGTAGTCCAGAAGAAGCTCCAAGACTTCCGGGTGAATCGAATTATGAAAGTTGACTTCACTGTCCTGGCTCTCCTTCAGCCCTCCGCTGAACATTGCTTCAAAATAGCGGCTACAAGCAGCTAGAACGGCTCTGTGGCAGGGGAATGACCTGTTCCCAGCATGGAGAAGTACATCTGTAAAGAGACGCTGCTGACGCAGAAGGTTCAGGTGAGTAAGGACACTATCAGCATAGGATGACTTGTGGAACAAGTATATGTTTATGGAGCCAGTACTGGCCCTAGATTTGCGATTTTCATGCATGCTGACTGACATTTTCTTTCACACCTATAAACAAAGAAAAAAAAATTAGTAAGATTAATGAGACTGTTAAATTCATTACTAGTTTTACATACCATGAAGAATATCTATTGTTCACTATAAGATGGGAAAAAAAAGCCTTAATTTATAGATGAGTGGACAGAGAATTGCATCTACCTTTGGCTGTGGTTTTTTTTTTGTGAGATGAGTTTCATAAATGACATACTCTAAATTTGTTGCCCAAGAGCAGGTTTATCCTGGGAAACCTGATCTCCAACTTTCATAGCAATACAGCAAGCAAGTAAGTCAGAGGAGAAAGAAAAGGAACCAGGACTGATTTTCTCACCCTTCCCCAACCTAGACCAGCTGATTCATTACATATGTACACATGCACATGCTTGAAACATTCTCCTGCACTGAATCATAGCAGGAAGAGCTACCAGACAGAATACCTAAGGAATGTCAAAAGCTGCAGGGGGAACAAAAACGTACTAATCCCATTAGGAAGCTTCCCTTTGGTATAATGATTCCATATGCAACAGCAAAGAACAAAAAAAGGGAACTTTAAAATAAAAACCTAGCAACGATCATAAACTTACACTTGTGAAACTTTTAAAAAAAATACGACGAGCGAATTTTAGAGATTACATCTTGACCTCTGCCAGTGGCCGCCTGTTATAGTGATACAGCATATACACGGGCAGAGTCAGCAGAAAAATGTGTTTTGACTATCAACTGAAGTCACCAAGGCATCACTTCTGAAGCTACCTCAAGAGTCAGGTACTCAGAGCACAAGCCATTGGTTCATTCTGAGGTTTGGAGGAGACATAAAACACAAGACATATCCTATCCTACCTTATTCCTAACACAGTGCTGTTCGATCCCTGTTTGGAGGTGAATGTTACTGTTATCTGCCATGATACGCAGGTCTATGTATGATTACAGCAGCAAGTTTCCAGATTTAATTAAGAGTCAAGCCAAAACAGTATGGAGCATAGGGAAAGGGAGGAATATTGGCAGCCATATAAAGCTAATGGCCAAAAAGCCACAGTCCAAGTAATAGGAGGTGAAGCATACAGCGCCCAGTGCAAGCTGTGGCTGTGACCACTATTGTAATAACCTCACTTCTCTCTCTCCAAAATGCAGAGGAAGCTTGGAGAAAAAAGAGAACCAAACTTCCCTAATTACTATGATATTCGCATGCCCAGAGTCCCTTTTACTGCACCTTCAAATAAGGAACAGGGCAAAAGCCTACCTGGGAAGTGCCCAATGCTCAAAGTCAGAGCATGACCTGGAGCCATCTGTGTAGGTTTTTAATGTGGATGTACTTCCCTCTCTCACAGACTCATATTACTAAGCATGCTTAAGCAGTACAGAACTGTACAACTCGATTCCCACATTTCATGCTTCAAGATGACACAAGAGCTTTACGAGCCTCAAAAAAAAAAGCATTTTAAAATAAATACATTTATTTTTCTAGATTCACATGACCAGAACCTTTAACAAAATCAAAACCATATATAATTAATTTGGGCAGCATTTTTTGGACTCCATTTCAGACCAACCGATTTGTGTATATGGAATATACAACACCTGCAGATTAACTGCAGCATAGCCAGTACCATCCTCCTCGCTAGCTGTGCTAACGTACAGAATAATTTATTTGTCACATCAAACAGTAGGTTTGTGACACACCTTTCCCTTCAGTCACAACAAAAAAGCCCCTCAAGCCCACATTAACTAACGAACAAAGGGACACCTTACTGCAGAAGTACCGTAGCCCATTTCCTTTAATCTGGAACATGACTTCCTGATGAAACTTAATTGGGATTGAAAAGAACAAGCAACACAGCTCAGTACACAGTGCTCAATCCCAAATCCTCCAAAACAGAGAGCAATCCTTCCCATCAGAGCCACAGGGCACAGTATCTGTCTCCCTCAACCCTGCAAAAGTTTGGAAAGTTATTTTACCGATGCTCCCTAGACCAAGCTATTAAATGCACTAACACTAAGGAAATGCACTATTTTACAAGGAAAATGAAATTACCTTTAATGCAATTGTATTGTCTGGCAAATAAAGACTCAGATGGCATTCAGGGATCCTGAGCACTAATCTCAGGCTAAAATTACCCAATTAATCTATAGCCGAAAAGATTACACTGACTATATACAGGTTGAAATCTGCTGGAACTGAAGGATTACAGAAAGGGTCATGGCTTGAAATACTAGTACATAAACAGTTTGGAGACACAGATGGGAAGGTGAACCTTTACTGGCAAAGCAGCCCCTGCAAAATTTTAAAACTTTTCTAGGCACTTTACCATTTTAAATGCTATTATGATGCAGTGCAAAGCATTCACTGGTTCTCTACAGATTGGCTTTCCTCACACTGAGGACCTACTCCTGCAAGGTTTCCTTGCCAGGGAGCAGGACAGGAGCTAAACACCCACTGATCAGAGACAATAGAGTCACCAGGATATGAAGATGCTCATTGCCTGCCTGCCGCTCTCCATCCCAATTAAGTAAATGTGTAGACATCACCGTCTAGGCATGTCAGGATCTCTATGGAAACACAGTTCCTCTCCTTTCCCCCCACATATAGGGGGAATTCAGAGTATACTGAAAACTTTCTTTTATCATGCACACAGAGTTCAGAAATAGGGCAGGTAAAGTTCATGTCAGAGGCTGGGCATTCAGGTCTTTCAGCAGGCTCTGCACTCCTGCAAGCACCACTTGCTCAGCATCACTCAGAATGAGCCCATAACCACAACAAAATAAAGGGAAACATAAAAAACCCACCCTGCAATTACGTGTACGTTGGAGGCCACTAAGCTACAGACCATATGCAGAGAGGAAGAACAGATCACTGCACATTACCCAAGCCCACCCACAGCCATAGTAACGAACACCGCTGTAAAAAAAAAAAATTGTAAGAGCCACTCTCAAACAGCTACTGAATAAGGCACTCAGCGTTTCACCCCACTAAAATAGAAGACTCGGTCTTTCAGTGAGCAATGTCATTTCTTGCGAAGCACTTGCAGATTTCAGATTTCACGTATGCTGGTCTTTAACTGTTCTAGTAACATTGCCTTTATCACCACAATGTCATCTATTGAGAAGAATTCAAAGTATGCCAATTCACATTTAAGATAAGCTAACATATTTCCCCAAAGAGAACAAAGATACATATCTATACATATCTTTTTCCTCCACTGTGGTTGCTGAGATGAGCTCACACGTGGACTAGTTGAACAAACACCCTCACAAGCAATTACCATAATTTACTAACCGTCAGTGTTTCTGTAAAGATGTCCTTTTGCAGTTTCTGACAATTAGCTCAGTCCAGAATCTTTCAAGAATATTAAAATGCATAAATGACATCTCTGATTTCTCTATTTGGTGTTGGAAATTATGCAAGCCTCAAATACTTCAGCAGAGGTAATTTACAGTCAGTGAGCAAATGTTCATCTTGAATAGTATGAGTCAACTCCCTTCAGGCATTTTTTCCTTAGAAATAATAATATTTGTATGTAAAAGACAAGAAGGGGTCAGTAAATTACAGATATAGATTTTATCTAGGAACAGAGGTTGAACCAAGACTTTGATTTACAATTACACTTCAACAGGCTACTTGTCACAGCAGCCCAGTAGTAAGCACTACTTTAAGACTAAACAACAGACTCCCTGCCCTACTTCTTAACAGCTCTGCAGCATGCAGGTCTCAGCCTAAATCAAATGAAAAATTAAGTATTTTCAAATTAGTGACACATCTCTAATGTAGACTCATTGTAATACGACTCTGTAATTACATGGTGGTGGTTGCATTTTTGTTTAGAATCAGTGAAACGGCTGAAGGAGAGGAAATCTGCTAAACATACCATCGATTTAACTAACACCGCTTTCAATTGCTAAATCTGCAGCAATATTACCAGTTTTGCAGAGCCAAATCCTGACCCTACCTAAAGTCCTCTAGCACAAACCCAGTGGCTTCCGAGGACCTGCAGCGAGACGGAAAGCAGAACACACTGCTCCTGCTAAGAATGCACTACTGCTCACCACATGCAGACAAAGAAACCCAACTCTAAATTCCCCCCAGTTCACTCCATCATAACGCTAAACAACTCTGTCTCTGAAAAGAAACTTGCTGGGTTTCTTCCCAACCTGATGAAGAAACAGTATGAGGAGATAAAATGCATTTTATTTCCTTTATAGAGCAATAACCACGTGCAAAAGTTTCTGTGCCAGCGGAGGGAGAGCAGCGTCGTCACAGCCAGCTCCGGGAGCAGCGAGGCGCGCGCTCATTCCCCTGTCCTGCCTCACCCCCGCTGAGGGATGCTCCGGCCCGCCCGGGGCCCCGAGGAGGAAGCTGAAGCTCAGTCGGGAGGCGAGCAGCCTTCCTAACAGGAGCCGGCACTTTCCCAGGACAGCCGCATACCGAAGGCATTTAACGGCCACCGCGGGTCTACCCACCGGCGCCCAGTGCCCCGCTGCCTACAGAAGGGGCGATGGACCCTGGCGCTCCGGGCAGAGCGGAGGAGGGCCAGGCTCCGGCTGTGCCCGGGACCGGCAGGGCAGCCCGGCTCCAGCCGGAGCGACACGGCGGCACTCCGCGGGCGCGGACTTAGCCGCGCTGCAGGCAGCGCAGACCCATGCAGCGCCTGCCCCGAGCCTGCGGCAGCTCTGTCTCCCAGCTCGGCCCCCGCCGCCCGCCTCGCCGCCGTGCGCGGCAAGCGGAGCCGCCCCCCGCCGCTCCGCGGACCCGCGCTGCCCACCCGCCTCCCCACCGCGGCCAGCGCTGCAACAGGTCGGCGGGCACCGACTTACAGCAGCGGCTCCCGGGCGAGCGCGGACGTCCGTGTGCCTCTGCGGGCGACGCAGCGCCGCGCCACGCATGGGAGGGGAACGCGGCTGCCGGCTCGGCTCGGCGCGGCGGTCCGGCGGAGAGGCGGCCGGGCAGGCTGCGCCGGGCGGAGGTGGTGCCGCTGGCGGGAGGCGGGCCGCGGAAGGAGGGCGGGAGGTAGGAAACAGGGACGGAAGGAAAGGAAGAAGGGGGCGGCTGCTGCTGGCACCGCCGGCCACAGCTCTGCCCCGGCGGCGGCGCGGAGACAGGGTATATGGGCTGGGGGGCGGGGGAGCGTTTATGCAAAGCGGGTGAGTGACAGGCGGGGGAGGGACAGGAGGGCGCGGGCAGCGCTCTCCCATGGGCTGCCGTCCCGGCCGGCGGCAGGGAAGGTGCAGAGGTGCCCCCGCGCCGCCCCGCCGGGGGCTGCAGGACGGTCTTCTCTGCAGTGGGCGTCCCGCACCGCACTGCACCGCGCCGGCACGGGACGGGACGGGACGGGACGAGCCGAGCCGAGGCGGCGCGGTGGCCCCGCGGGGTTAGCCGGGCAGCTCCTGCTGTGCGAACCAGCGCCGAGCTGCGCGCTCACGGCGTCTACAGCCCGCGCTGTAAGGCGAGCGGTGCCGGCGGGGCGGTCCTCCGCGGAGCGAGGCGGGTGTTCCGCGGGGGACCGGGCTGCCAGCGCCCGCAGCGCTCGGCGTGAACGAGGGGTCGCGCCGCGCTCTGCAGACACCGCAATGACTGCGCTGGGGGGGAAAGCCGCGCGGAGGCTGCGGAGCCGCGCGGAGGGGTCCGAGGGCTGCGGGCGCCGGGGGCTGCGCTGCCCCTGGCCCGCATAGCGTGCCCCGCCGGCCGCGGCAGCTCGGGCGGCCGAGCCTGGGGAGAAGCCGAGGAAAGCCGCCGCTGAGGAGCCCCTCCGCAGCGTCCCGGGGAGCGGCGGGAGGGCCCGAGGGAGGCCGGGGCCCCGGGCATCGCGGGGGGCCGGGCACCGCTCCCGGGCGCTGCCAGCAGCGCCGCGGGGCTGCAGCGCAGCGGGCTTGCATTGCGCTTTCGTGAGGCCTTCACGAAAGAGAGCTACAGCTTCGTAGCTGCATGCTGGAGTGCTACAGCTAAGCCTGGCTTTAATTACCAATTAACAAAGTATGAGAAAAACGCACTTGTGCAAAAGGCCAATTTCAAAAATAAACATCTTCTAGACATAACAGCAGTGTTTACATAATGGGATTGTAATGGTATTGTAATGCAGCTCTGTACAAGAAAAATACAGGATACCATACTAAACATTGTACATATTACTAATTTACCATTTGCTAATACCATTTAAAACAATGGTATTAGTCTAAAGAGGCTTCAAGGAAGATAAGAACAATTACTGTATTCCCACCAGCAGGAAACTCCTAGCTGCATATAATAGTTTGGAGAATTCGTTCATTCCTCATAATGAAATGTCACCAACATTTCTCCTCTTAGAAAAAGCCCTGCAAGCAAGCAATTCACTAACATGCAGAGAGTTACTTCTGTTGCTGTTGCTGGACTCCAGAGTCTGCAGATAAGCACACAATCAGTGTACAGCAGGACACGTCTGAAATTCCAGAGAGCCTGAGGGCACACCCAAGCCTGGAGGGCGTGGCTGAACAGGGAGCAGATGAAAGAGTAATTTGTTTCATAGATTATTTCTTTTTACAATATTGTTTGATTATGACGTGAAGTATTGCAGATTGCAAGGTCTAAAAGTGCTGCACATCTGTATGTAATAAAGTGTGTTTCAAAGCTGTTTAGGTGTGAGAAGCTGCTGGAAATTGTAAACGACCTCACGCAAGGGGTATTCACGGACACCATGGGTCTAATCCCGTGCTCACTTGAGTCATGTAGCTCTAGAGGATTTTGGATTAGACTGTCAATGTTCAACCTTTGTCGCACATTGTGTTGTTCATATTATGAGTCCAGGCTTTTCCTTTCATCATAACATTTCCCATAAAATGCCTTGATCCTGTTTTCTCCCATTTTCCCCAGTAAAACCTGTAGAGATTCCACCCAAATCCTGTTCCCTTAGAGCTAATTCCATTATGGTGAATCTTCCATAGTCAGAAAGTCAGATATATCATCCTATGCAACTGAAAACACAGCAATGCATCACTTCAGACAGTGTCAGGACAAACTTCAAACAGGCAGAATTATCACCATGAGTGAAAAACAGAAACTGTAGAAGAATATTACCTCATCTATCACTCAGCAACATCTGAACTGTAAAACTGATTTTGAGCATGGCTATGAGGACTGGTCAGTGAAGAACAAGGTCTGTAGTGAAGACAACATACAAGGCTTACACAGCTGCCCACAGGACGCAGATGTGGGCAATACTCTGCATGAACAGAATGAGGCCATAACTTTGTAAGAGAGTGACCAGATGAAGTACTAATCTTCCGTGTCCTCCATAAAACGAGGAACCTGTTGAAGTTAATCAGGGCAGAATGATTGGATGAAGCTGTACATCATCTGTTGCGGAAACAACTGCACAGCCAGACAGCCTCTCTGTGTGCATGTAACTCAGCGCATATGCACTGTGTAAAGCAGTGCTACTGGTGGGAGCAAAGAGAGAAGGAGAAGAAAAAGTAACTCCATAGTCCTCTGCCTGTAATTCCACACCTGGAACGCCTACAAACCACAACAGCGGTTCTCTTGAAGGTACTCACAGGAGCTCCTATTTATGCTCAGGTGACAAAGAGCATCTAAAGGGCCTCTGCTCCTTTCTGCACGGGAGTTAAAACTAGGTAACTCTGGCTGAATACAGCTTAGAACACATTTAGAATAAGAGTGCTTGTATGGCTAGCATGGAAAAAACACTCAAGAAATTAACCTGGTACAAAGCGAATCTTTGGCCTGGTTTATGTTGGTCTAAGAACTAAGGTGACATTTAAACACAGTTCCGGTTAAGCCAGTTTTGTAGATGGGCCAATCTGTATTTTGACACTGCTGAAAACAAAGCTGGCCTAGCCTATCCCAGGACATAGTTTAACATGCCCACTGAACTAGTTTAAACATGTTTCTCCTAGTATTCATGTGCCAGGATAGATAGGATCTTTGAAGTGTTGCTAAATATCATGATTTTGTCACAAATCACAAGATAATTGGCCCTTTTCTCAAAGCCCCAGCTTCTAGAGTCATGTGAAATTGATAATCTCTTAGGGTTGGTTTTGTTGTTTGTTTCTTATAATAAGGTGTCTGAAAAAATGACAATGTGAAATGGAAGTGTGGCCTTCAAAAACAGAAAGTGTGCAGAACCCCAAATATTTTCAGGTTTCATCTCTGGAATTCTAAGAGCCACGTTTGACTCCAAAACAATCAGGGTAGCAGAAACTTCTTTGTTCAACTCAAATCCAGCTTGCTATGCAGAGAAGCACTGCTGTTTTAACTAAATGAGTTTCACCTCGCACTGTATTTAAATTGGTTTGGCTTCTGTGTTGAGACAAGTTCTTGGATCCTTGAATGTATAGCAAACTTTATAATATGGCTTTATTGACACTTAAACATTTTGCAGGCATACCTATGTAGCTAAAACATCTTCCAGACTGCTCTAGCAACACCAGCAAGAGTTCTAATGCCTGCAGAGCTGTAGCAGCAATATAATCCATTTACCACTGTAGGTTATTTCATTCAGGAGATGGAAATACATTTTTTGTTTTGTTTTGTTAGTATCAGCTGCATCTACAGTAGCAGGGTTTGCCAGTACAGCTATCTTGGCAACCCTTTTAAATGCAAACAAGCAGTATGTGCCCGCAGCACAGGCTGAGATCTCATTTTTAATGCTATTAAACAGCTGTGTCTTGGGCTTTTGCCTTGTTAGACTCTTTTTAACCACATTATTTTGTTCAACTGCTAAATAAACAGCATGGGGTTAAATGTATTAGTGTAATTTATCTTCATTCCTTCCTAATTTACACTTCGAATGAATTAATTAGAATGATCTAATTAACACTGTACAATAGCGGTGCCAGTGCCAGAAATCTCCCAGGGGGATGGGGCCAGGAACACCCCTCAGTGACCCACACCTGCTTTTCTTATCATTTGCCTTTGATGGGCTTTTCCAGCCTGGCCTGCAAACAGAGGTTTGGGCTGATACAGCCCAATGTAGTACAAAGCTTGTTTAGTGCCAAAGACATATTTAAAGTGTTTGATGGGAGATCAACATTCAACAATTATGCCAGCTTGCCCACTAGTTCTGAGGGGAGAAATGCCTCTTTGCCCTGTTCTCTTTTTCTCACCTCTATGTGTGTTTATTTTTTGAAAGGATTACGTTCGGTCAGGCTAGCCCTTTAGATGTCATTCCTGCATGGCAGTTCAGACCGACAAGACAATACCTGCTGCTGTCTAAAAACTAGCAGTGCTAAGGGGCAAGTGTTGGTGTATGTGACATGTAACTGCTCCTCTCCAAAACATCTCTATTTCATCAGTGTGACAAATGGTTGTGAGGTGTAAGCCCCTTGTCACTTGTAAAGTATATGAACACTGGCCCATTTGAAATCAGTGAGTCATCTTACATGTAAGAGATAGGAAAAGTCAGGCCTTGGATTCTATTTAAGGCTGAATATGTTTTGTACAAAAGATTTTCAGAAGGGTCAATTTGGCTGTAAAATAACGTTATAGATGTGGATAATATCTGGAGTGAGAAAGATTTTCACCTGAGGTTTCTTAATCCTTAGAGGAAATCCTTGGGAAAGCCTGACTATTGCATCTAGTCCAGAATTCACAATTCTGCATTATTCCAGCAGTATGTGCTTATACAGAAAAGTAGTATTGAGAAAAAAATACGTCTCAGACTATAAGGAGAAGCCACCCACTTCTCTTTTGTACATAATTCCTCTGTCCATCTTACCATTTTCCAGTTTGCCTTGCTCTCTAATTACTCCCCAAAACGTCTCTGCTACCTGACTTTATTTTTTTGCCTATTCCATGTTGCCTGTTCTCCCTCTTAGGAAGAAAAGTCTTTCCTGGTCAACAAAGACAACAGTGATGATGACCCACTTTTGACCAGGTTTGATTAGCAAGGGGTCCCAGTTATTACTGGTATGCAAACCACTTCCCACAGATACGTGGACCAGCACCGGACTGGGAGTCTCTTTGCTGGTGCCACTTCTGCCATCACTCATGATGACATTCAGCAAACGTCTTAGCATCTCACTCATACATTCATTGTCAGGAGATTTCAATTCCCTGTGCATATCTTTGCTGGCTATTCCCATCTCTGAACAGAGACTCCACAAAGGGACACTTCCTTACTTCTCTCCAGGAGCTACCTCCAGTCAGTGCAGACTCCAGGCCTTGCAGCAACTTCTCTTTGCTTCTCTCTTGCTAAGTAGCAGTGGCCCCCAGTGGTGACAGCTAAGCTGGCTTCTCATTTCGAGTTTTCCCACTCCGTAATGAAAAGCCTCCATGCTGTAACAGAAACTCGGCCTAAGGACATGTGAGTTCCTCACATCTTCCAGTTCTGCAGGGACTATGGGCCAGTTTCCCCTGACCCCTTTAACCCCCCAAGACCTAAGCTTGGAACGGACCAACGCCAATGAGCCTCTGAAAATAGGGCTGTACCTTATATTATTCACTAAATGTTTAGTCTTTAAGAAGGGACTAGGTAATTTGAACAGAGGACAGTGTGTCATCTAGGGAGACCCCTAAATGATGGAGAATTTTTGCTTGTCTTCATCTTTTATATTAGTATTGAAAGCGGAAGACAAAAAGGTATTCATGCAAACAAATAGCTTTGGCTTTGTAAGGACAGGAATACACATCTCAGTAGCTATTCTTACATTCATGAGTAGCACTACACATTTAAGTACAAGGTATTTAAGGACTTTTAATACTTAAGGACTATTTAAGGACTTTTATTCAATGTATTTAAGGACAGGGATTTTTGACATGAGATGGGAATACACATACTTTATTTGGTGGTGCAACTTTGAGTTACTCAAGTCTGAAAACACAGACATGTATGTCTCCAAAAATTTACATTTTAGCATGGTGACTTGTTACAGTATTCCCGTCACTTAGATCTATTTTGCCCTCAAGTCAGAAGGGAACTAGCTCTTCACCTCTTCAGGCCTGAAGGGAACTAGCTCTTCACCTCTTCAGGCCTGCTGAAGAGTCAAGCCATACACTGAGAGATGCCCGAAAAAAGAAGGCAATGCATAGGAGCTGAAATGCCCTGACTGCGTCATATACTTAGGAGAGAGCTTTGGATTTCTTCAGATGGATAAGAGCAAACAGGAGAGAAAAACTGTTTTTGCTCCTTCTGTTTTTTAGTGCCCAGGGGACATTGAGCTAATCTGTCCTTATGGATATATAACTAGATCAGGACCTTGGGTGTAAGTTCAGGTTGTTCACCTGCCAAAAATCTATGTCTCAGTGCTACGATCATCCACTGTACCAAATTAAAGTGACAGCCAACAGATGACTCGTAGTCATGCTTTCCATCATCATATACATACATCTTAGAGGACTAGTTTCCAAACTACAGGCCATAAAGTCATGGGAAGTGGTCCACAGAACCAAAGTAAACTGTGAAGTTTATATTATTTCCAATTCAAAAAGTATGATGATAAGAGTGCATGAGAAATTTGGAAGGTTAACATGGTTTGTTGGGGACCACTGCTTTAAAAAGACACATAGTACAGAATTTCCTGATTGTTATGGGTTTAGGACAGATCCAGACAAGTATTTTAAAGCAAGCTTGTTTGTGTAAGTAGGGCTTTATTAATTTTCCTGCTGAACAATTCACCACAAACATCTGAAACAGCGTTAATAGTAGTTTTGAGGCCACATTAATTCTGGATATTCTTAAATAGCATTTTTACAGATACTTAAGAACACTTAAGAAAGGAACACTTTTGAAGGCTCTTGGCAGAACATGAGAAGGTTAAAATAGAGTCTCAGTTACCTAGTCTTATTCTGTGAAGCTTGATGATTGTGAGGACTAAGTAATCTGATTCCAGACATTTTAACAGAATGAAATGTGTCCTATGGAGTTGGTATTTCTGTGGTTTAGATCTAACTTTTGAACATGTTGCCTACAGCAGGGGTTGTTTCCCAGGAGTTCTTATATGCACAAGTAGCCTCAGTATCCTCATCAGCCTATGTCTTGTTTAATGAGAAGGACTTAAAAGGACACATTTGCTTGTTTTAAAAGACTTGTTCATGTACTCTCTCGAAGCTTTTATTTGAGACTTTATTGTTCTTGTGTACAAAGGAAACCAGTGAATTGGATCCTGCCACAGAGCCCGTGTGTTATACAAAGGTTTAAATCCTTCATGGTGTTGGTTTGAATTTTTTTTAATCTTTTTATAAGCAAGCCTTTGTAGAAGATGAATTCACTATTGGTGCAGTGCTGCAGCAAAAATTTTTTTAAAAAGAAAAAACAGTTCATGAGTGAAGAATTGTCACATCATAATAGGCAAAATCTTGCAAGTTTCACTTTCAACAGTGAGGGGAAACCAGATTTCTTGAGAGAACTGTATTCCAAAAAGGCCTGTTACCTCTCTGCTCTAAATGTTAATTTGGACGATTTAGTTAAGCTGAAGTAGAAGGGCTTAAACTTGGAAGAGTGTAGTGCGGGCAAAGCTTCAAAATTTTCTCAATACAGTCTATGTGGCATTTACTCTGGTTATTGATTTGCATCTTCAAAGCTCTGCTTTATTTTAGGCTAATGGAGTTTAATTAGAGATCTGATTGCTGCTGAAAGTAGTGAAAATGAAACTGTTGATGTTTTATTTGAGCTAAACACTTTCTGGCGATTTTCCCAACCTCCAGGACATGTCTGAACATGTTTTTACTTTCCTATCTGAAGAAGGAGCCACTTGGCATGTCAACATATGTATATTTTGGCTTAAAGAAAAGACAGTAGTTTGGAAATACAAAAGACAAGCTTCTGTCTTTTGTAACAGGTCGTGTGTTAAGATGTAAAAGAGGTAATACATTAAATTAGAAAGAATTTGAAGTGCATAGTTGGAAGATAGCTAACTGATCATTGGGCTTTCTTAAAGAAATGGGCTAACTGGGCTTGTTTAAAGAAATGTATTTAAGGTTTCAGTTAACAGGCAATTTCCTTTTCAGAACCTATTTTTATCTGTATGTAAACTTAGAATTTTGCTTAAATAGAATAACAAAGCCTGGTGACTCACCACATCCAAATAATTGATTGGAAGAAGCATTGGGTTTTCCTTACAGGAGCAATGCGCATTCAGCTGTGGAAGCAATCATATCCTGTGCTGGCTAAAAGATCAGAAGATTCCCACTAGTACATTCTCTAGACATCTTTGAAATTCATTGCTTATTGTGACAAACTGCACATATCACAAGTATTCTGGATAGAAAAATACTTGCAAGCTTTGTCATATCACAATAAACAGATGGGGGCAGGGGCTGGCAGCCTTAAGACAGTGGTCCTCACATAGCAGTTGTCAAAGCACACATAAATGGATTTTGTAGTTCAAAAGTAATAGTTCACCAAAATAGCTAAGCAGATATCTCTAAGTGCTCAGTAGCTTGTGTGAAATGCCAGTACGCTTAAGGCGCACGCGCGCGCACACACACAAGCCCAGCCTTTGGTATGCACAAGCCCAGCTAGAACATGTGTTTGTACATGTGTAGTCTCATTTTCTTAGCTAGAAACAAAAAAAAAGAAATTTATGGATGACCAATTATATGAAAATTCATAAGATTTGGAAATCTGGCTTCAAAAATTTCTCAAGCAAATTTCACATGTTCATTGTTCATATGAAGATAGAAAATACCTAAAAATCTCAATAAATGTTAATACAACTGCCAGATTTTCATGCAAATGAAAGCTGCATGCATATGCTAACAGAATCCTAAAATTTGCCTAGAGGATTACTTGAGCTCCTATGACTAAGATACTTTGGAAAGTCCTTCTATTCTCTTCTGCTCAAGTACATTTCAAGACGCTTTCCTTCTGCTGCAGGTCTTTGAGATTTCTGTACGCTAAATGGGGAGAAATCTTTGAGGTAAGAAATATCTGACAAAAATCATAAGTGGTTTCATCAAATGCCATTGATTTTCCCAGATCACAGTCAGATCAAAAGAAAAAAAAATTAAAAGAAACAACATAGAATTCTCCTTTATGATTGAAACAGCAGATTCCATACAGTTTTTATAAAATCAATAAATAAAATTATTTTACGTTGCTTCTCTGAGCAGGTCTAGTGAAGATGTGTTTCTGCAAGAGAGCTGTGTTGTCCAAGAGCAAGAGTTTTAAATTTTCTAGAGTTCCTATGTCTTATTTCCTACCAAATAACATTAACGTGTGAACTTCTAAAACATGCATTAAGTAATGCGATGTGGTTTAGCTTTTTCATGCTAATGCATCTCAATAAACAGACTATAGAAATGAAAATACATTTAAAACACAGGGCTCCCAGCGCATCCAAATATAAAGCATAAAATTTAGTCTGTGATCTTCAGAGTAAATTTAAACAAGGACTAATCTTTAGACTCCGTAACTTGTCAAATTTTTTTAGTATATCCTAAATATTCTGAATATTTTAGCATACCCTGATATACTGTATGAGAAATAAACTCAAAAAATCCAGTCCATTGTTTTAAGGGACCAAAAGAAGAAGATCCTTTAATAATTTATTACTACAACAAGGTTTGTAAGAAGAGGAAATCTCTTCAAACTTTCATTCTTCTTCTAGTGTTATAGTTACAGCACCGGAACTATTACCGTAGAATTACCATCACGTTCAACTGTTTACTTGCTAGGTACAATGCTTTAGACACCTCTGTTTAAACCGTGACAATCGTGAAGTCTGGGCTGAGTTCTGCTGCCATCTCCCTCTCCTCTCCCTCGCAGCGAGGTGGCAGATGCCTGCCCCAAGTCAGCACCTCTGCGGGCAGGGCGGGACACGAACAAGCTCCCTGTCTCTGGCTGGGAAACAAGACATGGCACTAGGCAAGGCAAGAAACTGCCCAAAGCGCGTGAGAAATGATGTTAAACTCACTGTTTAGGCAATCCCTTATCATGAACAACCATCAGACATCTGCAAAAGGATCGGGTGAATCCTGGCTTCATTGAAGACAGTAGACAGATGATCGGAGACGTGGTTTTGTCTCACTAATTATTACAGTGCTAGGCAATTAAGTTTAGTGAAACAGACATGCATTTATATTACCTAGGCTCACAAATGTAAAAGTAACTCCACCCTTCCCTCTTTAAATACATCCCTCCTCCTTTTTTTATTATTACTTATGGTACAATTACTTATTCTTTATAGATAAGCACATTCTTAAGGAAGTCATGACAATGGTATTTTTTCCTTTCTTGTTTTCTGCATGTATTTATTTCTCTTTGCACATTCCTGCCTTGCTCCATCTTGGCATAGCGCATTCAGGCTATGTCCTAACTGTTAACAACATACATTTCTCTTAGCTGCCCTCCTAGCTTAGCAGTATTTGTCCATAAAGGTAAAAGGAGCTGCAGAGAGGGGAGCCTGCCAATTGCACAGCCAAAATATACTCAGTCACACCCTGGTAATGGACTGATTTTGGAAGGATTGCACAGATTCCACCCCGATAGGTTTTGGTACCACACCCCCTATCCAATCCACTTATTTCAGTAAATCCCACAACCATGAAAAGATAGGTCTGACCTGTTAATGCCTGCAGGCATAGTTGTCCACTCTACCCTGATGTGAACCAACAGATAAACTCGAAAGTTTCTGAAGCACATTTTCTCAACATCATTCATTTAAGACTAAAACCCAGCTTCTGTGAAGTCAATGGGAGTTTTGCCAGTGAATGTCAACACCTCTGCTATTTTATTCCTTGGCTTCCTAAGCAGGAACTGCCAATCATGCTGTATTACACAGTAATTTTATTAGGCATCCAATCGTGCTTTCAGTAAAGTACAGACAAGTTACCCTTTGCCTTTGCCGGCAACAGAATCAGGCGCCTTTAGCAAACCACCAGATTCTCTAAATGTTTCTTTCGTTGGAAGACTCAACTCTAAATGACTTCAAACCATTCTGACTTCAAACCATTCTGACTTCTGAACTGATAAACTAAAACATTATGCTATCACATATACGTAGTATCAAACTCCTGTCTGCAAGCCTATTTTCTGACTTTTTTCCCCTCTTTCAGGACTTAAGTATTTTCCTATTTCCTTCTGAATAGCAAAGCCTGTAAACTACACATTGGTAGATTCTATGTTATATCATTCTGCACAACTAACATGAAGTATCAAGAAAACATAAGATAATAAAAAAATCCAAGTCTCATTTTTCATCAGAAGATCAACTTGAGCTTTTTAAAAATGTGTAATTATTACTTCAGACTCTTTGCCTAGAGGTAAGTATTTTGCCTGAGATGTCTTTTTGTCTGATTATTTTTAAAAAATAATCATCTACATATGTCAAAACATACGGCTAATGTTATTAGGCAATCTTCTTAAAATATCGGCACCTTGGCACAGCAGCTCTTGGCAGAACTGAAAGCAGTAGACAGATATGGCTTTAAACTGTCTTCCTCTCTTTGTTTCCCTTTTTCCAGTTCCAGCTACAGCCAAGGCAAAAAGCCACCTCCAAGCTTCTTTTCATAGCTTTTACATTCAATAGCCCTCAGGGAGGGAAAGCAGAAAAATGGCAGTACATGTGTGCTACTTCAGGAACATGAAATGTGAGTAGCACAAGTCTTCTCCATCCAGGAGTTTGCTTTAAAGCCATTTCACACTATCAACATGGGTAGACGCAGTTCTAAGCACAGGGTGCCATTTGACTGCACATTCCCCCTAGCCACACAATTGATGTGAACAAAGCTGGCTTTCTAAGCACTCTTCAGCTGACCAAACATAGTGTTGAAAATTATAATAATAAAAGGTATTATAGATTGATGTAGTCTATTTCTGATACCATTTATTCGTAGCAGTACTATGAAGAACATTTACACAAAGTACCTCAGGTAATACGAGTAACTAATGACCACAAGAAGCAGGAGTTAAATAACATGATCTGACCACTTCTTCTGACAAATTAAACTGCAAATGCAATACACAAGTCTTAGAGCTCACTGAACAAAAGAGATTACTTACAGACTGCCAAAAAAGAAAGCAACATCTGTTACTGGGGTCTATACAAAGAAAATATTACTGTTTAAATGCAATCAAAACTGTTCTGCAGCTCTTAAAATCCACGGTTCACTTTAAATGTATTGGGGTTTTTTTTGAAACTTGATATTTTGTAAGGTTTTCTTTATCTCTTAAAAAAAATGTTTCTCCAAAATATTTCACAATAAATCTTGAAATTCTTTTCAACAGGTCTTACTCAGTATACTAAGCAATACTGCTTACAAATATTTTTTAGTTACATTGTGGTAGCTCTTTGGGTCATGAATCAATGTTTAGTCATATCTTTCTTTGAGACTCTCCATAGTCATAGCTTTCAGATCACAACTCTCAGGCTCCACACTGCACTTCTAAATGAAATATCACAATAAATTAAATATTCACAGTAGAGATTAGGGGCTTGGGGAGGTGTGTGTATCAATAACTACATTGATTATGTATTAAAGGATTGATCATTCATTCATTTTATCAATACACAGAAAGTTAAAAATATTTCAATTCTAAAGTCTTTCTTATCTACACAGCACTTTTAAATATAAACTCCATAAATTCCATAGCATTTACTCTGCACTTCCCCATTAAGTGATTAAATTAATTTTGAGAGCTGAGATTCCTCAAGTGAGACTAAAGTATATCAGAATATCTTCTTTATTGTGTCAAAATCATAGAATATTGGCTGGAAAAGGTCTTTGGAAGTCTCCAGTCCAACCTCTTGCTCAAAGGAGGGTTACTTTTGCAATTAAATCAGTTTGCTCATGGCCCTTTTGAAAATCTCCAGCCAAATTTTGAAAAATCTTCAAGAATGGAGGATATTAACTTCCTTCAACTCACTGATGATGATCTTGCTTATGCTACCCAGGATGCTGTTCGCCTTCATCGCTGCAAGGTCATACTGCTGACTCAGGTTCAACCTGCTGTCCACCAAGAGACCCAGTCCTTTTCTGCAGAGCTGGTCTCTCACCAGTCAGTGCCCATCCAATGCATGGGGTTTTTCTGCCTCAAGTGCAGGACTTCACACTTATTGTTGTTGAACTTGTTCCTGCTTGTTTCATGGTTGCAAGGTTCCATGGGTTTGTATATGTCCGGCTTATTTAAGTATTTCCTAATTTGATCCTCCTCTACTGTGGGTGATCTCTCTCTTCTCCAAACTTCACTAGTAGTAAGAGAAACCTTATTAGAATAGAACAGAACAGAACAGAACAGAATAGAATAGAATAGAATAGTTCAGTTGGAAGGGACCTACAATGATCATCTAGTCCAACTGCCTGATCACTTCAGGGCTGACCAGAAGTTAAAGCATATTATTAAGGGCATTGTCCAAATGCCTCTTAAACAGTGACAGGCCTGGGGCATCAACCACCTCTCCACCCGTTCCAGTGTTTGACCACCCTCTTGGTAAAGAAATGTTTCCTAATGTCAAGTCTGAACTTCCCCTGGCACAACTTTGAACCATTCCCAGGCGTCTTATCACTGGATTCCACGAAGAAGAGATCAGCATCTCCCTCTCCACTTCCCCTCCTCAGGAAGCTGTAGAGAGCAATGAGGTCGCCCCTCAGCCTCCTTTTCTCCAAACTAGACAAACCCAGAGTCCTCAGCCGCTCCTCATAGGACATTCCTTCCAACCCTTTCACCAGCTTTGTTGCCCTCCTCGGGACGCATTCAAGGACCTTCACATCCTTCTTAAATCGCGGGGCGCAGAACTGCACACGGTACTCCAGGTGAGGCTGCACCAATGCTGAATACAGCGGGAAAATCACCTCTTTTGGCCAGCTGGTTATGCTGTGTTTGATGCACCCCAGGATGTGGTTTGCCCTCTTGGCTGCCAGGGCTGACTCCTCTTGAGCCTGCTGTCGACCAGCACCCCCAGATCCCTCTGCAGGGCTGCTCTCCAGCCACTCCTCTCCCACTTGCTTTAAAACAACCTACAACATATATTTGGAAATACACATGTAGAGGATTTATTTGTTTGAGGAGATATTGCAGAGTAAAAACAATAACTAAAGAAGCTGTAAGAGAGATTTGACATTGACAGCTTTTCTACAGGTGATAATCATGGAAAAGGACATGGAACAGAAGGATTATAGCAAATGCAGAACATTGTAGGGTCGTATCACGTGGACAGAGCTCAATAGGCTCAACAGAAATGGGAATGGTAAATGAAAGAAAGTCGTAGGTGCCATTCTTGAAAAAGCAGTGATGATTCAGGCTGAAAATAGTAAAAACCTTAGACAAAGAAAAGGTGTAGAGGAGAGAACAGCTCAGTTACGTGCTTTTCAGGGCTGTTTGGAAAGTAACAATGACAAAATCAAGGTGGACAGGGTTCAGTGGAATCCCTTTTCCACTCAATAGATGCTCAATTCACCTAACTTGAAAATGCCATGCAAGACTATAAAAATGGAGACTGTGCAGCTGGCTCTTATGCAAAGCTGTTGTCTTAATGAGAAAATGTGAAAGGCTGAAGAATAAACGTAAAAGAATAATTATTTCATAGACCTGTAAATGTAACAAAACACAGTCCTAGAGAAGAAATAAACAACTCCTAGATCAAAGGATTCATAGATCACCTTCACTGGAGGAATAAGTAGAAATTTATTAGTTGCCTTTTTCTTTTTCTTTTTTTTTTGAAGCCAGCTCACAATAAGTATACAGCTCAATGTCAACTTAAATTACATCTACAGTTTTCTGACAGATTCATTTGCTTTTTCAGGTTTATGTCTAACACACTGACAGTTTCTAATCAATAGGAGACAATTCCCTTTGAGAGTTATTAAAATATACCTTGCATTTAAATGCAATAAAAAGCATGACTGAACATGCCTCTGTTCCTCATAACACATAAATACCACATCTGGTCCATAAAAAACATGCATTATACAGAGGTTGTATGAATGCCAGATACGTATTATTACATGGAACTGTTTTATCCATCTAGCCTAATTTCCAGATGTTTTATTACTTGTAGACAAGAGTATTGTCAAAACTGTTGCTGGAAGTCCATTTATTTCAAGAGGGCAAGGGATAGGGGTAGTGAGTTAAGCTACAGGAAATGTTTGCGATACAGTTAATGGCAAGTCATGTGACTGAATCATCAGTGCTATCATGTTTAAAGAGATGCACTTAAAAATTCAATTTCAGACTAAAATTTCAGTTGACTGCATTTTAAATATGCACTTACTTATTCTTCCAGCAGTAAATGGCACATAATTGCAGGTAATATTTACAAAAAACAGAGCAAGCAACTAATGGAAATGAAATAGAAACCATTAGTACAAAAGTTGCTGGTAACTATAACCATATCCAAAAACATATCAAGCAGTTAGCTAAAAATTCTGAAGACATTGAAAACTAATATCCTTTAATTCCTCCAATTTGGAATTGGGTTGTGAGATTTTTCTTGAGTTTTTTTTTGTCTGTAAGGAACAGAAATGTGTTTTCAAATATTATTTGAAATGAAAGCGACAGTTCTCAAGGAATCATATGACATCTGAAAAGCTTGTTTGGGTCCCCCACAAAAGTAAGGTTTTTAGTACAATAGTAGAAGTATGAAGAGGGGATGAAAAGGCATGTGAGATGAAAAGATGAGCGCATAAAGGAAAGGAAAAGCAGCAGACACTGTCATAAAAATGGTGTTTCACCAAGATGTCAGAAGAGACAGGGATAGGTTTAGTTTGAGCACAGCAAGGTAGGAATGAAGCAATTTTAAGAATGCCACTAGAAAGTAGGCACTAACGTAAGGGTTGGACAGTAGCTGCTAGTTTTCCTTGTAATGAAATTACATTTAATTAAATGCAGGATTGGGTTTAGTGAAGTACAAGCTATAAAGAGATGTGAAGATTACCAAATGAAAACACACTGATTTTTAGAATATTTGGTGTATCAGTATGACATTTCTGATTTGATCCCTGAAAAAAACCATAGAATGACTATAGTAAATTTACTTTACAATCCCATTCAAAATGGCATCATAATGTGGTCTCCTAACTTCTGTTTCTAAGAATTAACATTAATCCCAGGCTCTTTGCTGTCCTGTAACATTTCTTACACTGGCACTGAAAACCTAGAAGTTCCTCTCCTCAATTCATTGTGGGTCCTGTTTCAAATTACGTACTACTTCTCACACCATGCCTTCTTTTTTAGTAAATCCTGAGCAGCAGCACACCCATTTAAAAAATACCCAAACACCTCAATGCTCAGGTAAAGGGAGGCAGTCCTAATAATGTCTTAGAGAAACATGGAGGCTACAGTCGACTTCCCAGTTAAATGATTAATTTGACTACCTCTCCTCAAATTTACTAAACACCAACATTTAAAACAGGCTTACACTACATCCACTAAAACCTAGAAAAGATTTCTAAATTTCTTGAGATACTTAATGGCTGGGGGGTAAAATTAATTTCAGTCCTATGAATACCATGACCCCATAACTTGTCTTCCCCTGAAACCTAACATAGACTATAAACATCACCCAAGGCTTAGACAGGACTCAAAAAATGGGAAAATATTCATCATCCTGTCCATGAAAAATATGATGGTTACTCCACCATCACCAATAGTTCCTCAGAAATCAAGTTATGATGATGAATAACATACCCTACTTGCAGGTTAAGTATGTCCTGCTGCAGCTATTAGCCCTCTTCCCTAAAGACAGCTCCAGCAACTGCCTCATTGATTAGCATTTCAGCGGGCCCCTTAAACCAGTCAGAAAACTTGCGGTTTAGTGTACCACCACCTACAAGACTGGGACATCTAGAATTACAGACTGAGTAGCACAGCACAGGAGATTATCCTTGGTAAACACAAGACCCCTTGGTGGAAGTGAATAACCAGCTGAATGGCTTCTCAATGTGGTTTGTGGCCAAAGCCAGGTGGGTTCTCATGTCCCCTCTCAAAAGGTTTGTGTATAATGATTGAGATAGCTGCGATAAAACTAAGGAGGTAATTAATATTTCTCACTGTATGTATCATTCTAATCACTAATGCATTCCCTCCCCTTTCTCTTTCAAACTCTTTGTTCTTTTATAGTAAATAGAAAGCAATCTGGACAGAGAGCATGTCTGATTCTGCTTGTACAATGGATGGCTCAAAGCAGACAGAGTACACAGAAATATCCTGTACAAACACCACGAAGAAGAGAGAGACAATGGACTTGTGCAGTGCTGGAAGAAAAATACCCTATACATTCTCTGCAATGTTTCTGTGTTAGAAACGTAAGTGAATTGTTCCTTTTTGGATCCCAAAACGAAGCACTGGTTAAATTAATCTTGCGACTCTGCATGACTCCTGCTATTGCAAGTAAAAACAACTCAGCTTCTCTGCACTACTAAATATCCCTATTTGATCTAGGGATCAAATCTGTCTCTTAGAATATGTCTATAGCATATCTAACAGAATGAAATTAAACTTGACTACAGCAATATAAACACATAATAGTAAGAGAACTTAAAACAAGCAGCTTGTTACAAACATCACAAGACTTACACCTTTATGCTCAAAATGGATTTTTTTTCCAAAGCTAAGAATATAAGGACTATAAATACTAACAGTAGTGTTTATGTTAGGAGGTCTCCAAATACTTTGCAAAGGAGACACAGCTCTCCAAATATAACGTTAGCCAAAAACATGCTAACAAAGTCACAAAGATGGAACAATCCCAAGCTAAATCAGAACAGCTGCAAATTACATGGCAGGTAGAGCTGGCCTTATCCTCAGTCTTTAGAGTAATGCATTCACCTGTGTCCCACTATCAATTTTTATTGAAAGCATCTGCAACTTTTCACTACAACACTCTATTGTCCAAGAGAAAGACAAGTGTTGTTAAAAACAAAACAGGTTCCTCAAAGTTTGCCCCTCTGGGGATTTTTCAATATACTGTTACCTATATTATTGTCTAAAACATAGAGTATTCCTTTTGCAGTTCTTGTGAAATCTAAGGAAAAAAGGATATCCATCTATCTTTGATTTTCTGGACTAGAAAATATGTTTGCCTGTATGTACTCTGGGTTCTGTTTGCATACATGCTGTAATCCTAACACATGTTCTTGTTTCATTTTATAAGGACCAGTGGAAGGGTTTGTATCCACTGGCTTCTTTACTGCTCCATAAAGCATGCCTCTTCTGTAACCAAAGTTTGTGATAAAAATGAAATGAGCCTAAGGAGGATAATTCATACCTCCTTCCCCCGTATCCCCCATCCACTCCATCCTGCATTAAGAAGTCTGTATTTGACATTGCAAAAAAGGTTTTAGATTATTTTCTTCTTAACAGACTACCCTGCATGCAGCTTGCTGCTTTTCGGGATCACAGACCTGTTTTAAAACAATGGAAAATCAGTAACAATTTGCCAGCAGTGAACCAGAATGCACCAGATCTAGTTTGGCAACACACTAGAAGCCATAAGTGGTGGGCAACATTATCTGAGCTTTTGGACATACAGATACCAAATAGATATCGTAACACAAGCATCCCAAACATTTTCGGAGCATCTCTGCCTTTCACCTTTTGATAACCCCTTTCTGATCTGACTGCTCTTGGGCCAGAACTTGATTTATGGGACTTCACCTCAATGGAAAACCTGGAGCACTGAGTGACATCGCCCCCCTTTTTCTTCTCTTCTGCTCTCCCTACAATATTTACTCCCCTTCCAGGACCACATAAATGCAGTGGTAGCTCTGCTCCATGTCCAGGTCAGCTTTCCTGCACCCTACCTACCCTGGCACACCAAGGCACAGTAACAATGAAGCTGCAGGGTCTCTCTCTCCAGCTGCAACAGGGAGAGGCACAGCATGGCCAGGTGGCATAGAGCAGCTGAACCTAGTTAATGGTATCTAAGGAGGACAGAACACTATACCATTACGGTACTGTGCCTAATAACTTCGATGTCATACACATTTACCTTATTAATCAGTGCATATACTTCATTTAACTGTAGCGTATATTGGCAGGAAAGAATTTCAGTGCAGAGTGGACTAACACCAACACCAGATGAGGTCAGTCACAGCTTTACCTGGCCAAGCTCAAAAGCCCCTATGGGTGAAACACTATGGCCTCTCCAATAGCTTGTTCCAGTGCTGCACCAAAGAAGTTACCAGCATGTACCGATGCACCAGGGCTATTCTATCCCCTCACACTTCTCATCATTGAAGTTCATGAGTTTTCTGTTAGTCCAATCCTTAAGTTTCTCAAAGTCTCTCTGAACTGAAGTTCTACCTGTAGGCCTGTCATCTTCTTCTACTAAATTGTACTGTCCACAAATTGGACCTCTCATCACAACAGACCCAGCATAACCCTCCCTAGAGAACTGGGACCACTCTGTGTGTTTGTTTAGTGGGGACTTAGTACAGAGTAAAATCATTAGGAGAAAGAGATCAAAACTTTTCCAAGGCTCTGGCAAGTGAATTCATCCTAAGTTTAACATTTTCAGTGACAGCAAGGAGAGAGGCAGGAACAAAACAAGATCCACTCAGGTCCTGAGAAATAATAATTTTTTTTGTGCCTCTCTAAACATAGCTGGTTTAGCTTTTTTGCTACTGGAAAATTCTTTTAGTGTCCTTAAAGACCATGGGCTTACCCCTGCGCACTGAATTTTGCCCTGTCTCAGAAGCTGCAACAATTACACAATTAACTATTACCCTGCAATCTGTAATCAGTAAATTTGAGTGTTAACTGCTGAGAATACAAGTAACCATGAAGTAGGCATCTCATTTGCACGGATTTATTCAGTGACAAAATGCAGTAATATTTATTTTGCCATATATGCACAGCATGGAGGAACTCAGCAAAAAACTATGCGCGTGGAATCGCGGGGTGGTTTCTAATCGGCTAACAAAAGGTGCAGACGAGACTAATTGCTCTTTCCATCACGCCTGTAGTTCCACTTTCACGGTGATGTCCTCAGAAATGAGAGCCAAACGCTGATCAGTGAGAGCATAGCACCACCTGCTGCCGAAGACAAGGCTTCAGAAGGGAGGAAAAGTTTTTGGCATCTTTCCCCGTAATACTGCTAGGTTTAATTAAAAAAAAAAAAAAAAAAAAGAAAGGATTACCTCTCTGTATAGACCTCATCCCCTTTGATTATTAAAGAAGTCTCCAACATATAAAACTTGCGAGGGTTCTGTGCCTTGGACGTTGTGTGGGAAACACTTTGTACTAGGTGTTTCTGGGCCGTTTCAATTATTCTGTCACGTTCATATTCAGTGCTGACAAGGTGGTTCTCTAGAAAACATCCCTCTTAGAGCTTGTACACACAGGCAGTTTAGTGTAGTATAAAGCACAGGATGTAGAAGGATCTGTGTCTTCAATGTGTAATTTATTACAATGATGCAATAGATACATGACTAAGATGCTCTGACAGTAATTTAACCTCAAACAAATGTACAGTAGTTGTATTTGTGTGGGTCTGTCTTTGGTTCATAATACATTATCCTGTACCGCACCTCTTCCTGATTCACCAGCCTGCTCATGTAGATGCGCTCTGCTGCCTTGAGATCTTAGAAGCCTGGTGTCATCTCTTCAAAAAAATGCTGCTGTGCAGCTGGGCTTGGTCCACTTCCAGGAGACAGAGCATCCAACTAGCAAACTCAGTACCTGGTCTATGTGCTATGCTGCCTTGTCATGTTATCAGCTGGAGTTATGCTGGGATCGTGGATTTTATTTCCCCGATGAAGCAGCAAAGAGGCAGGATGCCCTGAATGCTTAGTATCAGAAAACTTTTGAGGAAATCACTGTCTTGCACTGCTATCATAGCTATCTTGCACAGACAAACTACTGGTCCTGTCTGAGTCCCCTCTCCCCATCTGAGTTGCACCCTCTCTATATATGTACAAAGAAGCTCTAACGTGATTAGAAGTTTTGCATTAAAAGACCTTTTAATAGACAGAGTTCCGTGATTGAGGGAATGCAGTTGCAGGAAGCCAGACAGATAAGGGGCTGGAGACTATAGTGCATAATTGTGACGAAGCCTGCCCAGAAGAAAGTCAAGAAGGACAACTTTATTTAGCAGAAGGCCAGAACTACTTGAATGTTTGGGCTGTAGTGGTAAAGGATTTGGAGATCTTCAGAGAAGTGGTCCTAAAAGCGTAAGAAATTCTCCTGCTTGAATAGTTCTTATTCCTCCATGCTCAAATTAGTGACTCATTTGCTGACTACCTTGCTTCTAATCCAGTACAGCTCTACCATGTCCTACTGTGCCAAACTGTGTGTGCAGTGACGGACAGTAGGGAAACCTGAGAAACCAGCAGGTAATGACCAGGCATAAATCATTACTCAAAACAGACCGTACGAGGGCCCTTACTTGCTTCAGCCTTTTCCCCCTTCTGTTATCTCATTGCAATCGCTGCAGACCAAAGAATCAGAGCTGATGAAACTGAAGACCCTGGAGCAGTTTATTTAGGAGCAGCAGAATAGGAGACTCCATCAGTCTGAAGTCCCCAAACCCAGAGTCAGCACTGCTCCTGACCTCAGAATTCCCAGACAGCTGTAAAGCAAAAAGACAAATCAACAAAAGACCATGAGGCGTTTTATAGCCATCCAGTAGACTAGAACGTTTCTACATCTGGCATTTGCTGATGCTTTCTCCCAGCATGTTTTTCACACCTTCTAGGGGCTTAAATACTGAAGGCACAGACTTGACTTGGTACCAGAATCATTCAGATTTTCTTGTATTCAAACAACACAGCAAACACTGAAACACTAATCAGACATTAACACACAGTGAAGCTGACAGCCTAAACCACAATTCCCTTTACAAAACAATACGCCTATATTATATATGCTGTGTCCACAATTTGCTTTGTAGCTGGTTCACATACTTACACTAATCATGCGTCTGACGTGTGCATCCATTCACAAACTGTCCTTGCTATTGTTTGAAGCAGTTTTGGCCTGTGAGTTTTCTTCAAGTTACATCAGTTAAACATCCTGTTTTGGTTAGTTCTTATGCCTAATTACTTATGCATGTCAACATCAATACCAGCATTCTCAGTGTGTAGCTCACACAGAGCTCCTGTATAATCTTCTTCCATTTCGAAATTCTCCTCAGCCAACAAACATACTTGAAGTCAGCCAGTTCTAAGCCCGTAATTCAAGCACTCTGTAGTAACACACAGGATTTCTAGGCTGTTGGGGGTTTCCAACCTTCTAGATCTAATAGATGCCTGGATACTCCTGATATATAAAGGATGTCCTTAAAAATAAATCTGTACAAAGTGGCCAGGATAAAAGAGGAGATGAGTCTGGCAAAACCTGGACATACAATCACCATACAGACGGTGTATAAGCTAGGTTGGGAATTTACTGTGCAAGTGACTCCCTGCTAGAAGTTTATTCCATTTCCAAACTGCAGAATCTTCACAACCTTTCCCTATAGGAAATTAATGTGAGCAGCTACTTGTAGTATGAAATCATCATCCTATTCTAGTCAGTCACAACACCTCCTTGTAGGCAAGCCCTTCAGCTGAGGTATCCTATGCCATTTACCTAGAGAGTAAGCTACTGCATGTAAAGATTCAGGCTCGTCTGCAAAGGATATGTACTACTCATACTTAAAGGATATGTTCCGCTACTCATGTAGTGGAACAGCTGAACTGCTTACAACCACAGTGAAAACATTTACTTATAATTTAAGTCAGTTTCAGTTAACTTAGGAATTTAGATTAGCTTGGAAATGCAGCAAGTAAAATATCACCTGGTTTCCAAATAATGGGAAAGTCACACTTCTTGCTAACTGTGATAAATTTCTTTCAAAAGTTAATGGACAGGTCTTTAACATACTCTAAAAATGTCTTCAGGAGATACCAATGTGGAATTCCCAGTCTGGTGTCAGTTCACACCCTAGTTTAATGGGCAGTAACATCCTCATATGTTGACCAGACTACAGTGGCCACAGAACATTACTTGGTGATAGTAAGTCACTATTTCCTCTCTGCTGCTTTGTTATTTCTCAATAAGAAGGGGAGTCAACTGCAGAGACTATACAGTAAATTTCTTTGCACACCTGGAAACACTGCTAAGAGGTCTCCAGTCACTTTGAAGTGACTGCTGTAGCCACAGCAGAACTGGAAGAACTGAGAGCCACCTTTACCACTTCCTCCTGTAAAAGATACTGCTGTCCAGCCCTATTCCACTATTTTAGTTAGCAAGATGAACCTTTGAGATTCCTTAATGTCCAAAACTGCTTTGTTTTTTCTCCTATTTAACATAGGGATGTGTGTGTGAAGGAATCTGTACAATTCTGTTGTAGAAGTCAAGCTCAGCTATATTCGTATCACGTTTTATTTTTCACTGTAACAATTTTTTTCCCCTTCTCCTCCCAGACGAAAGGGTTAGACTGTAACTAATTGACACTTAACTTTTACCTTAGAGGGTGGAAAAGCCATCTCTGATAGAACCAGGGGATGCAGGTTCCTTATCTGAATAACGATACCTGTTTGCACTTCTGAGTTTTTAAAAATTTCCACAAAAGTACAAAATAGTACTTGTACTACTCATTCACTAGGTATGTATAAGCTATAAAGTGGTGTAAGTCTTTACAGGCATAGATAAGAGTACATTCCTGTTCTAACACAGTTTACAATCTAAGCAAAAAGTCTACAATAAAAGAGGACCAAAATCCATTCCTCTCAGGAGCACAACATCAAACTCACAGAACAGGCTAAGCATAACAGAAGCATGATAGATTTCCACATCCAAGACTTTGAGTTGATACTGGAGCACAGCGATCTTTGAGAAATACTCTCATTGCTTTCCCAGGTTGTCCTATGAATTAGAGGTATGAAGTCAAACAATTCACAGATACTTTAAAACAGCATTTGCTAATCATAGTACAGTCTGGAAGCATAACCATATCTGTTATCATTAAAGTCTTAGCTATCACTTGATGTATCAGCCTACCTACAAATTTCAAAAAGAAAACCAAACAAAATAGAATGATTCTCCCACAAATTGTGAGACTTCTTTAACCCTGTAACTTTAATACTGTAATGAGTATCTAAAATAAGGTGTACCTCTTACCTGAAATCTACTTCCATTATCAAAGCCTCCTTACACAAATGAGATTAAAATGTCGCAGCTGAGGTGTTTTCTCCATCACTGTTCTCAACTGTTATGGCCCCATTTCCTTATTTCTACAGATAGCTGCAAAAGATTCCTTCCTTCCCAGACTCCTGTTTCATCCACATTTAGTCCATCTTGTCTTGTCTCTCTCCTCCACTGCCAACATCCGTATCTGATTCTCTAAAAAAGGCAAGTTAAAGACAACTAGAGACAACTAGAGACAACTAGTAATTCTGTAAAAGACAGAAAAGTTACTCAAGAATTAAATCCCACAGTGCATGTTCTTCAGGCGAAGAAAATGACCATGCCACATCTTACATGTTCTACTAAAAAATTCCACTAAGAAAACTCTTATCTCCCAGACCCCTTCCCACAGACTAATAGGGAATAACACAGCACATAAAATACCTTCTCTTGGTGTCCTACCGTCCCCAGAGAACATAAGGAACCATTTGTTTTGCCAGTGCATGCAGATGTGTTTCCATCACTGACACCAGGGTTTGTCATTCACGTGGCAGGGGGGCATACCGTGTTTGTTTGGGGAGGGGGAAATGGAAAGAAGCTCTTTGGGTAGTCGTGGGGTGTGGTTATGAGGTTCGTAAGAGACAAGGTAACTAAAACATGCTGTCTGGCTAAGGAGCGTGTCATTTGCTTGGCTTTAACAATAATTTAAGTGTGGCTATTTTCCCTGTACCCTTCTGAATAAAGATTTTGTTGGAGGATAAATTAATCTAAAGGAAGGTGCTTCATATTCACAATTTTTTTATGCCATGCACATAATACTTTCTTTCTGCCATGTTAGCTATCTTTAAGGAACTGAAAGCATCAGCTGTGTGTGCTTGGGATCCATTAATTCTTCCAGATCCTGTGTTCATTCCCTACTGAGGAAGTACAGAGGAAAAGCACAGACACTCATCAGCCTGTTGCTTTCTAACCTCAGACTCCATTCCACATCTCTGCAGTACTAGCCCAGTCTCTTTATTGCTTTTAAATTTCCCCTTGCTATGCTCCTTGAATCGACTAAGGCGTCTTTTTTTTTTTTTTAAAAAGACGATGAATCACACTGATGTCTTTCCTCCTGGTGCACGTGCTGGAAACAATTACAGTCCCAGCTCTGCAGTTTCATCAGTCTGCTATGCTCAGTGGAAACCACACTGAAATCAGCAGGCCTCTGAAGACGCCGACATACTGGAGGACTGCAGCCTGCAGTCAAATACTCGTCAATTCTATGGCTCCCTGCTTATCCTCTACTTCTTCCCTGTGAGCTTAGAACCACTCCCCAGATGTAATATAAAACTGGGTTACATTACAGCACTTCAGACATAATAGTGTCTAAAAATACCAATGCAAACTCAAGATTGCTTGTGGTTATTAAAGACACTCAGAAACACTCAGGTTTCCTCAGAAAATGAGGATAGCACGTTCACGCCTGTCTACTCCACCCTTCCATCCAATAACTTTTAAATCCAAGTGGCCAATTTCAAGCAAACCTATCAGAAAGGTAGATGTCTCAGAGATACTAAGTTCCTACAAGTTTGTCCAATACACAAACGAGTAAAAGAAAGAAACTATATTCATGGACTTACATAGGAGAGACTACCTGGTCTCTTTATTGATCATCAGAAAATCTACCCAAAGAAGTAAAAAAAAAGGCAAAATTTATTTAATTAGTTTTCTGTGCACAGAACAGCTTATTTAAAGCATGCCAATAATAAATAAACAAGTGACTATTTATTAGGTGACTAATAAATAGGCATACTTAATAGAGCCTTGCTCTACAGAAGCTACAACCACTGAAAACAGAACTGAAAGAAAAAATGCTCAGTGTGTCTATAGCCACCAGCCCTTTGGGATGGCCAGGCTGGTTAACACTTACATGTAAACAGCAGACTTAGTTTAGTATCTTACAGCCCCCCAGCAACTTCAGTTACTCATCCTTGCCCTCTACTTCTCCAACACAGTTTACTGATCTCTCAGTTATGCCAAAGAAACCTATGAAATAATCCAGATTTTCTAAATATGCCTAACAGAGTTAGGAACACAAACAGCTGAGTCAGCACTGTTGAAAAGATAGCCACGCAAGGCAAAGGGAAGGGTGTATATAACATGCAACCTGAAACCTCTGCTGCCGCTTGAACAGCAAACTAACACAATTGCCTCTGAAAGGGCCAGAAAAGACTGCACTGTCATTTCCACATATCTCACAGCATGCTGGGAGGCGGGAGAGAAGACGTGCAGGCATTATGTGCTGTATGCCTGTTTGGTATCAGATAATAAAGAATAAGAATAAAGAATAAAGAATTGCTTTTCACTTATAGCATGACAAGATTCTGCTATGGATGGCCTGCATCAATCAGCTTCCATCGAGCCTCCAATTGCACAGATGGGCACAGCAAACAACAAAACCAGGATGTTTTGTGATTCATTCCTTCAGGTGCAGTTCACAGTCTAAGCAGGCCTGACATAGTCCCAACCTTCCCCTCATCCTGCTGTTTATTTCCCCTCTTTCCAGTATGCCATCACTTTTTCTGGAGGGGGGCAAGATTAGACCAGCTCCCCAGACCTGCAGAGTGTGCGATCACCTAAATCTGACTGCGGGACCACAAGCAGCGCTGGGGACACCTGGCAGCTGGGACTCACCTCCTCTTAAACTGCTGTGCGGCCCAGCCCTGCCGTGATTCACTAAGTGGGTGAGGCGCCAGCCTTTCCAGTGTGTCGTAGGAAGAGTTCTCCTCCAAACTTCCAAAGAGACATAGGCCAAAAGAGGACAAACCCTACTGAAAAAGAGGGGTTTTGCTTCTTACTAATCCTATGGCATTGTGTTCTTTGCAAACAGAAGTAATCTTCATTACGAAGACACTCATCTTTTTTTTTTTTTTTTAAACTTAAAGAGTCTATTTCGCAACCTGGAGCACATGACTAGATGGTTAACCTTCCACACAAGGAAGATCACCAAGGGAGCGGCTCGTCACACTGCAGTAACAGCACGCAGGTGTCAGCTCCCTCATCACTATGAACTAGTGCATCAGCTGAAGCAACAGCAATGACACTTCAGTGTTTGCAGCGACCATTCAGTTAGAGGTGGCTTAAAACCTGAATTCATCCCCACTGTGACTTCCAGCTTTCAAACGATTGATTTGCCTTCTGAACACTTCACAATAGCTTTCCAAAATCTGTACTGGGATCTGTCAAAACACCTAGTTTGTTTGGCTTAAGCTTGAAGTACTTTACTGCAACTTGGATTTCTGCTTATTCACAATATAGATTATAACACAATCTGCAGAAAGTCTGTTAAAAAGTAATTTCTGCTGAGACTGAAATTGTTATGTAACAGTAAAAGAGATGCGTTAGTTTTCCCTTTATAAAAATGTAACGCAAATCAAGACCTTTCCATACAGAAACTAAACCGCTCAAAACTTCCGATCCATCAACGCTCCTGGTTACTCCTTCGAGCGCTTTCCCCAGCAAGACCACGCGGTGACAGCGGAAGGAGGAGGCGAGGACCGCCCTCCGCCTCTGGTGGGGGCCTCTTCCCTGTCCCCCGCCCTGGCCGCGCAGCCGCGGGGACCGTTGAGGGGCCGTTGAGGGGCCGCGACAAGCCGTTGGGGAGGCGGTGCCGCGAGCGGGTGGGCGGGCGCTGCGGCGCGCTCCCGCGGCCCTCCCCTGCCGGTCCCGTGATGGCGCAGGCGGACCCGGGCGGCTTTTCGAGCGGGTGGCCGCGGGCTGAGGGAGGCGCCGTGGCCGCCGCGCCATGGGCAGAGCTATGGGGCTGGCTGGGCTGCTGGTGGGGCTGTTCCTCGTGCCCGCCGTGCTGGTGAGCACCAGCCTTCGCCTCGGCGCCCCGCGGACCGAGCCCACGCCAGAGCCGGCCGAGTGGGAGCTGGCTTCGGGCGCCGTCCCCGAGGACTCGGTGTGGCCCCTGCCGCAGTGGCTCCGCACGTCCCACCGCCAGCTGCAGCTGGCCCCCGCCCGCTTCCAGCTGGTGCACGGCGCCGGCTCCTCGGCCGGGCCGGCCTGCGGTCTGCTGCAGGACGCCTTCCGCAGGTGAGGAGCGGCGGGGCCGGGGGCGCGGGGGGTGCTGCCGGCGGCGGCCCCGCGGCGGGAGCGGTTACCTCAGGACCCCGCCGGCGTCTGTGCTTCCCTGGCAGGTACTATGAATACATGTTCGGGCAGTCCCGCCGGCGGCAGCGGGGCCGCAGGCCGCTCGGCGACCGAGGGGAGCCCGAGCTGTCGCAGCTGCAGGTGGTGATCGAGTCCCGGGACCCCGGCTGCCACAGTTACCCGCACCTCGCCTCCAGCGAGGCCTGTGAGTACCCCGCACAGCCGGTCACCGCGTTCCTCTCTCCTTCCTCGGCTTATACGGCATCGTTAATGCTTGTTTTGCAATCATGTGTCCAATGTAAAAGTCAGCAGATTTTTTTTAAGGAACTGGAAATCATAGGCTCACTGAGGCGCTCGAGAACATTTCACAACGGGGGCAACCAGAAGGTAGTTCTTGCTCTTAATGCTGCAGGACATCTCAGCCCACAGTGACTCAGGAAGCCGGTTAGAAATGTAACCTGTGATTTCTGCAGCTTAGCTAGCGTTCAACTCATGTATCTGCTGCTATCCTTTCTAGTAACTATCATTAAGAATCAGAGGTATTACACTGTGCTGTACCCAGTTATGTGTGGTGAGATCTATGTGAAGTCAAGAGATCATCCTTTCTTTCAGTACAGGGTGGCTTGCTTTGCTTATTCATCTGCTGTCCTTAGAAATAACTACTTTTGAATCTAAGCTACCTACACTGGCTTACGTACATGGTATTTTTGTTTTTCCTGGGAAACTGGAAAGCGTTCAGTGAACTTCCTGTTTTCGTCTGGCAGTTTTATAAGTCCACTTTCTCTCTATCAGTAGATACAAGAAAGGATTTAAAACCACAGTGGTTATATTGGATTTGTTCTGCTGTGCTTCATTAGTTCTATGACTGAAATCCAGGGTGGAGAAGTACTCTAAAATCAAGTCCTAATCACCAGAGAAGTTTCTTAGCAGAAATAAGGATGAGTTGATAGTATTGCTTTTTGTCTGGGCAGGTTAGCACAGAATTCAATATATTCAATTAATCTAGTTCTGTCTTTAGATAATCTTCAGTACTAGGCAAGGCAGTTGTTTGGTATCCAGGATACAGATCCTTAGGAAAAAATCCCTTTAATCTTAAGTCATGCGTTTGCAGGAGGATTAATTCCACCTGACTTGTGATAGAATGTAGTGATTTTAAGTTTACTCAATCTTTTTTGGTACATTTAGCCAAGTAGTGCAATTTTTGTGTGCGAATTTATCATACATTTCAATGAAAATGAGGTATAGCAGCAAAATTGCTAATGTTTTAGAATTTTTCTGCCACAGTCAGGTTATTATACTGCTTTAGTACTAGCTGAACTTTGAACTGTTTTCTAAACTTCAGATATTAACCAAAGCTGGTTCTTCTCTTCTGTCAGCGAATCTGTCAGATTATGTGATTTTTAGGTTGCACTCTTCAGAATAGTCAAGAGTTTTTCCCTCTGTTGTAGGAAAGGAGTTTCCTGTTACGAATAACATGAAGTTTTCCTCATGTAGTAAGCCGAGCTCTCCAGACTTCAGCAAGGTTTTAATTTTATACTTTTAATGGGATAGCTTGTTCAGGGAATGAATGCTGAAATACGCAGTTATTAGTCACTTGCTGGATTCAGCAATTTGGTTCCTTTTCTTAACAGAGATAGTATGGATCAGTCAGTGACTATCCTATAGCAGAAGTATTGGATATGTAATCAAAGTACAAGTTATCTGCCCTTGTCCCTGCTGGCTGTAAAGGTTGTGTAAAAGGTTCCAGATAGCCATACAAAACATGTTGTTCTGCGATCATTTAAGGCATGATACATGTTCAGAAAAAAGCCTGCTGTCTTGGAATTGAATCCCTGACTGAACTACAACTTACCACAGAGAGACCGTGGAGATTGCAGTAGTCTTCCAAGTTCTGTTTCTTACCCAGAACTTCCAGCATATGCAATCTGTGTTTACGTTAAAATGGAAGTTTGAGGTACTTTCTTCGTGTCCCTGAATGGCTTTTCTCTGGTAGTTTAGAGATATGTTTGAACTGTATAACTTATAACCAACCATTCTTTCATGCTGAGGCAGGTCCAATAAATCATTATACAGCAATTCACCCCTCTGATTTTTAATCTGCTGCTTCAAATGTGTGACTCTCGTCAGTTTATTACTGCTTTAATGTTTAAATAATAATATAAATCTATAGATTTATAGATATAGTGTATTTTTATACCTATATATGTATGTGATTTTTAAAAAATTTCATATATTTAAAAGGTACTTGTTCCTTCACTAAAATTTACTGAGTCACCTTAAATGGAATAACAAAATTATTTTAGCTTTTTTGGGTTTTTTCAGTATTTTGTACTGTACTTCAGTACTCAAACTTAAGAGAGGATTGTTATAGATACCTTGAGATACCACTCTTCATTTTTCTTACCTTACTTCATCTCACTGCCCCCGTACACGTGCTCATTAAATGGTGGGGTCTGATTTTTTTCTTTTTTTTTCCCCTTTGTAATTAGTAAGCACCTTTATAATAAGCACCTAACAACATTACTTTTTTTTTTTGAGATATAGCCTGTCAAGTAACCATAATCTATATAAAAGGAAGGTAAAAGGAGAAGTAAACTGCAGTTAGGTCTGGCTTAGTTACCCAACCCTTATCACCTATGTCTTAAATGCAAAAATATAATCTGATATGTTTTAAATCAGTTGGGTTAAACTGGAATTCTGCCCCATGTGCAATATTTAACATTGCCATTATTAAGTACCGTATTTGTTTTATCATCTTACTGATCAACTGTTGACTCTCTGACTAGTAGCTTGCATTATTTCAGGAGCGCATAAACGAAAAACAGCTGCACGGTATCACCATTAAAACCAGCATTGGTTAGAATTTAAAAAACAAAGGGAGATGTGGCACTTGAAGAATCTCTTTAAGACTTGTCAGCATTGTCCTGTCAATCCACGTTTCCTTGAGCAATAACTTTTTTTCTTCTTTCTCTTTAGATCATTTAACTGTAACTGAGCCTGTGGCTATACTGAAAGCAGATGAGGTATGGGGTGCTTTAAGAGGTAAGCTGATACTTTTCCTATAGAGCTATTTGTTCTTGGCTTATACAAACTCCGTGCAGGACTAAGAACCAGCTGACCACTGAGCCTTGCCCTCATTCAGTCGTTCATGGGAAGTAAATTTGGGCATAGCGGCCAGAAGGATACCCGGATGTGTGTTGGTCAGACCCTCAGTCCAGATGCTCAGCATCTCAGATCCAATGGCACACCATAAGTGCACTCTTGCTGTGCCTGAAATCAGCCAAGCCAACCAAATCCTGGGTGCTAAAAAGCTGTCTGATCTACGGTGTGAACAAATTATTCACTGTCTGCACCTAATAACTGAACATGCTGGACACATCACCAAGAAGACCATAATACTGAAGTTTCAGTCTGGTGTTCTTACAGGAATGTTAGTCAAAATTAGCAGATTTTTCATGCTGAATTAGAAACTTCACCAGTTCCAGAAATGACAGGAATAGATGCATGACAACACCAGAAATTCCTACCTTACTCTCAGTGACTTCCACACTATTCAGGGATTAATTTGGCCCAGCTGAGCTGTAGTGCTAATATTCAGTACCTGTGTATAATGGAGAGCTTGAATGGTTCTCTCCTCAGAATTTCATTAACTGTGGTGCGTGAGCAATTAAGGAAACTGTGCTAAAGAGGAAGAAACTCAGCTACGAAGCATTCTTTCTAGCTATGTGAACGCCTGTAAATAGTTATGATCCTGTTTTTAACTAAAACTTTAAGGACGTAGTGGGTTGTAGTCCAGATCCCTTTCTTGGATTTTTTTCCAGGTTTAGAAACCTTCAGCCAGTTGGTTCATGAAGATGACTATGGAAGCGTAAGTATAGCTATTAACTAAAACCACGGTCCTGATAACACATTCTTTATTAGGTGCTCTTCTAGAAACAGCAGATCTACTAGTTTCATTAAGTATTTTTTCAGAAAATGATCCTTGGAAAGCTGTTAACAAACTGAAAAGTAAGTATTTCCTGTTTGAAATGATGAATATGAAATGGGAATTCTAATTTTTAAATCTTGTTCTTATAGTTTCTTGTCAATGAATCTGAAATTGATGACTTCCCAAGATTTGCTCATAGAGGAATCTTACTAGACACTTCAAGGCATTATTTACCATTGAAATCTATTCTTACAAACCTGGTAAGTGGGCAGTCATCATTAATAATGACTTTTCGTTGTTGTGTTTTGCCCCCTGAAGTAGGTAGCAACTGGAGCTGCTATGAAAGGAGAACCTATCTCCTCTGGGTAACTTCTAAAAGGTCAGAGTGAACTTTGCTAAGTGAAGGTCAGAACATACACTGGGGAGGAATTGAGTGGGCAGACACAATGATTAGTGAATCTGTAAAGGAGGCTGGGATTTGTGGTACTTTGGGATTTTTGTATTTTCTGTTGCCTAAACCAGCTCACATATTTCTTGGAAGCATGTTTTGAGACATCTCACTGTCACCAAGCAGTTCAGGGGAGACCTTGCAAGTCCTGGCTTCAGTGCCAGTGGTTGCAGGACAATTCCAGTCTTTTCAATAACCAGGCTTTGGTAGTCCTTTCTTAGGCTGCTAAGAGCAAGCCAGTAATTAAGTAGTACAGAGCAAGGGGGAAGATTGGAAATGTTCATTGGAAACTACTGATTTCTTTTACCGTGTCCCTTCAAAAAGATAAAAAAAAACCACAAAAAAAAACCAACCAAAACTTTTTCCAAAAAACTTAAGTAAGCACACTAAGAATTGTATACTGCCAGCTTGATGGGAACGTGATGAATTTGTGAAATCACAGCAGCCAAAGCTGTGGGTTTTTCTGTTTTGTACTCCACTTTTCTGCTGTTGAAATCCCTATAGCAGGGCTTATTTGGTGGGTTGAAATGGAGGAGCCTTTGAGTGGAGGAACATACAGTTTCCTGTCTTGTCTCTGCCTTGTTTTTCCAAGATAAAATAATGTTAGAAATTGAGGAGCCTTTGAGTGGAGGAACATGAAGATTCCTGTCTTGTCTCTATCTTGCTTTTCCAAGATGAAATAGCGTTAGAAATTGAGGAGCCTTTGAGTGGCAGAACATGCAGTTTCCTGTCTTGTCTCTGTCTTGCTTTTCCAAGATGAAATAGTATTAGAAAGTTCCCTTCCATGTTGCAGAACTTTGCAGAGCAGGCTTAAGATGGGCAGGAAGAGAGTGCAGGTAAAACCAGACTTCATTTCTGAGTCATCCTTGAACTGTGCTCAGAACTTGCCTCTCCATGGGTATGTACCACTTGTATTTACCTTTAAGATCAGTCCCTGTTCAGCAAGTAGTTTTTGTGTAGTGTTTCATTTATAACTGAGGGTGCTTCAAAGACTCAAGTAGTTACTTGTGTCAGTATTTGTTGTCCTTTCTAAAAGAGACAACAGTGTCCAAAGAGTAACTTGACTTTTGAGACTTGCATTTCTAACCATTTTTGTGTTTCTCTAACTGTTGCTATTCTGTTTTCTTTCCTTAAATTATGTCTGTGGCTCTAATACTTTCCCAGAGCTACATTTTATGACATTTTGCTGATTTTAAGAACAAGTGCGCTTTTCCTCCCACCTCTGTGCCTGCTTGAATCCAGCTGCTGTACTGTATTTCCAGGAAGGGCATTATCCTTGAGGAAAGAGTGGCTGAGGTGGAAGTCAGGAGATACCATCTTTCCACATAGAAAATTGTATTTGATAGAAATGCATGAAGACATGGTAATTAAAACTCCTGCTGTCTAATAAAACAGATGAGATCATTTTGGGGAATGGACAAGGTATAAATCTTCCTTTGGATTTGGTGGGAGTTCCTGAAGAGATTTTGTCACTTGTTAAACACAGCTTGATGAAAAAAGAAAAGGGGAGGAGTGGAAAAAATTGTATTGTGGCAAGGGAATGGAAGCAACTGTGTTGCGTTTACTCAGTCCCGAACAATGGAGAGAACACTTATTCCGTCTGCTTGCAGCACACAACACTTCCAGTGACTCTAATAAACTTGCATAACTCAGAGTATGTGTGTAACTGTCCATCTGGAGTCATAATTATAAAATAAGTGTGTTAAAATTTATCTTGATTATCTTCAAGTTCAAAAAAGGGAAATACTGACACAGTAATGACTGAAAACATAAGGGGAACACTATTTCTGTATTTCTGCGGGAAAAATGCATGGTTTATTTTGCATGCATTTGAAGTGGATTCTGCAGAAGTCACTAGCAAGTAGGGATGTACTAAATAATAGGAAACTCTCTCATGCTGTTTAGTTTTCGAGTCCGAAGTATTTAGGTAGAAAAGTATAAGCATTGATAGCAGTTCCCCTTCTACTAGCCAGTGTAGCATGATCAGCAAGAACTTGTTGACAGGAGTGGTGCAAACAGATAGCAGAGGAATGGTGGGTTTTGGCGTGTGTTTCTAGGATTCGATGAAACATGGTATGCTTTTTCTTTGGGTTTTTTTTCAGTTGTTGCCTTAGGCATGCAGGATATACTGGGACAAGACCACTGTTTCTGCATAGGTTTTCTGTGAGAGTGAAGTGCTTAATTAGACTGCATTGCATTATTTGTTACAGGATGCCATGGCTTTTAACAAGTTCAATGTTCTCCACTGGCATATAGTAGATGATCAGTCATTCCCTTACCAGAGTATTTTTTTCCCTGAGTTAAGTGACAAGGTGAGTAAACGTCATTGGAGCAGGGTGGGAGGGCAGAAGTCTGGCACATATTTCGTGAAAATAAAATTCAGAGCCTACCAATGGTTGAATACATCTGCCTTGGCTGATTGTGAAACAGAGGACCAGTAACCAGCGAGTCCACATTTAGGATCCTACCTGAGTGTCTGTGTGGACCATGTTCAGATCTTCCTTGGTGGATGCATGGTAAATGACCTTCCAAACTCTTCTGTGCAAATTTGCTGGTGACAGTGATCCTCAGTGTTTGCAGGCCTTCAGGCAGGAATTGTGTGCAAATAACCTGTTGTGGTGAACACTGCTTTGATTTCTCTTGGTTGGTTTGTTTAACTGGTAGACTTCCTGCCACTCAAACAAGTGTAAGAGAGTTTCCTGTCAGCTCTATATTTGGAACTACGGCAGTAGTACTTTAGCCCTTTCTGAGTTCTAGTTAACTTTACAAAACACAACATGTCTGTAAGAGGTCCAAAAGTGAGAGGTTTTTTTCTAAAACAAATACAGTGCAATGTATCTCCTTATTTCCTGATTCAAGCAGATTTTGCTAATTAATGAAAGCCATCATGAGGTTCTTGCTAAGTCATGGTGCAGTAGTAGCCAAATCAAGCATGAATAATTAAGTAGACTGAGCCTAAGCACAAGATTTGTGATTCTGTTTTAAAATGCTTGCTAGAATCTGACCCTCGTGAAAATTATGTAGGCAGTGCTTGAGCAGATGCCATGAAAAATTTTATAATTAAAAAATTGTAGATGTTGGATGGTGTAGTCAGATTATTTTTCCTAGTAATGGCTGTGGTGTTCTGTCCTATTCCCCACTGACAGCTGGAGAGAGGGAGATGGCCTTTGTCTCAATAGCCGCCTTTTTGAAAGGCTTCTTGTTTACTATTATCTTTTTTGAGTAACTCAGCTGTGGAAACCAATTCCAGATAAATAGAAGCTTAAGGTGCTATTAATCATAAGGAGTCATGATGCTTTTCTTACGTAGTTTGGCTCTTTGGCAAGCATCTGTTTCACCAAACTGTAGCAGTCTGGGTCATTTGTCACGTTTGTTGGCTGTGTGGGAGTGTGTGACGCTCAAATTCAGTGTCATAAAACAAACATGCCCTGATGCTAAATTGGGCATTGTATCAAAACTGACAAGTAGAGGTGTTGGAAGAAGCCACTGTTCTTTCTGACTTGGCAGAATTTTTCCATTAATCTTGCATGTCATGTAACAAGGGCCCTATGTTTCAGAACTAATAATGCAGAGGTGGAGGGGGAAACTAACTTGCCTCTTTACAGAAGAACTGAAAAATGAATCTTTCAAGAATCTGACGGAATAGAAACTAGCTTTTCTGTTTTCTTCGGTAACTGTGAGCTAAGGAGGAAAGGACGGTCTCTCAGGAGATCTGTCTTAGTGTGGGAAAAAAGGGTTAATTTTTGTGGGTTCCCCCCGCCACTAGTCAACCGAAAAGTTCTGTCTGTGCAGTTGCATGTGTGATAAACCAGAAAAGGCCAACTTGTAAAACTGCTCTCCAGTCTAAATTGTAACACTTTAATCCCAATTTTGTCAGCTGCTGGTATAACATTTTGTAAACTGTCTCTAAACATGAATACTTTACAGGGAGCGTACTCCTATAACCACATCTATACTCCTTCTGACGTCCGTCTGGTGATTGAGTATGCCCGGTTAAGAGGCATTAGAGTTATCCCAGAGTTTGATACTCCAGGACACACACAGTCTTGGGGAAAAGGTATGTCCAAGAAAGTATTAATGGTTAAAAGATTGTGGTATGTAGGGTGTAGCAACCAAATGAACTTGTTAAAAAGCAGCCTTCAAAGTGCTTTGAAAGGCCCTTGATAAGAGGTAAGCAAGGGACAGACTCAGTGATGGTCATGACCTTTATGTGTTAGAAGAACTAAAGTGGATGGAAAAAGCTGACACTTCCTGTGCTGGACATGTGTGCAAAGGCACAGATACATTGTTTGCCTTAGACTTCATGTTGTTATCCCCTCATCCGGTACTCTTGAGTTTAGGCAGTGGCTAGAAATAATGAGTTGCTGTCTCTAGAGTAGAGATTTCTGCCTTTGGGAAGGTTCTTTCAAAGTGGTTGATGCTTCTGTCTATTAGTAAAGTGGTAATCTGCCAGTGTACAAAACACAGCAAAGTTGGATGCTTCTTCAGTCTCTATCTTCTGGTTTTCAGAGTAATACTTCTTTCGATAGAGAATGCTTGAATCCTGAGAGTGGTGGTGTTTACGTGTACTCAAGGGCCAGGGAACCTTGTGCTTAATTCAAGGCGCACTGACTGCGATTTCAGTGCAATTAACGTAGGATGGTTTTGGCCAAACTGGAAATAGTAAAGATTTTCCTAGTGCTTCATAGCTTTAGCTTTAGTGATGGGGGCAAGTCTTGTGCTCATCCTGTGGGG